>NC_079502.1:94199397-94573893 GCF_030052815.1 Hevea brasiliensis
TTACAGAAAAGACATAAAAAATTGACTTCTTAAGCAGCATGAACAGTAGTGTCGCAAGGTGTTTTGCGGTCACCTGAACGAACCCTCACCGAAGTGGGAAAGAGTGAGGAGTCGCCACTTTAGTTTTGAGGGAAACTAAAGAAAGCCATTTGTGAAAATTAAATTAAAATGAAATCACTTCAAAACAGAGATTCTAGGTTCGGGGTCCGTAAACGGGTGGGGAAGGTGTTAGGCACCCCACCTCGTCCCTCAATAAGGGTAAGTAGATTTAATTTCGCGTTCTTCATAAATTAGTTAGGAGGGCTTAAATGGAGATGTTAATCCTTTTGACAAAAGGAATATTCGATTTTTCACTAATCCGGACTACCCAGATACATAAGTAAATGAGACGGCCTTAGTGAGTTACTATTGTATGTTAGTTGTGTTTGGAGGGTTATTTTATTAGATTTTGGGGATTGGATAAGAACTCTCCTCCAATCTCTTTTAGATATTTATTAAAATTTTAAATTGAGACCGGATAAGAACTCTCCTCCGATCTCTATTAAGTATTTATTAAAATTTTGAATTGAGACCGGATAAGAACTCTCCTCCGATCTCTATTAGATATTTATTAGAATTTCGAGTTGGGACTGGATAAGATCTCTCCTCCGATCTCTATTAAGTATTTATCAAAATTTTTAACTTGAGGATCGGATAAGAACTCTCCTCCGACCTCCTTTTAAATTATTTGTTAAAGTTTTAGGTGAGAATCGGATAAGAACTCTCCTCCGATTTCTCACATTTTGATAGGGGTCGGATAAGGACTTTTCCTACCGATTGAAGTTTGATTGCAGCTACACATTATGAGAGATTAAGACCAAGGGTTCTAATATTCCACGAGTGCGGGGATCGGAATAAGACTTCTTTTAACTCTTTGATTCCTTTTGTTTTCCGATCTGTTATATTCATTTAGCTAATATTTAGTTTTATTTTGCTTTGTGACATTTTCCCAATCATTTTTTATGTTGACCTAGTACTTTACTATTTTCCTGACTTGTTATCCAGACCTTCTATTATTTCAAAGAAACGCCTAAAACATAGTTACCTACATTTTGTTTAGTTACTTCTACGCTATTCGGGACCAGAACTCCTGTATTGAAAAGTAATGAAGGTTAACCAAAGAATGGACTGATTAGCTAAGAAGTAAAGCGAGAATGGCCGTCTTCGTGTTTTAAAATACTGATATAAACTTGGTGAAAATTTCAAACATAAAAAGAATGAACAAAATACGTAAATAAAGAAGAGCATTTGATAAAGTAGCAGATATAAGCACTCACCTGTAGGGAGCCGAATCCACTAAACTAACTACAGAATCACAGAATGTAATAGGACTACAGGTTGATAGCTGGAGGACTAAAGTTCGCCTTGAAATGAAGGGTTCTTTGTCAAAATGCAGTCGGGTCAAAATAACCGAGTTTGAATGGAGTTGAGCATGGACAACAGGAGTGGAAGTAAAAGATAACAAGGACAGAAAGTGAGAGTGCCACAGGATAATGAGCAGGCGAAAATGAAGGGTTTCGATATTCAAGAATCCCTTTGCAGAAAACACTTGACTGGTTTCAAAAGTTTTTCTTATGAAAGCTCAAAAATAGCAGTATGAATGAATTAAGTTTGAGTTCTTCCACTATAATCACTTGCCTTTTGTATTTTTCGTCCTTGAGCAGTTTTCATGCGGTATTTATAGGGCAAGTGCTCTCCATGAAGGGTCAAGATCTATTTTGAGGAGATGGAGGTCGGGATTTCAAAGGACATGATCGGATGCTTGAGAATTAAAGAGAATCAAAATGAGCAGCGAGATCATTCTCGGGATACTTGTCCTTTTCTTCTTCTAATCGTGGTCCAAAACTTTGTTGACACAGGCGATCAAGAACTGGGAATAAAAGCGGTCTTGTCGTCTTCTCCTTTGATCTAAAGGCTGGACTCGTCCTTGCAAGTGAGATCAACGGTGGAGATTGGGATGTCTGAGGTATCATGACATACTCGGCACTGTCGGCATTGTGGGCGATTCTCAAGCGTGAGGTGGAGATTTAAATGCCGCAATGCTTTAACTACCTTGGTTACGATTCGGCGGCGGTTATTGGGATTTGTCTAATACTCTATACCTTCCGATCTCCCCTCTGTCTGATCTTCTTGACACGCTCCCTTTTCGATCTTTCATACGGTCTCCCCTCTTCCGATCTCTATCATTCGATCCTTTCCTTAATCGGGCCTGGTCCGGTCAAAGCATTAATTTCCTCGATTCTGAGCGTCAAGCCGTTTACGCTTAGCAATAAATGCGATTTCTCCCTATATATACCCCAGCGGAAGAGACTTCCCTCATTTGATTTTCCTCTCTCCCTTCCTACTTTCTGTTCTAGCTACTCGTGATGGTTCCGCCACGATTGTGGCTTTGATCCCTTTTCGATGGACCTCTTTATTCCCCGACTGAAAATTTACGATCCCGGTGAACGGGGAATCGTGATGACCTTATCTGATAACAGTGAGAGAACTGGACAAATTAACCGATCTGGATCGAGGACCTCGATTCTATTAACCTCGAATCGTTCGACCGATACAAGCGGCCCGATTTGGCGAAGAAGCGCTAGTATTCCCTAAACCTCGGTGTTGCCCTTGGCGTTCATCGCTCCTCTCCGCTGGGTGTTCGAAGCGGCTCGATTTCGAGCGGTAACATCGAAAACGATGTCTCTCATCTTCATGAGAGTCATAAGCACCCCAACTTAGCTGTCCCTTTGTCACATGTCCACGGCCAGTCTCCTGGTCAAACACATCGTGTGACTCTGCCCCGAGACGAGGCTTTTTAGATGGGATGTTCCACTGATCTCTAGAGATCGCCCAAATGATGTATTTTTACTTTCAATGTAACCCGATCTCTAGAGATCACCCAAATGATGTAGTTAGACCTTTAATGTAATCCGATCCCTAGAGATCGCTCAAATGATGTAATTCGATCTTTTGGAAATAAAAATCTTATTTTGTCAATTGTCATCTTATTGATTATTTTTCGATCTCTGATGTGTTTGTCCGATCTGGTTGCTAACTGTACAACCCTTAACTGATCCGCAATTCAAAATATTTATCTTAATATGCCGATCTTTAATTAGCCGTTCTCTTTATGGAATTTTGGAATATTCGAGAGGCGTGTCGAGCATGGCGAGTCCGCTAAGCGATGCATTGCACGGAACATCGTGAGCATTAAATGCTCGGACAGTATAAATAGGAGTGGGGTTAGCGATTGCTCTCTTACGTCCTTTTCGGCACCTCGCGGCGACTTCAAAATTCTCTCGAATTTTCAAGCTCATCAGACACAGATCAAGCTCCGCAACGGGTTTTGAACCTTCTATTACATTAAATTCTTTACTTCCATTGAAAATGGCGGCGTAGAAGGTCGGAAGCGGCAAGCCCCCTTCCGTTCACGTTTCATGGTCATCGGACGAGGTTGAGGTGGTAGGACCGATCAGGCGACTGAACCCCTAGGGTCTCGTTCGGCTCGAGGGCAAGCATCATCATCAAGGCATGCGCCTTCTCCAGGGAGAGAGAACCTTCCTATGGATGAGCTGCCATCATTCTTGCAAGATACTGACCTGCAGTCGTTTAGCCAGGAGTACAACATCCGACCCGATTCATATGAAATTATCCGGTGTCACGGCGATCACTGAGCCGATCACTTCTTCGAAGAGAACGATATGATCATGATATACGAGGAACAATTAAAAGCCGGACTGCGGTTCCCTCTCGATGACTTCTTCAAAGAAGTTCTAAAACTTTTCCAAGTGTGCATTGCCCAAGTTCATCCGAACTCGTGGCGGATCTTAGTAGCCTTCCGAGGCCTCTGCCGAGCTAAAGGATTCCGTCCTACGCCTAAAGTATTCGCCGAATTGCATAGATTAACCCGTCGAAAGGACGACGAGTACTGGTTCTTCGGTGAAGCCACATTGCGGGCTTTTCTCGATCGCCTTCCTCCTTAAAATTTGGAAGAACCGCTTCTTCATTCTAAAAAGCAAAATTTCAAATAGCTTTGAGGGTTTCCCTCGTAGCTGGCTACACCAAGGCCCCTTAATTCCGAAGCGTCTAGTATTGAATAGGGAGGAAGGCCTGATGGTGATGGAGCTGAAAGAACAGGCGAGCAGAGAGAAGTTCTCTTGCTTGGATGCAGTGACTGCCGAACTTCATCACTGGACAATGGAACTGGTTACCGGCCAAGATCGCGAGCTTGCCCTCTCTGACCTCGGCATCGGTATTTTCTAAATCTCAGATCTCAGGACCTTAGCGATCTCACTGACCTATCTTTTGTGCAGGTATGGCTAGCGGCAAAGCCTCTAAGGAGAGCCGAAAATGCAAGAGGGAGATCTCTCGGAAGGTACGGGAGATGAAAGCAGTGAGAAATCTGGACACCCGGGCATGAGCCGGGAAATCTGAAGGCTCGTCTCAACCTTGGGACCGCCGATCCCCGAGGTGGAAGTGATCCGATCTCCTCCTCGCCGGAAAGAGCCGCCTCCACCTCCTCTAGTTGTTCCGAGCACCGATGGGAGTCCTTCTCAGCCTCCTGCGAGGCCCCTTTCCCGGGGCGCTCAGGTCCTGTTCACTTCACTGGAGAAGAACCGGACAGTTCGAGAAAATCCAGGTTTGGCTAAGGTCCTGGGGTCATCCATCTGTCTTCGGGAAGACCGGGATAGGCTGTCTCCGGATACTCTTGATGACATCTTGACCAGATCCATGAGCCTGAACGTGGAGTGCTTGGTGAACCAGCACATTGTTCGGGAGAAAGCTCATCGCGTGGGCAAGGAAGTCGAGAAGATGAGTCACGATATGTCTTCTCTCTGATCCCAACTCTCATCCGCTCGGGATTACATATGTGAAATTGAGGGGCGGATGAAGTTCTATGAAGACAAGTTGGCGAGCAGGTCTGTGTTACGGCCGAGCGAACCCGTGTTGGAAGAAGTTCAAGCACTTGGACCGATGAAGTGCTCACATCGCTCACCTTCTTGAGGAACTCAAGGCGAAAGAAGAAGAGATGGTGGTGAGTGGCGCGCTTATGTGAATGCCCACAGAGATCTCTTGGTGAGCTCGAAGCGTTACCACGAGGAGGACTTCTCTGGATGGCCAACCTAGCTCAGGGATGAAGGTGAGGAGAGTGAGGAGGAGGTTGAGGTGAGAGGAGACGGACAAAAAGTAGATCAGACTTGGGGTGATCCTCTATAAGAATGACTTTTACAAATTCTTGAAAAGAAAAGAAATGAAATGAAATGCCTCTTTTTAACGATGAATAGTTGTGATCGGAAAATTTCTAAATTATTTGAACACTTGATTGTCTGAGTATGTTGAAATAACTGAAAGTGATTATTAACCTAAGTGTGAGAGATCGGAAAACACAATGAGCATGAGATCGGTAAGGAACCAACGCTAAACGGGACTTAATTAAAATTGAAAATTTGGCTTGAACATTTAAGATCGGAATCATCATTAAACCGGAACGGAACCTTTGATTATTCCTAAACTTTTGAAAGGGAGATCGGCAATAAAATTGGTAACAAAGACCTAGTGTCAGTTCAATTTCGTTTGTCAAAAGAGATCAGGAACATACTTGACTGGTCAGGAGATTCGACAATGGGTTTAAGAGATCGGTGAGTGATTTAATAGACCGGTAAGGCTTTGACTGATATGAGGACTTAGCATTGATTCAATTCCTTGTGAGGAGAGATCGGAAATGTAGTCATCTAGCAAAGAGAGATCGGGAATGTAATTGGCTGTCAAAGGGAGACTTAGTACTGGGGATCGGTTTCAAAGTTTATTGATTCTGGGGGATTGGCCAAAATATGGTGTCGACAGCTGCTCCTCTTTACATAATTTCTATTAAAGGGAAAATTTTTCCCATGTAGGAATTATGTAAAGATTCAGACCCATATTTTGGACGATTAGGTGTTCGATGTTAGGGAACTAAAGTCTACCTAAGTTAGTGACCTAGAGATTGTATGGAGTTAAAATACTAGAAAATTAAAATCAACTTGGATCAAGGAACCGGGGTTGATATCGGGAATTTAAATTTCAGAAATCAAAATCAACTTAGATCAAGGAACCGAGAGGTTGATAACGAAATGTAAATTGCGGTAATTAAAATCAACTTAGATCAAGGAACGAGGTTGATAACAGAATTGTAAATTGCGAAATTAAAATCAACTTAGATCAAGGAACCGAGAAGTTGATAGCAGAAATGTAAATTGCGAGAAAATGTAAATTGCGGTAATTAAAATCAACTTAGATCAAGGAACCGGAGGTTGATAGCGGGAAATTTAAATTGCTGAAAATTAAAATCAACTTAGATCAAGGAACGGAGGTTGATAACGAAATTTAAATTCTTTGGAAATTAAAATCAACTTAGATCAAGGAACCGGAGGTTGATGACGGAAATTTAAATTGCTGGAAATTAAAATCAACTTAGATCAAGGAACCAGAGGTTGATGACAGAAATTTAAATTCTTTGGAAATTAAAATTAACTTAGATCAAGTAACGAGAGGTTGATAACGAGGAAATGTAAATTGCAGTAATTAAAATCAACTTAGATCAAGGAACCGGAGGTTGATGACGGAAATTTAAATTGCTGGAAATTAAAATCAACTTAGATCAAGGAACCGAGAGGTTGATAACGGAAATGTAAATTGCGGGTAATTAAAATCAACTTAGATCAAGGAACCAGAGGTTGATGAGGAAATTTAAATTCTTTGGAAATTAAAATCAACTTAGATCAAGGAACCTAGAGGTTGATGATAGGAAATTTAAATTCTTTGAAATTAAAATCAACTTAGATCAAGGAACCAGAGGTTGATAACAGGAAATTTAAATTGCAGGAAATTAAAATCAACTTAGATCAAGGAACCAGAGGTTGATAACAGGAAATGTAAATCGCACTTACATGGCAAGCCTAATCCGGACACAGGAAGTTCTTCCCCAATGAAGTGTACTTAACAAAATCTCGAAGGTCAATGATGAATGGAGGACAAGTTGCAAGACTTGACCTATGACCCCATTTCTTCAAATCCCCCTTTTTTTTTTTGACTTTCTCCCGAAAAGCGCCCTTGCGGGTTTTCACTTTCCCTTTGTCTATATGACTAGAAGTGCCCTTCTGGGTTTTCACCCCTAGTTTTTTTTTTTTTTTTTTTTTTCAGTGCCCTTTCGGGTTTTCACCCCTATTTTCTTTTTGTGTACCCTTTTCCTGGCCATTCCCTGCAAATCTCATAGTAACGTACATAAGGTTATTAATTTTTAAATCCTAATCTTATGGCAAAATTTTAACTGATTAATAGCGCATTAAATAAAAAGAAAGGATAGCATTAAAGAGTGAGTAAACGGGAAAAATAAAAGCAGAGGGAATGAAGTATAACTTTATTATGGTTTTAGGAAAAACAAGGATAGACTTTTCAAAGGAAAAGGGTACAAGGATAGATCTCACATATTCCTTATGGTAGGTTTTGAAGTCTTTTAACTGCTATTATTTCAAGTTCTCTGAAGCCTCATGCCGTGACAGTTTCCTCTTCATCCTGGTTTCATGCCCCCATTCCTTATTTCTCCCTTTTTGTTCTTGGGATGCCCTTTCGGGTTTTCACCCCTAGCCCTTTTTTTTTACTCTTTCGGGCGCCCTCTCGGGTTTCATCCTTCACTCATTTCTGAAAGCGCCCCTTCGGGGTTTTCGCCTTCTTTCCCACATTTTGCTAGGAGTGCCCTTCTGGGTTTTCGCCCCTACCCCCTTTTTAGGCAAAGTATCTCTTGACGGTGTCAGCATTCACAGGTCTTGGGAGTTCTTCACCGTCCATGTGGGTCAAGATCAAGGCTCCTCCAGAAAATGCCTTCTTAACCACATAGGGTCCCTCGTAGGTTGGTGACCATTTGTCCCGGGGATCGCTTTGATTCGGCAGCACTTTCTTCAGAACTAGGTCCTCGGGTTGGAATTCGCGTGGGCGTACGCTTTTGTCAAATGCCCTAGCCATTCTCCTCTAGTATAATTGCCCATGACATGCTGCTGTTAACCTTTTCTCATCCAGCAAGTTTAACTAATCCAACCTTGACTAGATCCATTCTGACTCATCAATCCCTGATTCCTTCAGAATCCTCAGGGAAGGAATTTCAACTTCGATAGGTAATACTGCTTCCATCCCGTAAACCAGCGAGTATGGAGTTGCCCCGGTTGAGGTTCTTACAGAAGTCCGGTATGCGTGAAGAGCGTAGGGAAGCATATCATGCCAATCCCTATATGTGACCGTCATTTTCCGGATTATCCTCTTGAGATTTTTGTTTGCGACTTCTACCACTCCATTCATGCAGGGGCGGTATGGGGAGGAATTAAGATGTCGGATTTTTATGCGATCACATAATTTACGAATCTTTGGACCATTCAAATTTTTGGCGTTATCGATGCGATTTCATTGGGGAGACCATGCCGGCGGATGATATTATTTACGGAATTTGAGAAATGTGTTACGCGTGATGTGAGCATAGGATGTCGCTTCAACCCATTTGGAAAAATAGTCGATGGCTACTAGGATAAATCTGTGCCCATTGGATGCCTTGGGGTTGATGGGACCAATCACATCGATACCCCACATTGCGAAAGACCATGGTGAGACGAGGTTGAACAATTTGTGAGGAGCGTTTATCGGATCACGTAGATCTGACACTTGTGGCACTTTCGAAAGTATTCAATGCAATCCCTTTCCATGGTAGTCTAGAAATATCCTCTTCTCATGATTTGCTTAGCCATCATATGTCCATTGGCATGAGTCGCACAGTTTCCCTCGTGAGTCTCGAAAGGATTTTCTTTGCCTCCTTTGCATCCACACATCTCAACAATTCCGTTGGAGCTCCTCTTGTATAGGGCTTCTCCATGGGAAGTATCCAGTGCTAATCTCGAATTATCCTCTTTTCGTTTTGCTTGCCCACGAAGGAATTCTGCAGTTACTGCGATGAACCGAGGATGTCATGATACCAAGGCTTACCATCGGGCTCTTCCTCGATCATGAAGCGTATCTTTGGTTCACTTCTTGCCTTAATCTTCAATACTTGAGTTATGCGCCCTTCTTGATTTGAGCCATATGCTAGAGTAGCTAAGGCATCGACAAATTGATTCTTGTCTCTACTAAGATGAGTGAAAGAGATTTCTTGAATTTCTTAATCACTCTAGTAAGTACTTACGATATGGAATCGACCGGATCCCTAGTTTGCCATTCTCCCTTGACGATAAATAATGAGTGAGTCTCCATATACCTCCAACTTCGATTTTCATTTGATGGCGGCTGTAGACCCATCACACAAGCCGTATTCGCGGCGTTGTTGGTGCGGTCGAATCTCAACTTGATAGCTATCGGAAAGTATTTTCCATCCAGGATATCAATACAGCTCAATTCCATTCTGGACAAATTGTGACTCGTGAAATACATTTCCCATACAACGGTGGCCCCTCTTCTTGTGATCTACTTCATTAATATGCTCATCAGGGAACTCAAAATCTAGAGCTTCATAATCCTGGATAGGATTTTCTGCTAGGAGGTCAGCGATCACGCTACCTTTCACCGCTTTCCGGGTCGTATAGACTATGTCATATTGGAAGAGTATGACCTGCCACTTGGCTATCCTACCTGGCACGAATGGGCTTTCGAACACATATTTGATAGGATCCATCCTAGAGATGAGCCATATCTTGTAATTCAACATGTAGTGTTTGAGGCGATTTGCCGTCCAGGCTAAAGCGCAGCAAGTTTTCTCTAGGAAAGAGTACCTCGACTCGCAATCGTTGAACTTTTTGCTCAGATAATAAATAGCCCTCTCTTTTTGGCCAGTATCATCATGTTGTCCCAAAACACATCCCATCGAGTTACATTTGGTGCCATATACGAGGATTAGAGGTCTCACGCCAGGTGGAACCAATCTTGGTGGGTTGGACAAGTACTGCTTGATTTTCTCGAAAGCCTCTTGGCAAACTAAATCCCATTGGGTGGAACTGTTCTTCCGGAGTAGTCTGAAAATAGGCTCGGCCTTGGCAGTGAGATTAGAAATAAATCTCAAAATGTAGTTCAACTTTCCCAGAAAATTGCGCACCTCCCTTTCTGTTTTTGGGGATGGCATTTCTTGAATAGCTCGAACTTTGTCTGGATCAACTTCTATTCCCCTCTAAACACTATGAATCCGACAACTTTCGGATCTAGCTCGAATATGCATTTGGCGGGTTCGATTTAATTTGGTATTTCCTGAGCCTTTCGAATACCCTTCTCATCACCTGTACGTGGCTCTCTTCCCCCTTTGATTTAATGATCATATCATCCACATACACTTCCACCTCTTTATGCATCATATCATGGAATAATGTGACCATAGTGCGTTGATAGGTGGCGCCAGCATTCTTTAACCCGAAAGGCATGACCTGATAGCAAAATACCCCCCATGGAGTGATAAAGGCCATTTTCTCCCTGTCTTCCTCGTCCATTGGGATCTGATTGTACCCTGAGGCCCCATCGATACATGAACACCTACCCAATCTCGCAGCATTGTCAACTAACACATCAATGTGAGGAAGAGGGAAATCATCTTTCAAGCTCGCTTTATTAAGAACCCTGTAGTCAACGCATACCCTGACTCTCCCGTCCTTCTTCATCACCGGGACAATGTTAGCTACCCATTGCGGATATTTGACTACTTCCAGGAACCCAGCGTCATACTGTTTCTTGACCTCATCCCTAACTTTGAGCAGTGTGTCAGGATTCATTCTTCTTAATTTCTGCTTTACCGGGATGGTCCCCGGAATTAGGGGAATCTTGTGCATCACTATATGAGGGTCCAATCCAATCATGTCATCATAGCTCCAAGAGAATACATCTAGGAACTCCCTGAGCAAACTGATCATATTTTCTAATTCTTCACTCTCCACAACCTTAAGTTCCCTTTTCTCTTCTTCCGTGCCTAAGTTTATGGTGCATGTTTTGTCTCCACAAGGCACTAGGGAAGGTTCATCCTTTTCATCTCTTTCTTCTGTAAGCTCTAACTCAGAGTCACTTGAAGTAATGGCAGATATGGGGATTTCAAAATTAACCAGAGAAATTTCTGAGTCTATTGAATTATTAGGTGTTAATTGGCGAAGGGTCCTGAATGAATGAAAATAGAACATATTATAAGGATGGAATTCAAAAGGAAAGAGAATTGGTTATAAAATGCGCTATTAATTCATTAACATTTATGACATGAGAAAATGGTCCATTTACAATATTACACTTGCCACCATGGACAAAATGATCAAGTGTAGATAACCGAAGGTACTTTACTAGAAATTGAGTACAGGGATGTCCTCTGCAGTCCAGTTGTCCAGCTCTTGCCCTTCAGCCATCGGCGAGATCAGAGCCTCATACAAGGGATCTAGGTAGATGACATCGATGGATGGTTCATCGGGTGACTCTTCCTCCTCTGTCAGATTTTCAATGACCGGTTTAGTGAAGACTTCCGCGATGCTCAGGACTACTTTCATTTTTCCGATTTTCTGATCGAATCTCTGATCCCGAAGTCGGTTTCTCATCCAGAATCGCCCATCCATGAGGGCATTTTCCTCATAACCCAAACCGCAGCGGCCTATCTTCTGGATAGCCGGTATAGGCTCGACAATCCCTTGTAATGCGGCGCCTAGGCCTTTACCCTCTTCATACCCATTCTTTGACAGCACTTTGGCTACCATAGCCATAGCCCCTTCATTCCTTGAAACGTTATCTTGTAGTTCGAGGGCCTGGAAGGAGCTTTCCAACGACTCCTCAGCTGCTTCCACATAAGGAAGTGATTGTGGCTTGGTGACCAAAATGGCTTCTTCTCCTCTAACAGTGATGATTTTGCCGTCCATGATATACTTTATTTTCTGGTGCAAAGTCGAGGGAACGGCATTCGCAGAATGGATCCAAGGCCTTCCCAGCAACATAGTGTAGGCCGGTTCAATGTTCATCACCTGGAATGTGACGTTGAAGGTGCATGCGCCAATTTGGAGGGGCTAATCAATGTCCCCCAGGACTTCTCTTCTTGTACCGTCAAAGGCCCTTACCACCATAGCACTCTGACGTATATTGGATCGGTCAACCGGTAATCTGGCCAAGGTAGCACTAGGCAGTACATTGAGGGCTGATCCGTTATCAATAAGGACCTTGGCCATTATACAACCTTTACATTTCACTGTCACATGCAGAGCTTTAGTGTGCCTTAAACCCGCAGGGTCTATCTCCTCTTCAGAAAAGGTGACAAAACTGGATGCCTAGATTTGTCCCACTATCTTCTCAAACTGCCCCGGTGTGATGTCGGGGTTTACAAAGGCCTGATCCAAGATCTTCTGCAAGGCTTGACGGTGCATCTCGGAGCTCAGAATTAACGATAACAGTGAAATTCGGGCAGGTGTCTTTCTCAACTGCTCCACCACATCATACTCACTCTGTTTCATTATTTGGAGCAACAGCTCTTCCTCTTCTTTAGGTCTGGCAGGTTCCAATTCCTCCGTCTTCTCAATCTCCTCTTCAGTATTCTTCAGTGACTCTCCCATTTTTACTTTCCCTTTTCTCTTTTCTTTCTCTTCGTTCCCGTAACATCTCCCACTTCGAGTTATGAACTCGACTTCTTGCTCAAGTGAGGAGGATTTTGTGGCAGCGACGGGCCGAAGATTAACTTGGGGAGCAGTATTGGTGAAAGGTCCGGCATAAGTCATTTTAAAGTGCTCATGTGGAGTGAAACATGGTTTTGGTGGTGCCGGAGGTGAGGCAATATTAGGAACTAATGTACTGCTCGGCGCTCCTTGAGTGAAAACTTGGAAGTTATAATTCCAAGGTATGGCATGGGTGTTTGTGACAGGGAGCTGTGGCGGGGTTCGGATAATCGTTACTGGCGGTGAGGCTACTGGGGGTGAGAAAATGATCCTGGGTTTAGAGGTAGAAGCGTTTTGGCTGAATCTAGCTGTGTTCACTCCCCCTTCCATCTTTGACCTTTACTGGCATCTCAGAACTTTGAGGGATAATAAGTTCTGAACCTCTTGCTTAAACTCTTCACAATCCCGTAGCTCATTATTAGCTGCCCCTCCATGGTAAGGACATCCCGTACCTTTTTCTGATCCAGTTACCTGAAGATAAAGGTATCCTTCCCTCATTGCCATAGCAAAAATTTCCTCAAAGCGAGGAATTAGCTCGTCTACCTCTGGTACCACCCTCTCTCCATTCGATTCTGTCATATTTACTCCATTGCCCGCATTATGATTGGGCAACGGGTTTGAGGTAACATTGGGGAGGGATCCATTTCCCTCAATCTTCAACCATCCATTTCTGATTAAGGCATGCACCCTCCCTCTGAGTGCTCCACAATTATCAGTTGAATGCCCTTGTGCTCCTCCATGATACTCACCATCATACCACCTGGTGTATGGTGGCTGGACTGGGTCAAGGGAAACTGGTACTATCTGGTTTATACCGACGAGATATCGGTATATTTCGCTGAGTGGTAGGGGAAGGGGTGGATCGGGATTTCTTGGTGGTCTAGGATTATTTTGAGGTGGCCTGGGTTGGGTAGGTGGAGGAGGAGGTCTGGGTTGGTAATTTGTAGGCGGTGGGTATTGTGGGCGCGGGTGTGGATAATTTGGGAAAGGAGGTGGAATGCTTGCGACTGTTTGGCCATGAGGGGGAGGATATGGCCGGTAGTTATTTTGAGGTAGTGGGGAGTAGTTATTCTGCCAAGTGATGGAATGCACATCACCCTCCTTCTTTTTGCCGAAGTTGGCAGTTTTCTTTGCAAGATTCTCTGTCGACTCCTGCAGCCGTCCCAACCTTAAGTTAGCCTCTATTCTCTTACCAGCTTGGATGATGTCAGAGAAGCTGTTGGAAGTGTTTCCGATCATCAAATTGAAGTAAGGGGCCTTCAACATTTCGATGAACAAGGAGCATAGTTCATTGTCGATTACTGGGGGGTATACTTCTGTAGCCTTCTCTCTCCATCTTTGGGCATATTTCTTGAAACTTTCCCTGTCCCTTTGTACCAGGTTTTAGAGGTCTCTCCTTGTGGGGGCCACATCGCAGTTAAATTTATACTGCTTCAAAAAGGCATCAGCTAAATCCTTCTTTGAGCGCAGTTTGCTCCTGTCTAATTGTATGCACCATCTCAGGGCTGCGCCGGAGAGACTCTCGTGAAAGAAGTGGACGAGAAGTCTATCATCTTCCGTCAAGGCAGACATTTTGGCAATGTAGGTTGCCAGGTGGATTCGGGGGTCTGAGTTCCCAGTGTACTTGTCGAAATCCGGTACTTTAAACTTAGGCGGCACCACTACATCAGGCACGAGTCTAAGCGATGCCACATCGACTGAACCATACATATTCAGCCCTTCGATTGCTCTCAATCTCTCTTCTAGAGTAGATAGTTTCTCATTTTCTCTCGTCTTATTTTCCCCTCCCACTACATGAAATGCTCCCCCAGTTGGGAGATGAGGGGTGGAGTGAACTGGAGGGATTAGAATTGAAGGGTATGGGTCGGTGTTTGAAACGGCTGGGTAATGAGAGTAAGGTAGGTCATTATTTATGGTAGCGGATTAGCGATGATTGTCGGTCCTAATAGGTGACTGAAAGGTAAAAGAAGTTGAAGCTTGCGGATCATTTGTTGTAGTTGGTGGGGAGGTAGTGGCAAGTTTGGTTCAAGCGTGTTTATTCAGGACATCTCCCTCATTAGTCTCATAAGTTCTGAGACCTGATCTTTCAGCTCAGAGACTTGCCCTTGTAGATTCTGTACTTGTTCCTGGTCTTCCATTATCTTCTTTGTTCGGGACCTTGTTAAGTACAATCGTTTGGGTTGAACTGTGTGCCCGGTCAGACTTGCTTTGTTTGAAGCAATATTGATTTCCTGTTGGGAAGTAAAAAAACTTTTAATAAATTTCGAATTTCATAAAAAAAACTAAAGGTCCGGGTTCGGACAAACGATACAGTGGCATTCGGGAGCCAAAATGGAGTCTGCAGAAGGATAATTGCATCAATTTTATCATGGCATCGTTCGATAGTCTGACTGTGAATGACTGGATTGAATGCGCATCTATGATACTTGTCCATATGGCACATCCAATTTTTCGCATGACCCTGGCGAGGGGTTCTTGCGGGAGTCACACTATTCATTTATCATTTTGCTAAACAATGGCCCAAAAATCATTCTATTAACTAAATAATTTGTACACAGCATTCTTTACATTGGCCTAAGCTCAGGGAGGTTCTTTATAATGAGATGACATTTTCTGAGATACTTGTATAACCTTTCTTCTTGTTTGGCAGGGTCGAATGCTTTTAGAGCATACTCGGATTCAGGCAGGAGTTCTTGTTTTCCCTGTGCTATCGTTCTCTCCAGCTGGTCAACATTTTCTTTCAGCTCTTGATGGAGAGCGGCTTGTCTTTCTTTTTCCTTTCTTTTCTTAGCACATTCTTTCAGAATATCATTGATGAGTAGTGCCTGTTCCTTCAGTTCAAGCTTCTTCTTTTTGTTTTCTTGTTTATACTCCTCTATGAGTATATCTTGGTATTTCATTTTCTCTTGAAGCTTACTGTTTTGCGTTTCTGCTTCTTTTATGACAGCTTGGAGGGAACTTCTTTCTTTTTCCCACCGTGTCTCTTGTTCTTCAAACCCCATCTTCTTGGTCCTAGCCTCTTCCCTGAGCCTCCTTAATTTTCTCTTGATGATATGTTGTTGGCCCTCCAACTGTTTTATTCATTTTTGCAGTTGCGAGTTTTCGATGTTTGCCTTTTGTAGAGAATCGGCGAAATGATTGCTAGCTTCTTCTGATAAGACGTCTCGGCGAGAGTTGCTGTCTTCGAATTTTGTTGGATCTGGAGTCAAGCGTTCTTGGTCCCTGTCAGCCCTCCATTTAAGATAGTCGCCCGTGGCACTTGGACCTTTAGGCAACCTCTCTGTCAGAGTGATGTTTTCCCAAGATTTGCGAGCCATTTTCAAACCTTCCTCTTCCTTGAGCTCACGGTAGAAATGACCTTGGTGGTATTCTTCAATGTTGATTCTGGATTGTGTTGAGCCAAACTGTCTCATTAGTAATGCCGGAGTGTATCTTGTGTATCCAGTCACTCCGATTAGGGATACCTATTGATTACCTCCTGTGCTGATCAAAATGGATTGACTCGATGTCCACAGTTTCCTCCAACAGTAGTCATGGCTATTGAAACTCAAAATCCGTTCTCGCCACTGTTGTTCATTCTTCGGACTGATTACTAATCGAGTCATTTTCTCAATGAGAGGCCGGTCAAGGTACCAAGTCAATCCCTTTGTCTCCACAGGACACATATGACTGATAATCCAGAGGTGCAACAATTGAGAACAACACTTAATGGACCCCTTGCCTTGTCGTCTGCAGTAAGTAAGGGTTAAGAAAGTCTCGGCAAGAATTGCAGGTATTGGATTGACCTTCTGTTTCTCTATTGCCCAGAATATTTCTACAACGCCGCATGTTATGATCCTGGAAGGTCCAGGGAACAAGATCAAGCCGTAGATTGCCAAAGCGAGCATCAATGATGCTTGGTCCCACTGTTCATCTTGGATGCATTGATCTAACCATTTCTCAAGGTAGGTCCAATACCATCCATGCGTGTTCCCTTTGACAGTTTCTTTTGCTTTTGCTTCTTCCGGGGGAATTCCCAACATATGTGCAAACCGTTTCCAGGTCTGTCTATGTTCGAGCTGTAAGTAGATCCGATTCTGTATCGAGCAAGGAATCTCTAGTAATGCCTGATATTCTTCCAGAGTGGGAATAGTATCAATATCGTTGAAAGAGAACACCCCATACTTAGGATTCCAAACTGACAACATGGCTTTTAATGCTGGAACTTGGACTTTGACCCGTATTAAGGTCGGAATGCTCCCATACTTTTCCTCAAAGCGTGCCTTGACCTGGTCGGGAAGTGACCTCCAACCATTAGACAGACTCTCAAGGCTATTCATTCTGACCTCAACTTTGCTTAGATCCAATGAAGGCAGTGAGTCAACCTGCGCCTTGGTGACATCATTTTGTGAGGGTATTGAACTATGAACTGACTTGGGCCACAGTTTAGCACTTTGAACCTTTTCTGCCGACTGACTTGAGGATGCCATGCTAAAAATGATGCTTATCCTTTTATAGACCTTAATTTGGTGATAACTGCAGGAAAAATTTGTTAGCGAGGTAAGTTCGGGTAATTTTGAATTATACTGTTGACAAAGTGACACCTACACACTTATCAAAGTAGGAAAATGTGTAAGTTATCTTAAACAGTATGATCCAAGATTACCCTCAAAATAAAAACTAAAGAGAACACAAAAAGAATAGGGTAAGAGTTAGTATGCCCCTTTTGTCCCAAAATAAGGAAAATCCTAGTACCGGGTGGGTGCTACCTAATTGGATAGTTCTATCTTACAAGGTAGCTTACTATGGCTTCTAGCTATCGTGATAGTTTAGCTCAAGGTCTAATTTTCTAAAAGCCACAGGTTCCCAAATTGCCCCTACTGTAAACAGTAGAGCCCCATTCTATAACCATGATATTGTCGGGAAAATTCCACGGGTATCACAGTGGATAGAACGAGTTTCAATCTGAGCAGAAGCCTTCACGGATACTAACGAGGTAAAACCCACGGGTACCGCTACATGACCCCCTCCTATTTTCCTAAAAGGGTAAGAAAGCCCGGGTATAGGGCTGAAGTGTGTGAGGATATCACGTGAGTGTTCAGTGTGTGAAGGGACACCTTTACCTCTTCCCAATTCAGGGGGATTTTATTTTTCCTTTTTTCTTTTAAATGAAGAGCGCTGTAGAAAGTAAAACAAGCAAGACAAACAAAATGGTTAGCAGGAACAATCAATAATTAACGTATAAAATATTGCCGGGTTAGCCCACCTAACTATAATTTGATCGAAAGGTTAAATCTACTTTTGGACCTCTGGACCGGGGTTAAGTTAAAAAATGTCCTTAGTGGAGTCGCCAAGCTGTCGCAATGTATTTTGCGGTTGCCTGAACGAACCCTCACCGAAGTGGGAAAGAGTGAGGAGTCGCCACTTTAATTTGAGGGAAATTAAAGAAAACCATTTGCGAAAATAAATTAAAACAAAACCACTTCAAAACAGAGATTCTAGGTTCGGGGTCCGTAAACGGGTGGGGAAGGTGTTAGGCACCCCACCTCGTCCCTTAATAAGGGTAAGTAGATTTAACTTTGCGTTCTTTATAACTTAGTTAGGAGGGCTTGAATGGAAATGTTAATCCTTTTGACAAAAGGAATATTTGATTTTTCACTATATTCGGATCACCCAGATACATAAGTAAATGAGACAACCTTAGTGAGTTACTGTTGTATGTTAGTTTTGTTTGAAGTCCCATTTTGTTAGAATTCAATTTTGGGGATTGGATGGGACTTTCCTCCGATCTTTTTTTTAAATATTTATTAAAGTTTTAGATTGAGAACCGGATAAGAACTCTCCTCCGATCTCCTTTGAGTATTTATTTTAAATTTTAGATTGAGAACCGGATAAGAACTCTCCTCCGATCTCTTTTGAGTATTTATCTTAAATTTTAGATTGAGAATCGGATAAGAACTCTCCTCCGATCTCTTTTGGGTATTTATCTGAAATTTTAGATTGAGAACCGGATAAGAACTCTCCTCCGATCTCTTTTGGGTATTTATCTGAAATTTTAGATTGAGAACCGGATAAGAACTCTCCTCCGGTCTCTTTTGTTTTAATGGGAGTCAGATAAGGATTTTTCCGATCTCTCGAAGTTTAATTTCGATTATGCCTGGCAAGAGCCTAAGACTAAGGGTTTTGGCATTTCAAAAATAACGGGGATCGGAATAAGGCTTCTTTCTACTTATTAGTACCTTGTGACTAGACCGAGGACACTAAATTTCCCGATCTCCTTACGTCGCCTTACGGTACCCTCCGATGCAGGTTTATTCCTTTTATTTACCAAAGGTTCGGTTTTATTCCACATTGCGACGTCTTACCCGATTGTCTTTTGTGTTATTTCAGTTATTTGGCCTAAATATTTTCCTGACTTATTACTCAGACCTTTCATTACTTACAAGGAGACCCTTAAGATACCACTACCTACATTTTATCTGACCTTTTATACACTATTCGATACTAGAAGACTTATATCCCGAAATAACAAGGATTAGCGAAAAGGATGGACTGATCAACAAAGAAGTAAACCCGAGAGTAACCTTCTTCGTATTTTTAAGCACAAATATAAACTTAGAGAAAACTAGGTACGTAAAAGAACAAAGGAAATACGTAAAATAAGAACGAGCAATTAATGAAATGGCAATATGAGCACTCACCTGTTGGGAGCCGAATCCACTGAACTAAGTATGGAATGACCAAAACGTAATAGGACAAGTTTAAATGAGGTCGAACCTAAGCAATAAGAGTGGAAATAAAGAAAACTAAGAGCTGAAGATGAGAGCACCACAGGATAATGAACGAACTGAAAATAGAGAGTTTCAGTATCCAAGAATCCCTTTTGCAAGAAAACACTCTAGAAAACTGGTTTCCAAGGTTTTTCTTATGAAAGCTTAATAGCAGAGTAACGAACTGAATTAAATTTCAGAGTTCTTCCACTATAGTTACTGCCCCTTTTTTTTTTCCGTCCCCTTGAACAGTTTTCATGCAGGTATTTATAGGAACCGGGTGCCCTCCATGAAGGGTCAAGATCTATTTTGAGGGAGATGGAGGGTCAGGATTTCAAAGGACATGATTTGAGGCTCAGGAATTAAAGAGAATCAGATCGGACGGCCGAGATTTCTTTCAGAATATTTGTCCTTTTCCTCTTCTAATCTAACGGTCACAAATTCTCCTGTCTGGGGCGATCCGATGGCTAGGAATAAAAGGCGCTGGTCTTGTCGTCTTCTTCTTTGATCCAAAGGCTCTGGGCTCATCCTTGTAAGTGAGATCAACGGTGGAGATTGGGATGTACAGGACTGTCATGACATACTCTGGCACCTGTCAGCATTTGTGGGCGATTCTTAGGCGTGCAGTAGAGATTTCGTCTGCAACGCTTTAACTACCTCGGCTCTGATTTTGACGACGGTTATTGGGATTTGTCTTATTCTCTTTGCCTTCCGATCTTTCCTCTTTTCTGATCTTCTTAACACGCTCCTTTTTCTATCTTTCATACCGGTCTCCCCTCTTCCGATCTCTATCATTCCAATCCTTCCCTTAATCAGGCCTGGTCTGGTCAAAGCATTAATTCCCCTCGATTCCCGGCGTGCGCCGTTTCTCGCTAGCAATAAATGCCTGATTTTCCCCTATATATACCCCTGACAGAAGAGACTTTCTTCATTCGATTTTCCTCTCTTCCTTCTTACTTTCCTGTTCTAGCTGCTCCGGCAGTAGTTCCGGCCATGATTATGGCTTTTGATCCCTTTTCGATGGACCTCTTTATTCCCCGACTGAAAATTTACGATCCCGGTGAACGGGAAATTATGATGACTGCACTTAATGACCGTGAGAGAACCGGACTAATTTACCGATCTGGATCGAGGACCTCGATCTTATTGACCTCGAATCGTTCGACCGATATAAGCGCGAATCGATTTGGCGAAGAAGCGCTAATATTCCCCTTAACACTGGTGACTGCCCCTTGGTGTTCATCTGGCTCCTCTCCGCACTGGGTGTTCCGACAGCGGCTCGGTTTCAAGCGGTAACATTGATGACGACGTCTCTCATCTTCATGGGAGTCATAGTCATCCCATCTGAGCTGTACATCTATCTGATGTCAACAGCCGGTCTCCTGGTCAAACATATCTTTTGACTCAGCCACGAGACTAGGCTTTGACATAGGCCTTTTAGATAGGATGTTCCACCGGTCTCTAGAGATCGCCCAAATGATGTATTTTTACTTTCAATGTAATCCGATCTCTAGAGATCGCCTAAATGATGTAGTTAGACCTTTAATGTAATCCGATCCCTAGAGATTGCCCAAATGATGTAATCCGATCTTTTGGAAATAAAAATTTTATTTTGTCAATTATCATCTTATTGATTATTTTCCGATCTCTGATGTGTTTGTCCGATCTGGTTCCTAACTGAACAACCCTTAACTGATCCTCTATTCAAAATATTTATCTTAATATGCCGATCTCTATTTAGCCGATCTCTTTATGGAATTTTTTGGAATATTCGTGAGACGTTTCAGAAACAGCTGGCAGATCTCCCTAACCGATGCACCGCCTGGGACGCCGTGAGCATTTAATGCTCGGACGAGTATAAATAGGGGATGGGCCAGCCATTTGTTCCCTTATGTCATTTTCAGCATCTCGCGAGCGATTCCAAAATTCTCTCGATTTTTCAAGCTCTTCCGACACCGATCAAGCTCCGGTAAGGGTTTTGATCCTTCTTTTACTTTAAATTCTTTACTTCCTTTGAAAATGAGCGGCGCCGAAGGTCAGAGAGCGGCAAGCCCCCTTTCCGTTCACGTTTCATGGTCATCGGACGAAGTTGAGGTGGTAGGACCGATCGGGCGACCTGAACCTCCTACATCCTCCGCCCCCGCTCGTGGCCAAGCGGGACCCTCAAGGCGAACACATTCTTCAGGGAGAGAGAACCTTCCCATGGACGAGCTGCCATCGGTCCTTCAGGAGACCGACCTGCAGTCGTTCAGCCAGGAGTATAACATCCGGCCCGATTCATACGAACTTATCCGGTGTCACGGCGATCACCGTGCCGATCACTTCTTCGAAGAGAACGATATGATCATGGTATACGAGGAACAATTAAAAGCCGGGCTGCGGTTCCCTCTCGATGACTTCTTCAAAGAAGTTCTAAAATTTTTCCAAGTGTGCATAGCCCAAGTTCACCCGAACTTATTGCGGATCCTGGTGGCCTTCAGAGGCCTCTGCCGAGCCAAAGGACTCCGTCCTACCGCTAAGGTATTTGCCGAATTACATAGATTAACTAGTCAAAAGGACGACAAGTACTGGTTCTTCCAAGCGAAGCCACACTGCGGACTTTTCACCGATCTGCCGTCCTCCCTAAAGAATTGGAAGAATCGCTTCTTCATTCTAATGAGCAAAATTTCGAACGGCTTTGAGGGCTTCCCTCGTAGTTGGCTGCACCAGGGTCCCCTGCTTTTGAAGCACATCGCCCTGAATAGGGAAGAGGGTGCAATGGCGATGGAGTTGAAGGATCAGGCGTCCAGAGAGAAGTACTCTTGTTTGGACGCAGTGACAGCCGAGCTGCATCACTGGACTATGCAACTGGTCACCGGCCAAGATCTCGAGCTTTAGCTCTCTGACATCGGCATCGGTATTTTCTACATCTCAGATCTCAGGACATTAGCGATCTCATTGACCTCTGTTTTGTGCAGGTATGGCTAGCGGCGAAGCCTCCAAGGAGAGCCGAAAGCGAAAGAGGGAGATCTCCCGGAAGGTACGGGAGATGAAGCGGGCTGAGGAAATGCACACCTGCATGAGCCCGGGAAATTCAAGAAGGCTCGTCTCATCCTTTAGGGCCGATCGTAGAAGTGGTCCGATCCTCCTCGCCAGAAGAGCGCCTCCACCTCCTCCGGTTGCTCCAGCAGAAGAGGGTCCTTCTCGACCTCTGTGAGGCCCCTTTCCCGGGGCGCTCAGGTCCTGATCAATTCACTGGAGAAGAACCGGATGGTTCGAGAAAATCCAGGCTTCACTAAGGTCACGGGTCATCCATCCGCCGGGAAGGCCGGATAGGCTGTCTCCGGATAGTCTTGATGACGTCTTGACCAGATCCATGAGCCTGAACATGGAGTGCTTGGTGAACCAGCACATTGTTCGGGAGAAAGCTCATCGCCTGGGCAAGGAAGTCGAGAAGATGGGTCACGAGATGTCTTCTCTCCGATCCCAACTCTCATCCGCTCGGGATTACATATGTGAAATTGAGGGGCGGATGAAGTTCTATGAAGACAAGCTGGCCGAACAGTCTCGTGTTCTGGCCGAGCGAACCTGTGTTCTGGAAGAAGTTCAAGCACTTCGGACCGATGAAGTTGCTCACATCGCTCACCTTACTGAGGAACTCAAGGCGAAGGAAGAAGAGATGGTGACAGGAGTGGCCGGTGCTTACGTGAATGCTCACAAGGATCTCTTGGCCGAACTCAAGAAGCGTTACCCGGAGGACTTCTCCTGGATGGCAGACCTGGCTCCCGAGGGTGAGGATAGTGAGGAGGAGGCTGAAGGTGAGAGAGAAGGCGAGCAAAATGTAGATCAGGCTGGAGGACTTGTACAAACTTTAATATGAAATGAAGTCTTCTTTTTGTCCAGTTGAATGAATGTGATCGGAAAACCTCTAAATTATTTAAACACTTGATTGTCTGAGTATATTGAAATAACTAAAAGTGATTATTAATCTAAGTGTAAGAGATCGGAAAACACAATGAGCATGAGATCGGCAGGGAACCAACGCTAAACGGGACTTGATTAAAATTGGAAATTTGGCTTGAACATTTAAGATCGGGATCATCATTAAACCGGAGTGAAACCTTAACTTGATTATTCCTAAACTTTTAAAAGGCAGGTCGGCAATAAAGCTGGTGACATAAGATCTAGTGTTGGTTCAATTTTTGTTTGACAAGAGAGATCGGGAATGTAGTTGACAGGTCAGGAAATTTGGCAATTGGCTCGAGAGATCGGTGAGTGATTTGAGGGACCGGTAAAGCTTTAACTGATATGAGGACTTAGCAATGATTCAATTTCTCGCGAGGAGAGATCGGAAAAGTGGTTGGCTGGCAAAAGGAGACTTAGTGCTAGGGATCGGTTTCAAAGTTTATTAATTATGGGGATCGGCCAAAATATGGTGTCGACAGCTTTGATTGCATCTTCTTCTGTTGGAAAGTCCAACAAGAAGAAGGGCAATAAGAAAAAGAAACCTCAGGTTCCTGGACCTTCCAAAAATATAGCCGAACAGAAAGCGAAGACCAAAGCTTATGGAGGCAAATGAAAGTGTTTCCATGGCCAAAAGGATGGGCACTGAAAAAGGAACTGCCTAGAGTATCTTGCTTCTCTGAAGGACAAGAATGATACACCTTCAGAAGGTATGTCTATATTTTGTTATTTAGATACTGATGATGCTCATAGTTCATCTACAGCTTGGGTTTTAGATACTGGCGCCAGTTCTCACATTTCTTATGATATGCAGGAACTAGCAAACAGTAGTAGCTTGCATGCTCGAGATGTTAAACTCCGAATTGGCGATGGCTTAACTGTTGAAGCTTTAGCCATAGGATCTAAATCTTTTTACATGTGTGGACATATTTTGTGTTTAAATAATAATTTGTATGTACCTGATGCTTTTAAGAATATCATTTCAATATCTAGTTTGACTAGAAATGGTTATGAATTTCTGTTCACAAATGATGTTTGCAATTTTTATTTTGGAAATAAATATATTGGCTCGGGTTATATGCATGATGGTCTTTATTATTTGGATAATAATGATAAACACAAATTAAATGCAAGCAATCTAAATGAATGTAATGCCATTATGAAAACAAAATCTAGTCCAAAACATCTTTGGCACTTAAGATTAGGTCATGTTGCAGAAGATAGGATTGCAAAACTGGAGAAAATGGAGATTTTATCCTCATTGGGTTCTGAACCTACTCCAACTTATGAATCCTGCTTTTAAGGCAAAATGACAAGATCACCTTTTGTTGGACAAGGGCTAAGAGCTGAAAATATTTTGGAGTTGATACATAGTGATGTATGTGATCCATTTAAGGAAATGGCTAGAGGCAGTTTTCATTACTTTATTACCTTTACTGATGATAAATCAAGGTTTGGGTATTTGTATTTGATGAAATACAAACATGAATCCTTTGAAAAGTTCAAAGAATTTAAATATAAAGTAGAAAATCAAACAGGAAAAAGTATTAAAACTCTTCGATCAGATCGTGGAGGTGAATATTTAAGTACTGAATTTGATGAATACTTGAAAGAGCATGGCATTGTTTCCCAGCTGACTCCTCCAAAAACGCTGCAGCTGAATGGTGTATCTAAAAGAAGAAATCGTTCCCTATTAGATATGGTACGCAGTATGATGAGCTATACTAATATGCAAGTCTCCTTTTAGAGATTTGTATTAGAATCAGCTTTACATATTCTGAATAGGATTCCATCAAAATCAGTTTCTTTCACACCTTATGAGATATGGCATAGAAGAAAACTGAGTCTTAAGCATGTTAAGATTTGGGGTTGTCCAGCTTATATTAAAAAGCTAAACACTGATAAATTAGAAACCAGATTAGAAAAAGGTCGATTTGTTGGATATCCAAAAGAAAGTTTTGGATATTATTTTTATTTGCCTACATCACAAAAGGTTGTAGTATACAAAGATGCCATATTTCTTGAACAATAGTTCATTGAAGAAGGAGGCAAAGGAAGGCAAATAGAGTTAGAATTGGAGAATTTTGACCAACCAACAGATCAAATAGATATAGATCCATCTAGTCAACCTACACCTATTGATGAAACATCTACAGTAATTCCTCGCAGATCGACTAGGATATCTCACCCACCAGTGAGATATGGTTTTCTTCATGAAGATGAATAAGAGTTGTTTACTCATGAAGAAGTAGATCATAGAGATGATCCTTTTACCTATGAAGAAGTTATATCAGATATAGATTCTTCAAAATGGATTGAAGCTATGAAATCTGAAATCGATTCCATGTATAAGAATTGAGTTTGGGGCCTTGTTGACCCACCTGAAGGTATTGTACTTATAGGGAATAAATGGGTTTTCAAGAAAAAAATTGGTTCTGATGGAAAGGTAGAGGCCTATAAAGCAAGGCTAGTAGTAAAAGGGTTTCGCCAAAGGCAAGAAATCGACTATGAGGAGACTTTCTCGCCTGTTGCCATGCTTAAATCAATTAGGATTCTATTAGCAATAGCTGCATACTATGATTATGAGATTTGGCAGATGGATGTCAAAATAGCTTTTCTCAATAGATATATTGATGAAAACATTTTCATAGAATAACCTAGGCGTTTTGAATCCCAAGATAGTTCCAAGGTATGCAAGCTAAAGCAATCCATTTATGGGTTAAAACAAGCTTCGAGGAGTTGAAACATCCGTTTTGATGAAGCCATTAAGTCATTTAGTTTTATAAAAAATGTGGATGAGCCATGTGTATATAAGAAGGTTAGTTATAGTACTATCACTTTCCTTGTCTTATATGTGGATGATATTCTGTTGATAGGTAATGACATAGGTATGTTGACAACTGTAAAAATATGGCTGTCAAATAAATTCTTCATGAAAGACTTAGGGGAGGCAACCTATATTCTTGGAATTCGCATCTATAGAGATAGAGCGAAAAGAATAATTAGTTTATCCCAAAGTATATACTTGGAAAAGGTGTTAAAGAGGTTTAACATGCTTGATTCCAAGAGAGGATTGTTACCAGTAAGACATAGTATCCATCTTTCTAAAGAGATGTCTCCAAAGACACTTGAAGAAAGAGATAAAATGGTCAGGATTCCATATGCTTCGGCTATTGAAAGTTTGATGTATGCAATGATGTGTACTAGGCGGGATATCGCAGATGCTGTTAGTTTGACTAGTAGGTTTCAATCCAATCCAGGTTTGAAACACTGGATAGTTGTCAAGAATATCCTTAAGTACTTGAGAAGAACTAAAGATTTATTCTTGATTTATGGAGGTAGTGACTTACAATTGGATGGTAATACTGATTCTGATTTTCAATTAGATATCGATGATAGAAAGTTTACCTTTGGGTTTGTGTTCATTTGTAATGGAGGTGCAGTCAGTTGGAAGAGTTTCAAACAGAGTACGACTGCAGATTCCATTATAGAGGCTGAGTACATTGCTGCATCTGATGCTATAAAAGAAGCTGTTTAGAAAAAGAAGTTCGTGACAAAACTTGCAGTAGTTCCTTCCAATGAGTCAGCAGTTTCACTCTACTGTGACAACAATGGGGCGATCATACAGGCTAAGGAACCTCGGTCTCACTAGAAATCTAAACATATAGAAAGGCACTACCACATTATCAGAGAGATAGTTGGGCGAGGCGATGTAGCCATGCAGAAAATAGCATCAGCTGAAAATCCAGTTGATCCATTAACTAAGCCTATATCACAAGCTCAGTTAGACCGACATCTTGAGAAGATGGGTCTAAGATATTATAATGAATGACTCTAGTGCTAGTGGAAGATTGTTAGTAATATGCCCTAGAGCATATCATTTAGTATGTATCTTGTATATATTTTATTAATAAGAGGCAATTTTACTTTTTCGTTTACATAATTTATTTATGTGTAATAGAAAAGGTTCATGATATTTTGTTAGAAATTCTATTCTTAAGTTGTTAAGAATATGAGTGACAGTATTTCTAGCACAAAGTATCATAAATTGGTTCACAATCGAGGATACTTCACACAGGACATGACTTATCTAGAAAGATTGTATTCATGTTTGTTCCTAAGGTATTTATATGATATATAAATAAGATGGAATGGTGAGTCTCATGTCATATAATAAACATGATAGACACTTATACATGATAAGTAGGCCGACCCAGTGACGCATATGACAAGCACATGGAGTTTACTCTTGTCAATGCATTATCATATATCATATCAGTGTATATAATCTTTCGACCTGAAATAACACAGTTATCTTGTATATAGGTGATTTGAGTTTGATACTGCTTTCATACTTGTACTGTGTATGGGTATATGGGCATGTGTTGGCTCCTACTAGTTTTAATCAAGATGGAATCTGTTACCCTAAGTAAATATGGATAAAATCCTATGTTCATTTAATTGTTCTTGATGTTTCAAGTTCCTGGCCAGGACATACAGATTTAGTCTGAAAAGAGTTTCTGACAAGAAAATCCAATTAATCAAGAACTGGAATTAAAAGAGAACATAATATTCATAGCAAATGGGGTTTGACATAAACCATGACTCCAGCTCAAATTAGGATTTTGTAACAGAGAGATTCTAATGCATGGTAACATATGATTAAAGGTTCATTTAAGGTATTCATTATTACTAATTAGGTGGCCATGGCACGCTATGCTAGGTGTCAACCATGGTCTATGAGATGCCTAAAATGATTTAGAGAAATCATTCATGGTAAGAAAGAGTTCTGATGATATTAAGAATTGATATCATATCTCATTGCCAATTAATGATGAGCCTAGTGAGTCACACATATACACAAGTTAATCACCAAGTTAAATGTGATTTAATTGATTAATTAAAGAGTTTAATTGATTAATTAAATATGTTTGGTTTGCAATAAGATTGCAAAGTCCCTAGCATGGCTTGAAACCAAATCTAGGTTATTGGATATATAGTGTAAGTTAAATATATATTTAAAGTGTTTAAATATGAATTTAATTGTGAGAAATTAATTAATGGAGATTAATTAATTAATTTATATTTGATATAAATTGATTAGAATAGGAGAAATAATGATTTTGGGTTGAGAACTTAAAATTAAAACATAAGGATAATTTGGTCATTTCACATGGTGACATGTGGCACCATGAGATGGTGGCACATGGCACCATATAAGTTTGCCATTTATCTTCCTATCATGCAAGGTGATCAAAGTCAAGATTAAGCCTAGCTTTGACACTTGGCTTAATGTGATTAAGTCAATTAAAAATAAGATGCAATGTGGTGGTGACATGTGGCAAAGCGTTTAAGTGATTACTTGGCCTAATTATAAAAAAGAAAAAAATAAAAGAAGAAATATACAACATTCTCTCTAGCCTCTCAAGGTGGCGGCACCTTTTCTCTCCCTCTCCTCTTCTTGTTTTCTCATCAATTCAAAGTGAATGACCCAAATTCCTTTGAATTAAATTGCTAGAAATTTTTAGTATCCTATACACACATACAACCTCTCTAAAAGCAAAAACCCAAATTATAATTGGTTAGCAAGGCTTGAGAAGCTGATTTCGGGGGCTGCCCATTGGTGATCTTGGTGTGGACAAGCTAGAGGGACAACACTTGGGGTCCTAGGTGCTTCCTAAAGGTGCCAATTACATCTATAGTGCATCAAAGAGGTTAGTGCTCAAACTCCTCTTTTAAACTAGAATTTAAATGAATTAATTTGTTAATTCACAATATTGAATGGCAAACATAGATCTTAATACATATTAAAAGTGTTTTAATAGACAATTCAGCATTGAAATTAATTAGGCACATAAGAGATGTGGCATGATGCATGTAACTCTAGAAGAAAATTTTGAAATTCAATGCTCTAATGAACAAATCAACATGCTTTCGCTACTTCACTTGGTATCAGAGCTACTATATTTGCCATTTAGATTATTTATTGAGATTTAATTGTGTGATGTTGATCAAATTATGATTGATTCAAAGCTGGTTGGGCATCACATGTTGGCGACATGAATGTAAGTGTTCATCAATGTGGTGGCATGTTTGAGTACCCATGGGTGCACATAGTTTGGGCTTCAATATACAATTGTTGTGTATTTAAGGCTCATAATTAGGCCCATGACTAATTAAATTATTTAATTAGAAATTCTAATCACACAATTAAATTTTAAAAATTGTTTTCAAGGTATTAAATTTGGAAAGAGTTTCTAAATTTAAATTTGTTTGAATGAGATTCAAATCTGAATTTTCAAATTTGTTTGAATGAGATTCAAATCTGAATTTTTTTGTTGAATATGTGATATTCAATTTAATTTTAGTATGTATATTTTATTTAATTGTTAAATTTTAATATACATGATGGATGATTATAGATAATAAAATACCAATGTGATTGGATTTATTTCTTTTATTTTCTTTGAGTTGTAAAATAATTAATTTTATTTTGGTGGCATGTATTATAAGTGTTGTAATAATTTGGGTTACAATTTCATTTATTTGAGGACTTTAAAGTTCATATTCTTGTAAATTTGCCTTGGTATGCCAAGGATTACAATGTAATTGGATTGTAAGAAGATCAAGGAGATCAAGAGCATTGGTGGGACCATAGGAGGAAATCAAGATCAATTGTTGATTATGTACTCCTTCAGCACCTTTTCTCTCCCTCTCCTCTTCTTGTTTTCTTATTAATTCAAAGAGAATGACCTAAATTCCTTTGAATTAAATTGCTAGAAATTATTTCTAATGTCCTATACACACATATAAACTCTCTTAAAGCAAAAACCTAAATTATAAATAGTTGACAAGGCTTGAGAAGCTGATTTGGGAGGCTGCCCATTGGTGATCTTGGTATGGACAAGCTAGAGGAATAACACTTGGAGTCCTAGGTGCTTCCTAAAGGTGCCAATTACATCCATAGTGCATCAAAGAGGTTAGTGCTCAAACTCCTCTTTTAAACTAGGGTTTAAATAAATTAATTTGTTAATTCACAATCTTGAATGACAAACATAGATCCTAATACATATTAAAAGTGTTTTAATATGCAATTGAGCATTGAAATTAATTAGGCACATAAGAAATATGGCATGATGCATGTAACCCTATAAGAAAATTTTGAAATTCAATGCTCTAATGAACTAATCTAATAAACCCAATTTTGAAAATTCAAAAAATTTTAATTTAATTTTCATAATATTTAATACAATAAAATACTATAATTTTTATATAAAATAATTATTTAAAAATTTAGGATGTTACATTCTTTTCCTTTTACAGAAAATTCGTCTTCAAATTTTTATACAAGGTAGAGTAATAAATCAAAATTACTTATTAAACAAATAAGGGTACTTGCTGTATATATCCCACTCTGACTCCTAGGTGCATTCCTCCATTGATTGACTCCTCCACATAATTTTAACCATAGGGATCTGCTTTGACTGAAGCTGTCTCATCTGATAGTCTACTATGGCTACAGGTTGCTCCTCGAAGGTCAAGTCCTCATTTAAGTCCACTGTATATGACTGCAGCACATGAGAAGGGTCAGGAACATACTTTCTAAGCATGAAAATGTAGAACACTAGATGGACATGAGAAAGGTTGGTGGCAACTCTAATTGTTAGGCAACTGCTCCTACTTTATCTGTGATCTCAAAAGGTCCTATATAATGGGGTGCAACCTGCCTTTTTTCTCAAATCTCATAACCCTTTTGATAGAAGAGACCTTTAAGAACACATAGTCACCCACTGTAAACTCTACATCCTTCTGCCTAGGATCTGCATAACTTTTCTGCCTATCGAAAGTTATTTTCAAACATTCCCTAATCAAAGAGATCAACTCTGAAGTACACTGCACCAGATCTACATCATGTACTCTTGCCTCTCCAACTTTTGTCCAACACAGAAGGAACCTACACTTCTTGCCATCTAGTGTCTCATAAGGTGCCATTCTAATACTAAAATGATAACTATTATTATAGGTAAACTCAACCAATGGTAGCTGATCATCTCATTGGCCTCCAAAATCCATAACACATATACGAAGTATATCCTCTAATGTCTATATTATTCTTTCAGACTACCCATCTGTCTGAGGGTGGAAAGCTGTACTAAAGTTTAACTGTGTGCCAAGTGCCTCCTGTAGTTTCCTCTAAAAATGGAAAGTGAATTGAGGCCCTCTGTTAGATATTATGGAAGCAGAAAGTCTATATAATCTGATTATTTTTCAGATGTACACCCTTGTATACTGAGCAATAGAATAGGTGGTCCGTACTAGGAAGAAGTGAGTTGACTTATTCAGACAATCCACAATCACCCATATAGAGTCATACCCATGTGTAGTACGAAGTAGCCTAGTCGCAAAGCCTATGGTGATCATTTCCCACTTTTACTCTGGGATGGGAAGCTCCTACAACTTCTTTGACAGCCTCTGATGCTCAAAATTTACTTTTTAACAAGTTAAGCACTTGGACACAAAATTTGCTATGTCTCTTTTTATGCCATTCCACTAGTACATATCTTTCACATCATGGCACATCTTTATAGATCCTGGGTGAACACTGTAAGGCGTGTAGTGTGCCTCATGCATAATCTCATTTCTTAGGTTGTCCACATCTGTCACATACACCCTGGAGCCTTGTACAAGGGTGCCATCTCCATCAAACCCAAATTCACAATCTTCCCCTCGCTGTACTCTTTCCACAATTCGTATTAATTGTGGGTCTCTATGTTGAGAAACCCTAATCCTATCCTGCAGATTCGGCCTTACTCTAAAATATGTCAAAAGTGCAACTAAATCTATTATGTCCAAGATCAAATCCTGATCCATTAACTCATACAACTCCTAAATCAACAGTCTCCTCTTTGCTAATATATGTGCCAAGCTATTAAAAGATTTCCTACTCAAAGCATCTGCCACCATATTTACTTTACCCAGGTGGTATTGGATGGAGCAATCATAGTCCTTTAAAGGCTCCATCCATCTTCTCTGCCTCAAATTTAAATCCCTTTGTTAAAAGATATACTTTAAGCTCTCATGGTCGGTGTATATCTCGCACACTTCACCATACAGATAATGCCTCTAAATTTTTAATACAAAGACTACAGCCACCATTTCTAGATAATGAGTGGGGTAGTTCTGTTCATCTTTCTTTAACTGTCTCAAAGCACAAGCCACCACCTTACAATATTGCATCAAGACATACCCCAACCCAACTCTAAAAGCATCATAGTACACGGTATATCCTTCTCTACTCATAAGTAAAGTCAACATAAGAGCTGTAGTTAAACAGTTCTTAAGCTTCTAGAAGCTTCCTCACACTTATCTAACCGTGTCAAAGGAGCTGCTATATTGGAGAAATTTTGCACAAAACGCCTGTAATAACCTATTAGACCTAGAAAACTCCACAGCTCAGTGACTGTGATAGGCCAAAGCCAATCAGTTAGTGCTTCAATTTTCTTGAGATCCACCTGAATATTTTCACTGGAGACCACATATCCCAAGAATAAAATACTCTTTAGCCAAAACTCACACTTCATAAATTTAGCATACAGCTGATGCTCCCTCAAGGTCTGGAACACCATCCTTAAGTGCCAAACATATTCCTCCTCGATCTGGGAATATATCAAAATTTCATCTGTGAACACAATGACAAAGTGATCTAGGAATGGCCTAAACACCCTGTTCATTAAATCCATGAAGGCCGCTGGTGGATTAGTGAGTCCAAAAGACATTATCAGGAACTCATAATGACCATACCTCATCCTGAATGTTGTTTTTGGTACATCTTCACTCTTGATCCTCAGCTAGTGATAGCCCGATCGTAGGTCTATTTTTGAGAAATATCTAGCCACTTGCAACTGATCAAATAGATCATCAATCCGATGGAGCGAATATTTATTCTTAATTATCACTTTATTCAGCTATTTGTAACCAATACATAACCTCAGTGATCCATCCTTCTTCCTCACAAATAAGACATGAGCACCCCAAGGTGAAGTACTTGGCTGGATGAATCCCTTGTCCAAAAGCTCTTGCAGCAGCTCCTTTAGCTCTGCTGGTGCCATCCTATAGGATGGCATACAAATGGGGTTTGTACCCGGCACAATATCTATGCAGAGCTCTATCTCCCTATCCGGTGGCAACCCAGAAAACTCCTTAAGAAATACATCCATGTATTCCCTGACCATAGGTACGTTCTCCACATCAGTATGTTCAACAGATGTGTCCCTCACTAGTGCCAAATAACATTAACATCCAAACCTCAACATCTTTTTAGCACTAATGGCTGACACTAGGTTGTACAGAGCTACACTTCTGTCACCATCAAAACTAAATTCTTCTACCCTCGGAATATGAAAATACACCTTTTATTTCTGCAATCTAAAGGGGCATAATGAGTTGATAGCCAATTCATACCCAAGATCATATCAAAATCCATCACTGATAAGGGAACTAAATCTGTCGAGAGGATCTTTCCGTCTACAACTACTGGACTGCCCATAAAACTATATCCATATCTATATTGTCACTAAGAGGGGTAGCTACAGACAGGGGACACCCTAAAGTAGTAGGATTTCTATCCAATCTCTGAGTGAAAATAGGAAAAACAAATGAGTGCATAGCACCCGAGTCTATCAAAACACAAGCCTCAAAAGAACAGACTGGAAGGATACCTGCCACTACTGCATTCGAAACCTAAGCATCCTAATGTGTCAAGGTAAACACCCAAGCCTGTCCTTTGACATGAGATGCAGAATCCTGAAGCTAACTCCTACCACCAGATCTACCTCCAAAACTGCATCCTCCCTGACCATGGCCTTGCTGGTCACTATACTGTCTGCCTACCATACCAGAAGCACTAGGGTGTAACTAGCGGGGTATATTAGCTACATAACCTTGAGACCCTATCTGGTGCTCACTAAACATGAGGCATTCCTTGGTCACTGACCACATCTAAAACATCCACTTGAACTCATCAAACAAGGCTTTGAATGTACTCTCCCACGCTGTGTACAAGGTGCAAAAGAGGACCCTGATCCAGATCCAGAACTGCTGTAGCCCAAGCTCTGCCCATTGCTGGAACCATAACCTAATCTGAATACCTTAGATCTGTGTCTGAAACCGCCCTTCTTATTTTCTCTGATTTTGCCACTATGGTGACTCTGGCTGCCACCACTTATGGTACTCATATAGGGCATTCCTGATAACCCTTCAGCTTATTGTTCTTTGATCTGCTTCCCTCATCACTCATATAATTGATTTCTATTTATCAGGCTCTATCTACTGCCACATCAAATGGCTGGTTCGACAACATAGCCAAATTCGCATATCTCTTGTCCAGCCCCTTCAAAAGTCTCTTCACTTTCATATTTTCAATGGCCATGGCAGTTGGGGCATACCTACTCTATAACTCAAAAGTATATTCATCTACTGATCTCCCATTCTATTTTAGAACTTCAAAGGCCCACTGCTTTTGATCCCTAAAGCTCTTTGGTACAAACTTGTTTATAAATAGTTTTACAAACTATGCCCATAATAGTTCCTCAATTCGAGAGAGAACATAATCAGTCATCCATTACCTTGGCATAGGTCCTAACACATGCTGTATACATTCTATCAATCTCCTATCTGTTAACTGTAGCTCCACTCCTGCCTGTTTACAAGAGTCCAAAAACCGATAGGCATCATCTGTAGTGTTATAAATTTCAAGCACCAGTTTCTTAAAATTAATTATCTACTTGTATGATTCAGCTCTCTAAACTGGAGGCTGTTGCTATGAAGGGTGAACCATATACTGAGCCATCATGTCAATAGTCCTCTGCAGACCTGCCAGGGTGGCTGCCATTGGCTCCACAAGGCCCTAGGCCATAAATAATTGTTCCTGAGGTTGTGGCTGCTTTTCCACCTGAGCAATTTTGAGTCTTCTGCCACGCCTTCTTGGGGCAGGTGCCTCATCCTGTGCAGATATTTCATCCGGCACTTCCGGCTCTGGTGCCATGGCTACTCTCCTACCTCTACGCATTCTTTCTGAAATTCAACAGTATTAGCCTACAAAACCAAAATAATATACTAATAATAATTGCATAATCATAAACACACACAGGTATACAAGGCAGAAACTAGATGCAAGGATAACAAAAAAAAGACGATTATGGACCCTATACTCTGCATGTGACCTCCTAACAAGACTCTTTTTAAAGCCCTAGATGTACACTTTACCACGAATCTGGAGCCTAAGCTCTGATACCAATTTTGTCACAACCAAAATTCTGAGCTAGACCGACACTAAGACTTGAGTCAGCATGAGGCTCCCAAAGCCCGTAGTAAATCTAACCATCCCTAGCTTAACTATAAGGCCTATAATTATAGTATAATTTCAAGAAAATAAACGAATAGAGTCTGGTCGTTATTAGACTATCCAACAAGGAGTTTTTAGCTCACCTGACCTGTAAGCACAATATATCCACATCTAGGAGGCTCAGCTCACCCTCACAATTCTCAAACAATTAAATATAATCCAATAATCACATAATAAACTTTACAACACCCAGCTGAATAAGTTATTACAATTCCAGAAAAGTCTAATACACTATTGATAAGTGCAGAATTCTAGAATATAAAATAAGGAAATAAAAATGTAATGAAACTGCTTCTGGTAAACCTGCGAGAAAGAAAACGGGTTAATCTCAAAGAGCCCTCCTGTCACCTGGGGAAAATTAGTTGAACAGGAGTGAGCGTTCGACTCATAGAGTAAGATATTAATTTTAAATATAATTTCTATAACTATCTAAGCCTAATGCATTTCTATGTATGAAATGCAACAAGCACACATATTTCCAAACTAGTCAAATAATATTTGCACAAAAGATAATTTAGAATTCTCACACACCCGTGTGTCACATCAATCATATCATATATATATATGAGAGCTAATCCTCTATACGGCTCTCTTAATTTCAACCTCTGCCAGCGAGATCAACTCGAGCCAGACTTTCTCTTAATAATCCAAATGCGGGGTCAGCGAGATCAACTCAAAGCCATACTCATCTAGACTTATCCACAAAAAGGATCGGGTCCCAGCGAGTCAAGCTTCAGCCGCAACTACTCGTCCTACCCATATTCATAAACACACCATACGTACGCTAACGCATGCACACAGCTCCAAATTGTCTTATGGCGACATCTATAACAATATCATCAATTAAATATGCAATACAAGGCGTACCTATTTAGCTATATAAATATATTTATAAGTGAATACATGAGCATGCCTTGAATATATAATAATATTGAAATTATAAATAAATCCAACATCTACTCATAGATCACAAAAAATCACTACGGTGGTTGAACGAAAGAAGAAGGCTGACTTTGCTCACCTAAATAATTATATTATGAATTTATTACCATTATCACAAAATAAAGATTTAGAGAGTCAAAGACATCATAAGTTATGCTAAAAATTCAGCAGAATTTTTCCTATACTTAGGACCTACTCAACCTACAAAGTAATTCAAATAAGACTTCTAAAACCAAAGGCCTTAAGCCCAAAGCTCAACAACATCACACAAACCCTTCTGAGCCCACCAAACCAAATAAAACTCAAGTGATAAGACAATTCAGCTATAGAGCTTAAAACTAACATTCTGCCAAAAACCATCCAAACTAACTCTGAAAATTCTATAAACATGCCCTGCAGTCCTTAACAATGTTATTAGGCTATTGTAAAAGCAATTATAAATTTCTAGCCACCCACGAATATTTTATGAATTTTATTATAAACCTAACATCAGGCAAATAAGGTAATTTAAAGTTGGGGTTTACCTATGCTAATTCTGACACCTAAAACGTGTCTGAAGCGTTTGAAAATGGTGGGAAGAACTATAATATTGACTCACTTTTGAAGTGAGTCCAGCAGCTCGTCTGTCCAGCCCGAAAATGCAATATCAATCGCCAGTGAAATTTTCACGAAATGAGAACACCTACACGAAGCCCACAACATCAAAAGTTAGAATATAATTTTTATTTAATTAAACAAACTCATTAAAAGCCTAAAAAAATACTGCAAAGCTCGTGAAATCTATCAAAATTTCGATGTCAAAAAAATTTGAAATTTACGTCGTTGCGAAGCTTTCGTCGAGTGGAGCGTGTCGATGGTCTCAGAATTTCCATGGAGTTCCCGGTTTGAGAGAAATTTAGCCCAAAAATTGAAATGGGGTACGCCAGCGTGTGGGGGAGGGAGGGGGACGGCCGGCTGGCGGTGGGGGAGGGAGGAGAGAGAGGAAAAAGGAAGAGAAAGAGAGGAGGGATGTGGGTGCGGGAGGAGGGAAGGGAAAGAAAAAAGGGATCGGTCCAATTCTGTCTAGTTCGATTTGACCAGTTCGATTCACGTTACCCGAAAAATTGATTTTTACTCTGCCCTATAACCCAAAATGAGGTTCAAAAATTTCGAAAAAATTACAAAAAATTTAGAAAAATTTGTGGAGTCCAAATATATTTTTAAACTTGCCACATAGTCTTAAATTAGTTTGAAAAAAAAATTGACAATTAATTGTCTCGAAAAATCAAAACCTAATTTGAAAATCCAGAAAATTTTAATTTAATTTTCATAATATTTAATAATACAATAAAATATTATAATTTATACATAAAATAATTGTTTAAAAATTCGGAGCGTTACATTTAATAATAAATATACTAAAATAACAAAATAATTTTTTTCAATATCTAAAATTATGCATTTTTTTCCTAAAAACAATTTTTGGCATTTCAATTTTAATGTCAATCAAGCACTAAGTATTCTCCGGGTTTGGAACCCGATGCCGCCTGAGGCTTGATGTTGTTGGGCATTAGGCCTGTTAGTTTTTGGACTGGATTTTTTTGGAGCTTGGAACTGGACTTGGGCTTCATTGGCTGTCTAGGCCTACTGGCTTTTGTTTAGCTCTTGTAATTGGGCTTAGCGTTAGCACTTTAACCCATTAATGATATTCCACCTTCAGAAAAATTTTTTTTTCTAAATTTGTAAATTGTAATGGCAGATCAGAGTTGGGCCTTCGCTGTGTGATCTGTGAAGTGTATCATAAGCCTGGCCTAATCTGAAATTTTCATTAATGCTTTCTCATAGTGTAGAAAAAGAAAAGGATAAAAACCCATAACAAATTTAGCATTTTATGATTTAGTCTTGAAGTTTATAAAAGATATAATTTAATTATTCTCTCTCTATGTTATTCATCTCATGCTTTTTCTCCTAAAAAAAACCACAAAAAAAATTCAATTAAAAATTAAAATAAATATATTGTTAATTATTTTTTTAATCTCAATTTCACCTTAAAATTAAAAATTAAAATAAAAAAATTCAATAAAAAAAGAATGAAACTCGGCCCCGGCATCAGGGCGAGCTTTCCAAAGCAAGTATGTTCACAGACCTCATTATTAAGTAGTTGTTAGCGCTCTTCCAAAATGGAATTATTTCTTGACTTTGCAAGACTCTTCTTGTGGAATCTAAAAGATTCACCAAAGCCTATGCCTTTATGGAAATCATCGGAGTTGACAACTGGGCCAAGTAACATTTGAAATCTCTTCACACCTCCTCTCAATTATCTATTTTCTTGTTTAAACTTATCTCCCTGTTTGGTTAAATAGTGGTTCATTGCATCAGAGAGTCTAGGAAGATAAACAAATGGCAATGATTACTTTAAAGTTGCATGCTTGCCAAAAGCACTTTCATTTCTAAATCTAATACTGTGGGCACACAACCAAATCATTCAAGCTTCACATGTATTGCCCTTCTAGATTTCCTGCCAACTCAGACACTTAATCATTAGACTTTAATAATTCCCTTGATTTTGTTTTTGTTAAATGTAAGTAATTGCTTTTCATTGAATATATATATAAAACCGAAGTAACTATAATGTTGGAATTATCGGCTTCGGTGGGAAGTTCAGGGTGTAACCCAGAAAGGCCTCCACAACTATACCCACATCCCCGCCGGTGTTGGATGTTACAGGAAGCTTAACCTACAATAACCCAGCTAATAGGCTTCCACATACAGATTCTACAGCTTTACTTATGAGTGTATCAGGAAGTTCATCATCAAGCTGTAACGCATATAGGCCTGATCCACTGATTGATTCCACATCTCTGATGATGGATACAATGGATTCCAATCCTTCAGCTAGGTAAAGATTATTTTAGTATCTACCATTAATTATGTTCACTTTAATTATAGTTTTTCATAGTTAATTCATATGGATATCAAATTTTATATTGATACTGCTTGTTAGAGAACGCCTATGAGCTTGAGGTTAACTCAAAACTTTAAATCAATGGAGGTGTATATGTGTCATTCCCACTTGTACAATTTGCGACTCGTCTCTATCTCTTTTCAGATTTTTTTTTTTTCTCTAGTACTTAGGGAACTGTTACAAAGGAGCACTCCGAAGTGAAGAAGGCGAGTTGGCTTTGGGGTTTTACACTGTTCATTGTCATTCACAGCCAACCCTTTTCAATACAGCTGATTCGCAATGAATGTCCAGGATAAAAGGGACAAGAGAATCATAATCATAATGAACACACTTTAATGCCTTTTTAATGACTTGGCTGGGATTTAAAACTTTATCAGTTTGGGCTTAGACCTAGTTAATAAGAAAAGATTATTGAGGCTAATAATTAAGTTTATTATTATGTTTGATTTGAAGACAGTGTGACATTCAAAGATTTGGTTTAAAGGTAGAATCGCTTTTAAGAGACAAGCAGACTCTATAATTTTACTTTAACAGCATTGAATCACTTTAAGCTATATTTGCTCAACCAGTGTCATCATGTTAGAGGCTGATGATATTAATAATCAGTTTCATTAGTTCGAAAAGCTAGATTTCTGAGTCAATTTTCTTGCTTTTGGCTTCCTTTTTTTTTTTTTTTTTACTTTAATTTTCCTTTCTGAGAAGAATCCCTCTTTCATTAATTTCCTAGAACGCTCTTGGTGCAGTGCTCCCTCACTTTATATGTCCTCCATAATTGTGAATGAATATATATATATATATATTGCAATAAATAACCTTCATATTAGAAATATTGAGGGATCTTCAGATGGTGGTAATTATGATCTAGCTAATTGATCTTAATTTATGATCACATGAAAGCTGCATAATATAATTGTTTTTCGTCAGAAACCAAAGATAAAAGGGGATCAGCGCATACCATTTTAAGACATTTAATTTTTTGGCTAAAGTACTGAACTTTTCTGCAACTAATTCATTGTCCTATATGTATTTCCATTAATTTTTCAGTTCAGAAATCGAAACCACCAAACGGTCTCCGCTTGAATATACTTATAATAATCTGTAATAAAACCCCACATACATGCTTCCAAACAAATGGCATCACAAGAGATCAATATAGATTTAAAAAAAAAAAAAAACCCTAGCTATAGCAGAAGAATATCTAGCACGTGCACTAAAATCCATGCACATAAAGCCTGCATAATAGAAATAAAAACCCACAAAAAAAACCTTCGAAGCATGGATAAATAAAAATTAAAACCCAGAGATATGAAACAGTATAGCTGTTAAAGGCTTATACTGTAAACATCTTTTATATAAACTTTAAATAAAGCTGAAGCAACAAAAAGAAAAGGAAAAGATGCAGAGAGAGAGGGCAAAGGATTCCAATGGACAAACAAACATAAACTGGACAACTACATCATGCACAGTACAGATTATATGAACTTATTACACAAACACATTACAGAAATTGTGAAATTTCAAAAGACACTTTTAAAAGCTAATAACTTAATGAAAAAGAGACTAGACATAGATAGAGAGTAGTTGCTGTCATGAGCTAGCTTCCCAAGGATGGCCTTTTAATTTCTTTTCTATCTGCAATTTTTTTTCTTGCCGCCATGCATTCAACGGCGACGTTCTGGGGTCCAATGTGGCAGAGATGGGCTAAAATGTTTTGACACCACTCTAGAGTCTAGCAGTTCCGTGATGGGTGTGAAGCTGACACACCTTGGCACCTTGTACTGGTTAATAGATGCACCCCTGGAAATTGCATAATCCATGAGCTCCTCAAAGGTGCCATTTTTCACCACTCTTATCTCCAGTGGCCCGATTGAGTTATCAGCTACCCGGCCTTGCCTGTAGACAGAGTTCAATGATTCTTCCATGGCTAGGCAACACTGGTTCAAGACCTCCTCAGTTGGTGAATTGGCTGGATCTTTAACAAACAACTCCCAGTATATCACGTAGTGACCTGGGATTGATTTGGTATCTGCATAGCTAGTGTACTCAACTACACTGGTGTTGAACTCACGTAACAGTGCGGAAGCATTTTCAATACCCTTTTGTAACTCAGCCTCGTCGGTCTTGTCCGAGTCAATACTCAATAAGACATTCTTTCTCCTCACGAAGCGAAATTGTGGAGCTTTGTTGTAGAACCCAGTGACCCGGAGGATGTCACCGACTCGGTACCTGTAGAGACCAGAATAGGTAGTGATAACCAATTCATATTCTTTGCCAACTTCAACGTTAGCAAGGTCCACAAGGCGTGGGGGACAGTCACGGGAGGGTGCTGGAGCTGAGGGTTCATGAGGCAAGAACTCGAAGTAAGCCATGTTTGGCATGATTGTATAAGAAACCTCCGATGGCTTGCTCATTGGCTTTAGGTTAAGCCCAAAATAGCACTCAGAGGAAGCATACATGGTGCAAGCCATGGGCAACCCAGCACTGTAATATTCAAGCGTGGGAATATACTGGGCCATGGCTCCTGTGACAATGACGTCTAAATATTTTGTATTGGGCCAAATTCTTGTGATAATACCTTCCCAGTTCTCTCCTGAGCATTGTTTTGTAATGAACTCAGCGAGGTCTGGGTTAGGTTTCAAGATTTTGGTCATGCATTCCCTTACTGAATGGTCAGTTACTTTAGGGTTTAATGTGCCAGAGGAGATATCCTCGACGAGTTGCTTCCAGTTGATCTGAAGGAACTTAATGGCTCTGAGAAGGCCTGAGGCGAAAACTGCACCAACTCGGAGGACTTCTTCGCGCATAATGAGGCCACAGAGCATTTGGGCGTACATGCTCTGGAAGGAGTCTGCGCAAAGAATGGTCTCGTTGGGGCTAGTGTAAACGTTGTAAGGATCGTATGGCCTGTTCTTGAACTGCTCACTTTTATAGTAGCTTGTGAGTACCGGACGTGCCAAGAGCCCACCTGGGGTCTTTGTCTCAGCCTTCACAAACAAGAAATACAGGCCCTTCCCTTTGTCTAAACCCGGCACATAGCTGCCACAATACAACAGGGAAATTTTGTCAAATTGTCAGTTTAACCCAAAAAAAATAAAAATGAAAAAGGGAAACCTTTGCTATATATACATACAGATTCATGACAGGCATGAGAAGACTGTATAATAACTGGCGACGGTCCATGTCTTCATAAATTGTTGGCATCAGTTTTCTCTCACCGGCAGAAGTACCGGAGCTGCAAGTCCCATTTATAGTTTTTCAGAACCTCTTTTTTTTTCATTAAACAAGAAAAAAAAAGCAGAACATTAAAATTAACTGTGCAGTTTTTAATAATTCTCACCTAGTGAGAAACTCAGAGACAGGGTGAGCGCAAAAGATGGCAGAGCGGTCACCGTTAGCTATACGTTGAATATCAGGCTGGATATCCTCGTAAGTGACCACCGGGATTTTGACCTTGAAGGTGTCGCGCTCAGTTGCTCCTAGGAGCGGAAATCGCTTAAGATATTCAGCCTCAGAATTCCTACTGAGTATCTCTGCAAGAACCCTCTCCTGCACTGAGTCTACATTGCTTGTCATCTCTTCAATGAACGGAAGAGCCTTTGCATCCTTTTCACATGCAGGGGGACCAAGTGGGGATGATAGATAATCAACGGCCATGATAAAAATCAAAATCAAGAAAATAAAAGAAAGAAAGAGAGATGGCTATAGCAAGCAAGGAGAAGAGGAGAAGGGGGTGTTGTTTTTTTTTTCTTGGCTGTGAAAGGAAACGATGCAGCGAAGGTTGTATATATAGGGGAGGCCAGGTAGGCCCCCTCCTCCCCCATTAGAAAAAGCAAGCTCATGAATTTCCACATGGACAGAGCTAGCCAATAGGGAGGTTTTGGATGGATGTTGACGGATTTACATTAGCAAAACGTTTTAGTATTATTTTAGTCACAGTAGTTGGCCGGGCGACCAGAAGACACGTGGGGACAGTACACGTCACTTTTGCTATATAGAACCCGACATGTTGGGGTCCACATGTTCGTCCAGGTCAGCTTAGTTTGTCTCTACGTTGGCGTCAGGTGGACCACGCGGCACCTATATAGTGAGTTTGTTGGTCTCGTATAGCGATGGCTGCCGGCTGTGTATACGGTACCAATTACCAAGTCCTTCTTCTCTTCTATTATTTTTGTTGTTTTTTGGATTCTTTTTATTTCATTTTTATATTTTTTTATAATAATAATGCCCACATGAAGTTACTATAAAAAAAATATCAAATAAATTATGAATTACATATAAAAAATTATTTTTATTCATTTATTTTTTTAATTTAAAATTTGGATTGAACATGTTAATTAAAAAATAAATCTGTTCTAAAATCATTTGGATTATTTTAGCTTGTATAGTTGAAAAAAATTACTCAATTAAATAAAATTTTGTCACTAATGAGAACAAAAATGGACTCAGGGCTCATTTGAAATTGTTGTTGTGAAAAGTATTTTTTTTAATATATTATTTAGAGGTATTAAAAATTAATTTAAAATTAAATTTAATATGTATGATCATAAAAATTTCAAAAAAAATAAAATAATACTTTTCATTTTTTGTTAAATCTAAAATGGTCTTTAAAGAAAAAACATTGTTTTGGTCAAACTTTCAATGTCAAATATTGCCTTAAACTAAGACTACATTTATTTTATGAAAAATATTTTTATATTTTTCATATTTTTTTAGTATTTAAGACATTTAAAAAAATTGATAAATGAAAAATATTTTCCTAATTAAAAGAAAAATTAAGTTATTTTTAAAGAAAATTAATTTTATTCTTTTAAAAAATAAGTTATTTTTTATTTTCTAAACTTTGATAATTTTATTAAAATACAAACACTTATACATGAAATAAATATATATAATTAATTTAAAATTATAGCTAAATCACAAAAAATATTTTATATATCTATATTTTTTATATATAAATTATTTTTCATAAAACAAATCAGTATATGTAATTTAGAAGCTTAAAACTTGGATTATTTTATAGCATTTTTACTTCTCCACCGATATGAGATTAAGGGGATGTTACGATTAAACCATATTACATGTCAAAGACAAAAAATCAATCTAGAATTATTGCATAAAATAGATACCAAACTATACAAGTTGTTGACAAACTTGTGGAAATAACACCCCACATAGAGCTTTAAAAAAACCAGACCTAAAGAGCAAAAGTGTATCTGCCATATTGGCAGGCATGGATTCTTGTTTGGCAAATAGGAAAAAGTTGGCAATTATATATAGATAATAATTAGAAGTATAATGCAAAAAAGAAAAGATGATGAGGTGCAGCAGGGATCACGTGGATGAGAGGTGGTGTTAAATTAATGCGTGATATGTGGCTATGATAACGAATTGAATTTTGTAAGAGAAAGTGATAAGGGGTAGGTAACCTTTTTGCTTTGTTTTTTCATCATATATATATATATATATATATATATATATATATATATATATATATATATATATATATATATATGTCATTTTGCATATTTATAAAATAAAAACTTTGTTTTTTTCACCATCCTTTTGGAATTATGATTACAATAAATCATTATTATTTTAATTATAATGACGATTAATTAGTGATTAAAATACATATTGGGGATAAAGTTTTTAATCATCCTTTAACATTGACATCGAAGGAATCCTAAGGGGATGTCTAAAGAATATATTTATTCATTTATTTAAATAGCTAGACTGAGACCACCCATGCAATGCCAATTAAGTATAGTGTTTCTCTCTAACTTGTTTTTTTTCCTCTGTAAATCCTTTCTTATTGCTTTTCTTTTTAGTTTTCTTCTCATTAATGTAAGAGTTCTTTCAAATTCATAGATTTTTTTTATGGGTTTGTTTACCTTCTCCCTGTAGTAGAGATTTCTGTACGAGATTTTAGAGTTTTTTTGAAAATTTTTGCCTCAATCTATTTAATGGATAAATTGATTTTTGAGCAATCATAAATTTTAAAGTGTACCACTAGCTTGTAGATGATAGAGAATCTCTGGTTTGATTTACTTGGAGTTTAGTGCGATTCTCACCTGTTTACAACATCAATACTTATACCCTAAATTTTTATAAGGAGTTTTTTTTAAGATTTTATTTCTCACATACATTTTGCTTCTTCAAATTTAATAGAAGAACATGGATCTATAAGTATGTTAATATGTATTACCTTTTAGGTTTTATTCCCATTAATTCTCTAATTTTATAAATGAAATCTTTATTTTTGAAAAAAAATAATAAATAAATAAAACATTGAGACCCATTAGCCGCTCGAATGATAACTAATACATCAACATTGATTAAAAAAGGAATTTTCTCAATATATTATTGGCCTAATATATATATTAATTATATTTGAGAGTGCCTTCTAGCTTAGCAAGTAGCAACTTGCAACTTGGAGCATCTGTTCATTACCTCAGATATATTAATGCTACATTTAGCACCCAATTAACGTCATATATACATGAATTATTATTATTATTTTGTTAGCAGGCCTTGTGGTACCATAAATAAAGAAATAATGTCACAGAATTAATGATTTATTGTGTATATATATAAGTTAATTACAAAAAATACTTTAAAATATCAGATAAAATTATTAAAATTATCACTTAAAATTACTCAAATAATTAATACATATGATTTCATATTAATGGTTAGTTGACAAATACACGTGATTTTATGGCTTTCACTAAATAATCACAACGTGTGGTGCATAAGTTCATATTTAATAAAAATAAATAAAATGAATAATAAAAATAACAAATAGGGAAACAATAAAAATAAAAAAGAAAATAAGCTTCGTGGAAGCCAGTAAGTGTATATATATATATATATATATATATATATCACTTGCCAACCTTAAATGGGAAAAAAATTTAAAGTCTGTTGGGTCCCTTTTAGTAAATTAAACTGTGTTCATTTTGCTATTCTTTTCTTGCATTTGCAATTCTGCATAAACACCCACTAACTGATTAAAAGAAACTTGATTTTTATGAGAAAATGTAAAGCTATAGCTAAAGAGATTGATTCTTTGGATTTTTTTTTTTTCCTTTTTTGCTATCATGATATCTATTTTCTCCAATGGAAAGAAGCTAACTTTAACAAATCTTAACTTGGTGTTTGTTCATTTTGGGGTTGGATGGTTGTGGCGCACCGCAAGTTGCATTATTCCAACTCATTGTAAATATAGCAATACCATAAAACTTCTAATCTTATTTTATGTGCATACAATTCTTGCCCTAATAAATAATAAAGATATTTATCTGATAATTTAGTCATAGAAAATATTTTTCTGTAAAATATTTAACCCATTTTTCAGTATTTTAAGAATTTTAATAATCTTATTAACTTGTACATTTTATTAATTTAATATTATAATCAAATAATCGAGAAATATTTTCTTAAAAAATAATTTTAATGAAAGACATTTTTCAAGTTATTTAATTTTCCACAAATTCAATGATTAAATATTTATCTCGAGGAGTTTAAGTTTAGCAGCAATTCTTTCTATTTTTTTTCTTTTTTCTAATATACCGACTTTGATTAAGATTTAAATTTGAGACCTTAGAATTTTTGGGGAACAATTTAACACCATTTAGCTAAATTGATTGGGAGCAATGAAGATGGCAATGAAGCCTGTCTGTCCTCCAGATCTTTCCTGTTGTTTTCAACTATTGAATATAAAACTATCATTAGTATGTAAAAACACTAGATTTGATCTGTTGCCTACCACTAACAAATCATTCCTTATTTTGCTATACAGTTGCTATCAATGCTAATGCTACCCTACCCATAATAATATTATCAATAATAAAGAATGATGGATTGTTGCTTCACATGCCACGGAAAATAAAGAAATTAAAACTTGTATATATTTTGATGGTACAAGAAGATTTGTGCTGACTTCATTGATAAGGTAATTCATCAATATTAATTTATTATTTATTGTGCAGCAATTACCTAGCTATATATATATATATATATATATATATATATATATATATATATATATATATATATATATATATATTTATTTATTTATTTTAAATTATATAAATATATTATAGTACTGTGTCGTATTAACTGCCAACAGATGAAAAACGCATATATATCTTTTGGAGACAGTCCTGATCAAGCATAGCTATATAGCTAATTATAAATATTTGAACAAATCAAAATGAAGACTAAGTAATATATTAATTTAATCAAACCATTCTTGTTACCCATGTCATCGGGTCACTCATATACAAAACCAAGAATTGACATATATTTGTATGGAGATGACCCCCCAACTACCATCCATTGTATATAAAATTCCCAGGAAAATGGATGTTAAAATGTGAAAGGGGATAAATCTCTCTCCATATAATTTCATTTGTCTCCTTCGTATTGCAGAAAAATAAGATTTTAAATATATATATAAGCATGCATATGTGACGTGTGTAATTAATCAACGATTTCTGAAAAGACCAATTAATCATTTTATATTAGCTAGCCAGGGCTTCACTTAAAAATATAGAGAGTCTAGCGATTTAATTTGGGGTTAAACAAAGTCAAGAAATTAATTCTCCTCTCTAATCCACTTGACTTGTCTCTTGTTAGGAAATGCAGCAACCCTGCTGGAGGTTTCACGTAATTGACTTAATACTTCTTCTGATTGCAGGCAAGGAAACATGGTCAATTTTGTTTGGCAGGATTAGGTGCTTAAATTCACTGGAAGTTTCTTCCAGTGTTTGATAATTTCAAGAAATTCTGCATAGAAATGGGTGTTTTTCAATCTGCAATAGTCAATGAACTAACAGTAACTTGGATGAATTTCCCCTTCTAGGTTATCAATGCAATATAACCATAATTTCCCTTTTTTTTTTTTTATAAGCAAATATAAATATTGATATGATAAATCTAGGAAAGTTTAGTGTATATTATTTGACTAAATCCGATTATCAGACCTCCTTACAAAATACAAAAGGAAACGATAATTTCCTTTAGCATTATATTAATGTTTACACACTCAGCTAATAACCCCTTTGGTATATCTTTGTCATTAACTCATAAAATTCAATAGAGATTCAATAAAAAAACTGATGTGTTATTAAACAGAGATTCAGTAGTGGCCAAAGAACAAGTAAAATAGTGTCCCTATGTGTAATTGAAATTTGCTTTGGTACAGATCTATGTATTTAAAGGTAAGTATATTTTGTAATCTCGAAATCATGTGTGGTCCTGAGTTAGGCACGTAAGGTAGAAACTGACATTTGTACCTGACCTTTCAATGTTTTCCTACTCTGATATTAAGTCATACAAAGTTTGGTCAGTCTTTGCATACAGAACTCCTAAAAGCTGCAAAAGTTTCTCCATGATCTTTATGATCAATGACTGAGTCAAAGAAACATCAGGATCTCGCATAGTACTTGTGGATCATACAGATGATCACGGAGTTGTTATGTATGCACTAGCTACAAAACATTGCATATGTGCTCAAAGTCATCGCCTGATCCCTAGTTCCATTTTTGAGCTGGGTGCAACTAAGCGGGATTTGGCCTCATATATATATATATATATATATATATATATATATATATATATATATATATAGGTATAGGTTCTTGGCCAACTGTGCGTTGCACCTTTTGTGTATGTATCATTTCAATACAGCATTTGAACCATTAATTTTCCAAAGAATAACATGGGTTCCATGTTTTTATTAGTCTTTTAACAAACTAAACATTCTTATTAATTAATGGCTAATGTGCTGCAGGTTTCAGTCATCAATAGCCAACTATATATGCATACACAGAATAATAAGACAAAAACTTCAACAAGCTTTTACTTCAATTGCTTCAGGATTGAGGAAAATATGGTCTCTTATTTGGTAACTGAAAAAGATTCGCCAAAATGCGCACAGAACTGATCGATCTTTTTCTCTTTCTCTTGATTTTCTTTTCAGTTCACATTAATTGGTTCTTGACATTCATTGAAGGTTTCCTATTATTATCTCTATCATGTCTTTGTTATAATTTTCCTCTTCAGCTTGTAACCTCTTTTCCTTTCTCAAAAGATGCTCTCCGGCCTTCTTTTTCTTGAGAGCAACTCCACATTTGCTATTTCTGGTCCTAATTTTATATATTTCTTTTCATGATTAGTTGCATCATATGCCATTTTTAGGGTAGCAAGATGATATAGTAGCCAAACATTGTTTTCAACTTGTCTCCCTTATCAATCTTGTGGTCCATTATACTACTGTTTGTAAGTGCTCTATCCACAAGTTCATGCATCTCATCCTCCATCTTTTTCATTTGCTTGTCCATTCTTCCACCTCTGGTTTCCTCTTTCCCTCTGTTTTTCTATTCATCTTGAAGTGCAAATCCTATTAATTAGGCACGGCTACAAAACATAGCCTAGCCTGCAAGAAAATTTCCAGCACACACATGGACGGTGTAGAAATCCTGTTGATACTAGGAGAAGATGCAGTCACGCATGTTATGATTTTAGGGTTATTCAGTTAACCTCTGGAAAAAAAAACACTCCTATTTATTTATTTATTAATTGTTATAATAAAAGTTCAGCAACAAAAATATTGTGTATCATAGGAATCTACACAACCTTCATGATCACTATAACATATTTATTCTTAATTTCCCACACAGAAAATGAAATTCTAATTCCAGATTAAACGAATCGAAATTTATCGTGAACTAATTATGAAGCTGGAGACCATAATTTGATTAAGAAGGAAAAAAAATGGATTGTGTATGAAGATGTCAACAATGAAGATAATAAGTTCATTTTTCATTTCCATGGTCCAACAGAAATAATATTGTCGGCAAGCAAGAGATTTAGAATTGACCTTGCATATAGATATCAGGAAATTTTAGCATAGACCCAACAAATTATGGTTCTAAAATATAAACATATAAGATTCATATATTTAATAAGTGGGTCTCATTATATATTATGTGTTAGATTCATGATGAACCAGGCCTAAACAAGAAAAATCTATAGAGATAACGAAAACTTTGTATTCCAGACCAATTAAATTTTCAAATCATATAATACAAGTGATGAAAAATGTTGCTTATATATGAAAAAAATGTTAAAAAAACGTTACAATATGGCTTGAATTTTAGATATTTTTTACAGGCTAAAATTATAATTCGACACGGTGTGAATTAAATGGCTTTGTGAGATTAGTGGTGGTAATAGAGGATACTGATTGATAGTTCCCATAGCATAGATTAGTTTATTTTACCTTAGTCAACAAATTAATTAGAATTAGGTTTAGAGAGTTTTGAGCAATTTTAGCTTATTCTTTCCATCATAATGAAATATTTTCTCTCGTGTCTTATTCATAAATGTAAATTATACCATTGAATCATGTAATTTTTTTTTGTGATCATTGCAATTATGTGTGTATCTTATATTCATGTGGTGTTATAGCAAAAGAAAATGAAGAATTTCCTGCACTAAATTAAGAGTTTTTATCAATAATATGAACACAACTGAGATTAGAGCCTTGCTTGGATTTGAAAATTGTAATTAGCTGATTGAAGATAAGGATTTCAATTACGTTAATTTAGAAGATGAATCACATGTATATATCAATTCATACTGTTCGAGAGTGACATTTTAATTTATATATATAAGTTGTATTCTTACAAAGCATGCCTAATGAAGCCAAGAAAATATACAAAGTCATGCCAAGGATAGAAAAGAAAAGCCAACTCAAATGCATTGTATGGGATGTTATGTACATATAGTCAATGGTTGTGTTTCTTGCGTACTTGTTTTGCTTTTCAACTCAAACTCATTGTGTGAAGTATAAGGATTAAACTCCTAATTATTCAACAGTCAATATAATGAATGAATAATAATAATTAATAATTATATATATGGAATTTGACATTGAAATTTTATATATAATCATTGCGCATGCTTGCATATTAATGTTACAAGAAATGATTGACTCGTAATTTTAATTAAGGTCTTTGTCCACCTTCCTTCGAGTGTCATTGAATAGGATTTTATTTTCTTTTTTAATTTAAGAAAATATCTGCAAGTGGACCATATTGAATGGAATACGCAATAAAATGTTGGATTTGGCTTTCTCACTTTGTACGTTGAAGAAAAACAACAAAACTAATACTCAACTGGAAACCCTCCTGCATCTTTTATATATATATATAGAAAATTTTTGCTCAAACCCATCTAAAATAAATAGTAATTTTTTTATATATCGAGGTGTATACACCCGGCTAATTATCAATTGATATTTTAATTTAAATTATAATGGGTCTCACTTAAAAATACTCGAATGTGATTTTTTTTATTGATTGTGGTACAGATAAAAAATTTCTTATATATATGTAGACTCACGTATTTAGTAGATGAGACTCATTATATATCTCGTGTCTTGTATTCATAGTAAACTGAATTTAAACAAGAAAAATCATATATAGAGAGAGAAAAAGGGAGAAAGTAAATTTTTTTTTTAATTTTGAAAATAATTTTATCATCATGTTATCATGGAAATATGTATAATCTAATTTACTCATATCAATTAAATTAAAATCAATTATGAAAATCATGTTATTAACACTCTAAACCCATTTAAAGAATTACAGTTTAATTAACAAATACAATTAGTTTTCAATTAAATTACACTTTTTGGATACTTAAAAAATTTTGACTTTTGCATTATAATTTATTAAATAAATATCCGCTTGTTAAATAATTATCACTAATTATCAATAGTATTTAAATTATGAATGGTAACGATTAGAAAATAATATTTAAGATTTTTAATTACGCAATGCTTCTTATTTTCTCAATATATAAACACTCCACTAGTTAATTTAAAAATGAAAAGATGATCTGATTTGTATGTTACTCTTTGACAAAAGATTCAAAGCATTATTTGTCTTCATTAATTATTGATATATGTTGGACAAATTTTGAGACCCACGATTGCAATGTTAACGATAAGACTCTTCAATGGCGTGGGTGGGTTGATCTTGACTTTGAATACCATTTCCACATCTTCAGATTTCTTTTGCACTCAGCTTCCTTTGTTGTAAACAATTAATTTAGTGGGGTTAGTAAATACAACTCTCATAGAATAATAAAACGAATAAATAAAAAATATTTATTTTAATCATATATATATATAACATAAATTTTATTAATATATATGACAAATAAAAAATTTTTAAAATATAATTCTATTTAATTCATTCAGTTAATTTGGCAATATAACTAATATTAAAAAACCGAAATTTTCAAAAATAATAAACTGGATTGAATTTTTTTTTATTAGCAATTGAATTGAATGAATCAAATTAATTTTATTGTCTCACACTGATTTGGAATAAAATGTTTATGTTATATATAAACTTGATCAAATTGAGCTAATTTTTGGGTAGAGTTAACGACTCAATTTTCTCTATACGCTTTCAGCACTTACCTACTTTAATGTTGATATTCATGTCTAAACATGAAGAGTTATAGCTTTTGTGTTAATGAATTAGCCAGTATAACTCATCTATCCAAATCAGACCACCAGTGCACCACCTCTTCACATGCCATCATCTTTCACCCAAGCTCGACCTTCAACCAACAATTAGCTTGTATACTGCAAACTTAGGGTTTGTTTGAATGGAGTGAAGGGAAGTTTAGTAAAATAAGGTAAGGTAAGGTAAGGTAAAGGAAGATATAGTATGATAAGGTAAGATAATAGTTTTATTTATATTTGGGAGGAAGGTAACGTATTGGTTGAATAGTATTGGAATAAAAATTACAAAATTATCCTTTTTATAAAACTTATTATTTTATAGTAAGAAGAGATATTTTGAAATTTTTTAAAATTAGTATGGATAATATAGAAAATGAAAAAATAAAAATTTTTTTAAACCTCCCCAACTCACCAAATTGGTGGGTTAGAAATTGGAAGATTTTGAAAATAACCCCCCAAAACCCTCCCTATCCCTCAACCCTCCATCTCAAACAAGTGAAAAATTCCTTAAAACTATCCTTTACCTTTTCTTACCACCATGACCCCTCAATCCAAACAAAAGGTTAGGCTCCATATCAAATATGTGGACTCAAAAAATCACACAGCTAATAAATATCATAATTATTATGCATGCTAGCTCTTCTCCTCAGTCACACAATTCAACATGCATGGTGATCAGTTCTGCCTTGGGTTCCTAACACGGGTACCTTTCACCACATCGCTTTAGACTTGTCCAGCTTTAATATTACAGAAAATTACAGTGATACTCTTGGTCAATTAAGGGTTAGTAATGGCCAAGATTTGCACATCTCTCACTTGATATCTCTACTTTACCTTCCTTAATTAAAAATTTTATTTTCAATGACGTTATTCATGTTCCCTCCATTATTTCTTTTTAAGATAATTCGCGCACGGTATTTAAAGATAAGTCTCCGTATCTTAATAAAATCATGATAATTTTACTACTACTCTTTTATCATATTTAAGCGCTACGCATACACTCTCAATAATCGATGTGAGATCCTGAAGGATATATACTTGGACACGCTCACACTTGCAGACCTCAATCAGAACTACACCGAGACACACTCGGCTCACCCCTCTAGAGGTCTCTCTTTTTTTTTTTTTATCAGAAGATAACACACAGCGCTTTATTAAGACACCTCATCCCATATAAGTGCTACTCGCGCACTCTTCACAACTGATGCGGAATTCAAAGGATCATGCTCCCTCCATTGAAAAACATGTATTATCTGTTGAAAATATAATTAACAGCTAACAATTCATTTTTTTAATATATTAAATTAATGTATCTGATTCTATAATAAAAAATTTTGGTTGCCAACTTTGGAATGAAGTGATGAAGCTGGCTTAATTTTGATATGTATAAAATTTTTGTAGATGCCAAAAACGGTAGACTAATTAGGGTTACAGGGTAGGTCTTTGTCTGCTTGAACATTTTATATATATATATAAGCTTGTCTTCCATTGAGGTTTTTGCTAGCTGCTCTAGTCTACAATGTAATTTGCCTTTATTCTTTTCTCTCTAATCCATAGGTTTACAGGTAGCCAATGATTTAAATATCTTATTTCCTATTTTTTATAAGATATATCAAAATTTAATATATATAATACATTACCAACTCCTATTTACAGTTTTTCTGAAATGAAGTTAACTTATTAAATTTAACATTTCTTAACTTGATTCTAGCCAAAAACACATCACTCAGTAAATTTAAGTTAAAGTCTTCAACTCCTTAATTCCTTATTAATTAAAAAAAAAAACCAGAAAGTGACACCCTTTCATTGAATAGTATTTGAGGCATATCTAGTGAAATTTTCAATTTCAATAAGAGCTAAAAAAAAACCAATAAAGGGACCCCTTCACGTGCAAATGATCCTCATGTCAATGGTTTGTTTCAGGAGACTGTTGCATATGATTGTGCGCCCTATTAATTTCTTTATGGTTATCTATTTCATCATTACCCTATAATCTATGAGAATAGGTGCCCCATATTTAATGTTGCGGCCACATTTTTCTTCACAAAATAAAAAAAAAATTGTGCTTTTTTTCATTAGTTAAACATTATTTTTTTCCTAAAAAAATTATCAATGATTTTATTAACAACAATATCTCTTGAAATTTTTGCAGGTAACATATAAAACTCATCAAATAAAAGCAAATTTAGGCTTGTAGTATTATCCAAGTCATTCAAATGAGGGTCTTGTATTATGGGTTGGGCTTGGACTTGGAGAAGATCAAACCCTTCTGATATCTTGACAATTGATAGTAAAGCAGGCCCACTGGGTTTAGGAATTGCAATATGTATCTTAAATAAAATAATCACAAAGAGGGTAGAAATTGTATTAAATTGGAGTTTAATCACACACATTCTTTGGTCCAAGAAGGCCCATTAACTACTCTGTCTCCCGAGTGACTGACCCATGGTTCACTTTTGGCTGATGCTCCCTAGAAAGAATTATTTTCAAGATGATTTCTCATTTTGATCTTTATTTGCTTGGAGAATGGTCTGCTCTAATTCTATGCAGTAACACCTTTAGCACCTCACTGTTGCCTTAGTTAGCAATATTACCATGTTAATGAAATTCCTTGGAAAATCAAATTTAATATTCTGTTGGTAGTTAAAATTAATGGCTATATTTGATTACTTCACACGAAAATCAGAACTGGGTTTCTATACTTCAAAGGACAGTTCATTCCGGTTTAATTGGAACTGCATAAACATAAATCTTATAAATTAGTATCTTTATTTCAAGAATGAGCACATTAATTTAGCTTATTACATAGACAAGATTAATTTAGGGGGAAAAAAAGAGGGCTAAACTAAAATGGCACGATCACAATCTAAGATTTAAGTCAAGCTTATGCAAATCTGAAGCTTGTTCTCTGTCCACACGGAAGCTTCCAGGCCAGACAGAATCCATTGCTTCTTCAAGCATAAAGGGAGTCCAAGCCAAGCCAAAACCTGCATTTGCACCCCCAGACCGAGCAGCCAAATTAGACCCTTCTTTGGTAGGCTTGTGTAAAAGTGAATGAGCTTGGACACCAAGTGATCTAACTGAGATAAGATTGAACGGGAATCCAACTGCTGTTGTACTTGCCATCATCATTCTATTAGACTGGAACCTCTTAGCAGCTCCTCTTTCTCTTTTGTGTGCATTCTGGTGACCCCCCAAGGCTTGTGAGCTATAAAACTTTCTCATGCAAAAGTTGCATGAGAAAACCTTGTTAGTAGCAGCAGGCTTTGACGATAATACAGGATCACAGTCTCCAGCTGCGACTGGTTGATATCTGTTGAGGCCTAGACTCAACCATTCCTTCAGATTATCATCCTCATCAGCTTGTGATTGATCGCTGTTGGTGACTTTTGATTCAGCATCTTTGTTATTGAGAGAAGATATCTCTCTTGCTTCTTCTTCCCCAACCTGGAAAATCATGGCGGCAGAACTCTCAATTTACTGTAATGCTTTTTATGGCAACCTTTTGGTAATGGGTGTTATGGGTTTCTGGTATTATATAAATTGAGCGATAGATCAAGGAGGGATTTAATAGACAAGAGCAGAGGGTATTATATATAGAAGAGAAAGTAGGAGAAGTTATTAAATTTTTATCTGGGTGATCCCATATCAGGGATGATAGCTCATTTAAGAGGGTGCAAACGCTTATGTCAACTAATAGAGTTGGTTGTGTCAAAGCTTAGGATTCCTGACTCATCGTTTTCAACTTTTTTCTATACTTACAGCATCAAAAACATGATCATATTGAGACTTATATAAAACAGAACCTTCATTGTCTATAATATCATCAGTAGTCAAATCATTATTTATTTTTCATGTCTATGTTCTGTTGTTTTGTGATGGATTCAGTGTGTCCAGATTGACAGCTTTGTGGTGAATAAGTTTCAGGTTTCAAATCATATCAAATCACATTATGAAAAAATGAGAGCAATCTCCAATTATGTAGCTCATTAGAATCCTTTTCAGGACTGTCAAGTTACAAGATCACCATTAAAATCCAATGAAAAAAGTTTTCTTTTTATTTATTGATTTTTTTTTTCATTTCCCTAGTTTTCGTCACTGGTAATTGGGGATGAGAACAAATGCAATGCCTTTAAAGGCTTAACAATCAGAAGATTCAAAACCCATAAGAGGACACATTTCATGTCACGTATAAAACATAAAGCAATTTAGTAAACGTTTGGAACATGGTCCTGTGCCATTTGCCCCATTCTGTGTTTTTCAGCTTTTCAAACACCCAGGCAGGACCCTCCAAACTTGGACTACTACTCTGAATGTCAAACTTCTTAAACATCTTTACTGGTCTGGGAAAAGATGATAAGTTTTTTTAATAATGAACCAATGGAGAGAGGGCAAGAGGAAAATTGCTGATATGAAAGTCTTCTCAAAGACAAAGAAGTACAGACTGAAGCACAAGTGGACAATTTTGACAGAGAAAATGGGTAGGCATAATTTCTCAACTCTAGTAGTATTGTCAGGTAGGGAAGACTGAAGAGATATGAATCATAGTGATAAAGGGGAAACGGCAACAACCAGAAGGAGAGCATTTACTTTTTCTAAGAGACGGACAAGCATCCGACAAGTGAGTGAATGTTAAGCTTCCTTACAAGATATTGAAGTGGAGATGCCATTATTTTAAACTTTTATTTAATTATAAGAAAACACTATTTTAAGGGCTGGGGGGTCCCAGCCAAGTGATGATAATGCAGATAAACAAATAATAATAATAAAAAAAAAGTAAGGAGAGAGAGAGAGATGTGTTGTCCACTTCCAATTGCGTTTTGATCCTAAAATCAAAGAGGATCTATGTGGGTGTCTCCATAAGTAGTGGGCGAATGTACATGTACAGTAGGAGAAGGGCATTGAGAACAACTCCACTTGTGCTTATTCTCAGAATCTTTGCTGTTCTAATAATAATAATTCTTCTCAAATTATGGAAGCCCAGCTTGACCACAGAGCGTCTAATGAAACCTGCTTGATGCTGAAGGTTCTTAATGACTGTGGTGTTCGAATGCTGAGTCAGACCTTGAACACTAGACTTGTCTTATCAACCAGTTTCATACATAAGCTAAGAAGTTTTTAGGAAACTTCAAATCAATAATCTGCAGATATTATAAAATAATAAATTGGTAATTGAATTTCCTGTTAAATGTTAGGCAGACTAGGGTCTAGCTAAACAACACGTACATCACGCAACTTTGCTAAAATATTGCAATTTTCTGTTCTTTTATTTGCTGTTATCTCCACTAGCCAAACACACCGATGCCTTTAATTGACTATCAAGAACTGAGAATACACAAATATATGAGGGCAAAGTCCACTGACTTTTTAGCAGAACTTGATCAGCTAACACAAATTATCAGGAGCCATTATCTTTTCAAGGTTTAAAAGAGGTATAAATGCATAAAGCACCTTCTGTAGATAAGATCAAAACAAGAAACAAGTTCGGATGCCATGGAAGTGTTGATTCTAGCAGGAAAGAGGGATTGTATGCCTTTACCCATCAAAAAGGGGTAAAAAAAGGGGAACAAAAGAAGATGATACATATGCTTCTCAACTTGCTACTCAATGAGCTTGGATGATAGATATACTGAAAGCTACTAATGCATCGCTTCTGAAAAAGCTTGGCCTAAAAGCAGTTTTGAGTTATATGCCTCAATAATCACTCAAGTATGACCTTGGTTGTGTTATTCTGATATATTCTTCAGATGCTTCTGCATTGTAGTGAATTGACTGTTGAAAGAGAATATAGAGAGTTGTACATGAATTACATCAAGAAAATGATATGACACTATAGCCATTCTTGTCGTCCTTCGTGGCCATGGATCTGGTTCCTTACACAGAGAGATCCTCCAAAATATAATCTTTGCTGATTTTGCGAGAACAATTAGCACTAAATGGTATGGTTAGCCTTAATAACAACGATGATAATAATAATAATAATAATAATAATAATAATAATAATAATTTTCTTTGTCGAGCTGGGGATGTCAAATAGGCAAGTGCTTGTAAGAATCCACCTCTGATACAACTAATTAGTTTCAAGATTTTAGAACACAAGTTGTATCCAGCACTTTGTCAAGATAAGAACCTTGGGCCAATTAGAACTGTATCAAGATCGGCTTCTCACATGTTTTTATACGGATAATCAAAAGCATTTACTAGATTGAATCCTGAGAGGGCAAAAACAAACACGCAAATCTCTGCTTCTTTACTCCCGACTATGCAGAACTGGATTCAACAAGAGAAAACCACGTTTTCTTGTTTTATGTGTGTGGGACAAGAAATTATCAGGGTTCAAGTGATGTGGGGCAGAGTGCTTGGAATAGCATCAACACCAGCATGTGCTCAAGAATATAGCATATTTATTGCACTAGCATAAAGTTTGAACCCATCTTTTGCATTCACTATGATTTAATGCCACGTTTTATCAATGACTTGGCTGCACTGTATCCAGAAAGCGAGTTCAATCTGAGCTCTGATTCAATCAGTTACAAAAATTAAAAATTATGGAATTCTAACCAAGAGCTATAGCACAACCTAGAGAAACAAGCACAGCTGTGGATTCAAACAAGCAATTCTACAAATACAAGAGATCTTTATTTTGCACAAAGGCATGGTCACGATATGGTTAGTGGTTCACCATAGCTTGTCCTAGCGATGAATATTTCTCTAAGGATCAATATGTTTCAGCCTTAGATCAAGGTTGAGCATCAAATTTTTCAGGTGATACTTAGAGACAAGGTATACCCTTATCTATTCTTGTATAACCAGTTTTACTTATTCAATTCTTACCCTTTCAAAGGTTAACCAAGCCCACATTTATTGAATTGTCCATATCTATATTACAAATGAAAAAGAGAATTATGAACTCCATAAATGATAAAAGGAAGGAAAAACTCTCCTTATTTGTTGGAAAAAAAAAAAAAAACCTTCAAGTCGGTCAATTGGCTTATGTGAAGGGCCAGTAACAATAGTTCTGAAAATAGCGAACCTAATTGAACTCTCTTCCTATTATCTCCATTAGGAGTGGATATATATATATATATATATATATATATATATATATATATATAGTTTACAACTTACATACCTCCTGCAACAAAAGTAATCCCCACTGATGTAATTCAAAACCCAACAAAGCATGGCACTTGTGCACCAATTCAATGGTTAATTCAAGTAACTCTAGTACAAATAAAATCAATATTCATTTCAACATAGAATTCCCATATTCTGCCCATGACACAGAAACAAATTCCAGTAAACATTAAAATTAGGGCCTACCAGCTGGAGGAAATTACAAGAGAACAGAACATTCACAGCTGTATTGAATATTTAGAAACTCATTTCCAATCAATTGTCAATGGTTAAGTAACAGAGGAAATAGGAATTTCAAAAGTTCATAATTCATAAGACAGGGAAACGAATTCTCTTAAGGAAATTGAAAATGGTGCAGGACCCATTAAAAGCTTGATTAACCCAGGATTAATTGAGCAGGACATGTTTATTACAGTGGTAATTTTATAATTTGTTGGTGTTCATTTGTAAGTGTACTATATAGCCCTTCTGTGTTAATGCAGCTGCTCCCTAAGAGTACTTTTTTAAGACAGTTGTATTAACTGCTTGGCTAGAGATTCAGAACCATCTACTCAGATGCACCTTCTTACTCGATATTTATATGGGCAATAAACTCTCTTTCAAATTAAAGAAGTTTGACAGAAAATTTCAGCTTCAATGCTTTGAGAATGTGATGATGCTGTACACCACCATGGACACATGACACATCAAATCTCAGGTGTTTCCTAAGATCCTAGTCAGTGATTTCTTAAACTTCTCTATTCCTTCTACTTATTTGCCAGCAATCGGCTGCTTAATTCTTTTGTCACTTACAAATATCTGCTTCTAACTGCTAGTTTTATTCAGACTTCTAACTAATATTCTTGGGGTGCCTTGGTACAAGTTAATGTTGAAACGTTACTCTTGTGCTACTTCACATCTTCAAACCCAACCCACCCTCCCCTCTCCCTCCCCCCCCCCCACAAACCTTCCCTTCCTCTTCTTATGTGTAGTTGGTAAAAGAGATTATTGTTCCATCGCCTTTCAAGGAAGCAACAAACAGGCAAGGACAGAATTTGTAAACTATAGCTTCATTTCCAGTTTCCTACGTATGTGATTCGTTACAAGGGGATTGTTTCATCTCCTTCCAAGCGACCAACAAACTGGCAAGGACAGATTTAGTAAATTATAGCATTCTAATCACAAACTACACTTTATCCTATTTGCAATCTCCTACGCATGTGAAAAAAAATATTATCCTCAATTTTCATCAATCCCCTTGCAACTTGTATGTCCCTGTCTCCTGAATCTATTAATGCAAAACTACATGTGCAGTCACAATCTAAGGCGTTCAAGTCCAACACATTTCTAAAACAAAGAAGAACACAAGCTTCCAAGAAAAATATACATAGTTAAAACATAATTCCCAGAAAAATCAAAGAATCAAGCTTATTAGTCCTGAAGATTGAACTAGGCTACTAAGCTCTAGTTGTTCTATGGGGGAAAAAAGTCCATGAGATTTTAACACACAAAATGAGACTCACATAAAGTTTTACCATGAAAAGTGATGATGGTTAAAATAGCGAGAATGCAACTTATTTTAGTGAGTTTGTTAGCTGAAGCAGTTAGTTTTCCCTTTTTGTTATTTCCCGCCAGTTACTTCACCTAGCTGCTGCCTTGTGTATAAGAATAGTGTACTACACTTCATAATCAATGATAAGAATCATAGTTCCAATTCAATTTTTTGATATAAAGAGATAAAATACTAGCGAGCTTGATAAGTAAGATTGAAGGAGAAGGTACCCTGAGACAATTCGCACCAGAAGCGCGCTTCAACTGCATTATGAGAAGTGAGGCGAATGGCAACCACCAAGCTGTTCAGCCCCATTAGCGATTGCGTGCAACTTAAAATTCCAATAATAATTACAGAATCAAATCCAAAAAATGCCATTAAACAACCTACACCATGAGCCCTATAAGCGGAAGTACTTTGCTTACGTGGGAATGGTGAAGAAGGGTCAGCAAGGCTTGAAGATGAGGAGAAGGACGCAGGCGCGGTAGGGCTAATGTTCGGATTGATGATGATTTAGCAATGGAAATCAGTGATGTCGGTAGAAATCCGCAGCACCAAGCCATTTCTGTTTCTGAAACAAGAAATCTGAAAGCTAGAGAGCCAGAGTTTAGGGCAGTTTACTGGATATCTTTCTAAACTTCATGGTTTAATAGAATCCCTAAACTTAAAACTATACCATAAAATTCTCAAATTTTAAACTTTTGCATCATAAAAATATTTTAATTTTTAATAATCAATTTATATAATTTAAAATAATAATAACATAAATAATTTTGAGAAAATTGTTGAACTTCCATTGTCCATATTTGAGTTATTTCTAATAATGATATCTCAAATTTGAATTTTTTTTTTAAAACAAAGTTAATTATAAAAAATTATAAAATATATTAAAAAATACACAAAATATTTAGAATTGTAATCAAATTTTGAGCAAACCAGCGTGGCTATTATGTCCTCCGCCACCTTCTTCAACGCTCCACCACCGCAGTCTTACATAAAAAAAAACCGCTCCTCCACCAATGTCTACCATCCACAACCAGAAAAGCTAGCAATTTTAATAGAGAAATCCAAATCCTTAAATCACCTTCACCAAATCCACGCCTTTCTTTACCGCCACAATCTTTATGGTCACCCAATTCTCAACTTCAAGCTTCAGCGCTCCTACTCATCTTTGGGTCGTCTCAACTATTCTCTTGCTCTCTTTAACCAAACCCAAAACCCCAATTGCTTCTTCTACACTTCAATTATCTACTCTCATACTATCCACAGTCTCCATGACCAAGCCTTTTTCTTTTATGCACAAATGTTAACTCAAGATGTTGCCCCGAATGCATTTACCTTCTCGTCGATTTTAAAGTCTTGCCCGCTAGAACCTGCGAAAATGATACATGCTCAAGCGATAAAATTTGGGTTGGATTCGGATTTGTATGTGAGGACTTGTCTTATTGATGTTTACGCAAGAGGAAGTGATGTTGTATCCGCACGTAAGTTATTTGATGCTATGCCTGAGAAGAGTTTAGTTTCATTGACTGCGATGATTACTTGCTATGCGAACTATGGGATGGTTAAAGAGGCGAGAGAACTGTTTGATGGATTACAGGAAAGGGATTTAGTTTGCTGGAATGTGATGATTGATGGTTACGTGCAGCATGGACTGCCAAATGAGGGTTTAATGCTCTTCAGACGAATGTTGAAGACGGGAGTGAGGCCTAATGAAGTGACGGTTGTGGCCATTATCTCTGCTTGCGGGCATATTGGTGCTTTAGAGTCAGGGAGGTGGGTTCATTCGTATATTCAGAATAATGGGATTGAGATCAATGGTCATGTGGGTACTGCTTTAGTTGATATGTATAGCAAATGTGGGAGTTTGAAGGATGCGCGGTTGGTTTTTGAAAGGATCAGAAACAAGGATGTTGTTGTTTGGAATTCAATGATTGTTGGGTATGCCACACATGGATTCAGTCAAGATGCTATGCATTTATTCAATGAGATGTGTAGGATAGGATACCGACCTACAGATATAACGTTCATTGGAATTTTGAGTGCTTGTGGTCATGCTGGTTTGGTTAGCGAAGGATGGCAGTTTTTCCGCTTGATGAAAGATGAATATGGGATTGAACCAAAGATTGAGCATTATGGGTGTATGGTTAATCTTTTTGGCCGTGCTGGACATTTAAAAGAAGCATATGAGCTTGTTAAGAACATGGAGATCAACCCAGATCCTGTCTTATGGGGAACTTTGCTTGGGGCTTGTAGGCTCCATGGTAACCTAGCTCTAGGAGAGGAAATTGCAGAGTTTCTTATAAACCAGAATCTTGCAAATTCAGGGACTTACATTCTCCTTTCTAACATATATGCAGCAGGTGGCAATTGGGAAGGTGTGGCAAGAATGAGGGCCTTGCTAAAAGACAGTGGGATAGAAAAAGAACCTGGTTGTAGCTCAATTGAAGTGAGTAACAAGGTACATGAGTTTTTTGCTGGAGATTTGAGACATCCAAAGACCAAAGAGATATATATGATGTTGGAGGAGATGGAAGGTTGGCTCAAGGCTCATGGTTATACCCCACAAACAGAGATTGTTTTACATGATCTAAGTGACGTAGAAAAGGAGCAGTCCCTTAAAGTTCACAGCGAGAAGCTTGCTATTGCTTTTGGTCTTATCAGTACAAAACAAGGAGCTACTATAAAGATAGTAAAGAACCTGCGGGTGTGTGCAGATTGCCATGCAGTGGCAAAATTAATCTCTAAGATCACCGGCCGTAAGATTTTAATGAGAGATCGGAACCGATTCCACCATTTTATGAACGGTTTGTGTTCTTGTGGTGATTACTGGTGAAATGTACTGTTTCGGGATGCAATTATTTTCTCAAAAAGTGTCTTCTGCTGTTAAAGTACTGGCGGCAAAAATGTAAAATAGTAAATTATAAGTTAGTCTCTAAAATATATTAAATATTAAAGATTAATTCTCATGAAAAATAATTTAGAGTATGTTTATGTTAATTTATGGAAATCAACTTATAAATACCTAATTAAATTGGGTTTATAAGCATATTTTTTATTAAAATTACTAAAAAAAATAATAAATAAATTTTATAATAAAATTTTAAAAGTTTAATAGTATAATATTATAAAATTAAAATTAAACACATGATTTATAAATATCAAAACAAAATACTGAGTTTTTAACTTATTTTTTGACTTTTAAGCTAAACTTATAATCTCAAAAATTATTGTAAACAAAATTTATATTTAAAGTTTATAAGCTAATTTGATCATTCATTATTAGAATAATTCTTCTATTTAAATTATCATTAATTTAAAATAATTTAAAATAATTACATTACTATTTTATTTTATTAATAAAATAATCACTCAATTTAAATTTCATTTTAAGTTATTTTTTTAAATATAAAACTTTAAAATAATTATAATTAAATAATCAAATAATTAAAATATAAAATTATTATTTAATTACATAAATATAAAACACTAAAAATAACTAATTAACAAACAATATTTTTAAAAAAATTTTAAATAATACAAGTTTGTATAAAGAGACTTTGTTAACAAAACAAAATTTGAAAATGTGGCTTTGTAAATTATTTCAAATTAATGATAATTTAGATAAATTATTTTGGTAACAAAATAAATTCTAAAAAATTATAAAAAAATATAGAAATTGACCTAACAATCACTTCGGCAGTCTCCGCCTTTAGAAACTGCAGGTTAACCCATGAAAGTATAGTAAAGCTTGGCGGCTGTTTCCGAGGATCATATTCTCTTTGCATAGATCAGAATTGAAATAGAATTCATTAAATCTGCCCGTTAGCAATCTTGTGTACAATTAAATGCAAGCTTCGATTCTGGGCTAAACTTAAGCAATATTGCAGCATAAGTCATAAACTATGGATCCAATAAGAATAATACTGTACATAATTTTGCCACTGATCCACATATCATACAAAGCATTACCCTAGCTAACAATTGAGTGAAAATTTCATTTATAACTTAAAAACAAGATAAAATTCAAATTAGTAACACCTACAACTACACTAGATGAAAAATACAAAAGAACCATACCCAACCAAAGGCACACTTTCCCATATGCCTCAGAAAAAACTGTGATAGAGAACTGATGACCAGTTAAAGTACTGCAATCTTTCAGAGCAATCCTTAGATCACAAACACCCTCCCAAGAACTTACATTCTCAAGTCTAACACACATACTGTATTGTTGGCAAAGCATGCTGCAATTTTGTCACCTTCCTTGTTCCAACAAACCTCAAATATTCCACCATTGCCAGTGTATGTTTTCACGATCTTAACTTCTTTCAACGACCAGATGTTGATACATCTATCAAGAGACCCACTAGCCAGATACTCTCCATTTGGGCTAAATGCAACTGAGTACACAGGATCCCTGGGGTTTCAATTAAAAGATAGTTGTTAACAATAATTAAAAATAGAATAGCAACAATTGAAAGAAACGTCCAACCACATGGGGCTCTTGGAAAGAACATTCATAAATCCCCAGAATTCTTTGCACACTAACAAGATAATGGAACAGACCAAGAAGTACCTTCCCTCCTCATTCCCATAAAAAACGAAGGTTAAGTGAGGTACCCGTGTCCATTCAAACTGCAGATAAGTTTCCCGTGTTCCACATCCCATAATTTCACCGTTGAGTCAAATGATGCACTGTATAGAATACAGAATCACAGAACATCATACATAAAACATATAATTGTTTAGAAAAGTTGGGCTGCTCCATAAAAAATTAAAAAAAAAAAAAAACTTCGTAAATAAGATTTCTTGAAAATAAGCAAAAAAGCAGTATGACAAAAAAACACAGATCGACAATGGCTGGATTCAAGCACAAGTGTTATTCAGGCAACTATTCTAACCTTTGATGCATATATATATAACCAGCGCAATGCACTAAATTTACATTTTATTTCACCAAACCCATTACTTAATTTACCTTGCTAGCACTAATTGCTGGTTAGGATTGTTTGTACCAGGTCCAGTGGGGCTCCATCTGATAGTGTAAATCTCCTGCAAAAACATTATTCAGTGGTTGTAACCACAATCCAATGTGCCCTATAAAATACAAGCAAAAAAAAAAATCACGGTAGGCCATAGGAGAAAATCAAAATTCTGCGAGTACCTTAGAATGTTCCCTCAAATCATGAACATACTTGTCCTGCTTCATACTCCATATCTGCAGCACCATTTCCCATGAGTTGCCAACTCTTAAAATAAAAAACTAGTAATAAACTGAAAAACACATCCAATTGACTTAAAAGAAAGTTTATGAAAAGCTTATAGACTAGGACAAGGTACCTATAAGTAACATGTGCATGTAGCATGAAACTAAAGATGCAATATAAGTCCATAATTGAAGAAAAAGGCACTGTATATAACCTTTGCACTGATATCGTCCGAGCATGAAGCCAGTAATGAGCCAGTTGGATCCCACTTGACACAATTAACCTCACCCTGAAATTGTACAAGGCACAAAATAGTAACCGCAGTTTATAGCGACAATTTTCCACAAAACCAATTAATCAAATAACAATCATGTAGGTAAGAGGACTCATCTATTTATGGTTTTCTACTTCACATAAACAACACACTGGTAAAACATTGTTGCACATCAGATTAAGCCTCCAAATCTGTCAAACTGAAGTCAACCAGACTGGTGCTAAGTTAAATATTTAAAAGCATAAAATTGTTTTAGGCTAACTAGTTCACAAGATTGGAGGCTTATTGGATCGAAAAACATAGCAGGGTATAGGTTGCATTATTTAGAATTATCATAAGCGGGCCAAGTTCAGCTGGCATTCACAGGCCATCTAGAACCTGCCATCGGCTAAAAGGTCATACTAAACCACTTTTGAGTTCAGACAAGCGTAAACTTCAAACAGTATGGCAAGAGCAATAATAAGTTGAAAGCAAGAACAAACCTGATGCCCAGCAAAAGTTTTAACCGGGCGGGTATCTCCAACTTTACAAACATATATCATATTGTCTGTGGAGCTTGTAGCAAATGAAAGATTATTGCGCCAGTCAACATCAAGTATAGGACCTAAAAGGTACAATGTGAAAGTTCAAACCCAACAATGATGAGTAATATCTGCTGCATGAAGAAAGACCACTTGCTCTAGAGAGTTCAGTTCAATTTAAACCTGAATGAAATTCAAACTGTTGTCTCCATTCCTCAGTTTTCACATCCCACACTATAGCAGTTTTGTCACAGCTTCCAGTAACAAGAAAATCCCCTTTTTTGTTCCACTTCAGAGAAAATATAGGACCTTTGTGTTTACTCAAAGTAGTCTTTAGTTCACCTGGACCAAGGGAAAATTCCAGAATGCAGTGAAAAGCTACAGTAAGAGCATCACAATTAACAAGAGAAATTAGAAATTTCTTTAAATTTCAAAGAAGAACTTAAAAAACTACATTAATAATGAGAAGCTGAACTAGATTTGAGCTCCTTGAGAAAACCAATCTCAAGCCCATGGTTGAACCTGCCTCAGGTTTAATCTAGCTTAAATTCCTCTAAAATTCTAGTTGAAACACTTGATATATATACAATTTTTTTGCTGATTAGTTTTTCTAGGTGACAGATTCATCATTGCTGCCTACTGATGTAATCATGCTCTACATATGTATCCATACACTGGGAAAAAAAAGGCTCCAAAAAAAGAAAGTAATTTGCTAGAACACTCCAACTCAACTCAACTCAGCCTTTATCCCAAAAATTTGAAGTCGGCTATATAGATTCGCTTTTTCCACTTTAAACGATTTTGGGTTAAATCCTCAGAAATGTGTTGTACAACTCTCCTCAAAGTCAATTTAGGTCTACCCCTTTTTTTCTTTCTATCCTCTAACCCAATATGCTCTACTTGTCTAACTAGAGTCTCCGTATGTCTACGCTTCACATGACCAAACCACCTCAATCTCCCTTCCCTCGACTTATCTTTCAATTGACACCACTCCTACCTTTTCTCTAATACTCTCGTTACGGACTTTATCTAGTCTAGTATGGCCACTCATCCACCCTAACATTCTCATCTCTACAACTCTTATCTTAGACGCATACAACTCTTTCAGTGCCCAACACTCACTACCATATAACGTAACCGGTCGTATGCCTGTACGATAAAATTTTCCTTTCAACTTATTGGGAATCTTACGATCACATAAAACTCCCATGGCACGTCTCCACTTCAACCATCCGTCTTTAATCCTATGACTAACATCCTCCTCACATCCCCCATCTACTTGAAGGACTGAGCCTAGATATTTAAAGTGATTACTTTGGGACAGTACCACTCCATTCAAACTAACTCCTTCCCTATCACCAGTTTGGCCTTCACTGAACTTGCAATGTATGTATTCTGTCTTCGTTCTACTTAACTTAAAACCCTTTGACTGTAGAGTACTTCTCCAAAGCTCTAGCTCCTTCTCGTGTCTCATCTATCAGAACAATATCATCCGCAAACATCATACACCAAGGAATACTCTTTTGTATATGTTTCGTCAATTCATCTAAAACTAATGTAAAAAGGTAAGGGCTTATGGCTAATCCTTGGTGTAATCCAATTGAAATCGGAAAATCTCTTGTGTCCCCTCCCACTGTGCGCACAATAGTAGTTGCTCCTTCATACATATCTTTCAATACTTGTATGTGCCTAATAGATACCCTCTTTTGTTCTAACACATTCCATAAGACATCTCTTGGAACACTATCATAAGCCTTCTCCAAATCAATAAAAACCATGTGTAAATCTTTCTTCACATCTCTATATTTCTCTATCAAGCTTCTAATGAGAAAGATCGCTTTCATAGTTGAACGACAAAGCATGAAACCAAATTGATTGGGAGAGATAGAAGTATCATGACGTAGTCGATGCTCTACAACTCTCTCCCACAACTTCATAGTATGACTCATGAGTTTAATTCCCCTATAGTTTGAGCAACTCTGTATGTCTCCCTTATTTTTAAAAATAGGTACTAAAATATTCCTCCTCCATTTATTGTATATTTGTATATATTAAACCAATTGCAGGCTTTTCTGTAGGAAGTAGAGGGTCATAAACTAAATCGTGCTAAAATATCTTACCACTTGTGTTCCAAATTCTTGCTTGCCCATCATATGAACCTGTTGCCAATAAGGTCCCCTCACCCTGCACATCAATGCAAATGAATGACGTCACGGGGAAGAAACTATGAGACAATTTAGCGTCAAAAGAAACTTTGTCGCTTCTGACACAACTTAAAATTTACAATATTGAAAAGCAGACAAAAAGAATAACAGTATGGGTTCAGAGGTCAAAAGTTAAGGAATAGTAATGCAGTATAGAAAGATAGAATTTAGGAATTATTCTCATTGTAAAATTAAGAATTTAAGAGTTTTATTATTTAGGAATTTTTATCTTATTAGGTTTATTATTTACGAATTTTATTATTTTCTAATTTATTTTGGTTTAATTTAGTATTCCTGATTAGGATTAAATTATGATTCTAAATCCTAATGTAATTGGGATTCCTAATTCTATAAATAAGACCTAGGGTTTTTATTGTTATTAGATAAGCTTTGTTATGACAATTTTTGTGAGATCAATAATATCTTGAGAATTAGTTCTCTTTTTCAAGGATTGGTCGTTGATTTCTCTTCTTCTTGGTTCTTTCCCTTTGTTCTACATCAAATAGTGTTAGGGTTACGAAACCCACCGCATGGGTAGCCTCAATAAATAATTGATGATATATACAAAGTCCATAGTCTCTTTAAGACCATCATATGAACAGGCACTGGCAGCTACTAGCATCAACAACAGAAACCTGTAAGAAAACTCACATTCCAATCTAATGTTGTAACATCTTTGCTCTTCTCATTTGTTCTACCTTTGACATGCTTCAGCACCAGCACATTTAGATGACTATTCTGCACACTAGATCTAGATGTCCCATCTGCTATTGTCCAAATACGTGCTGTGGAATCTCCAGATCTAAAAAGTAACACAGAGAGAGTAACAAAAACGAACAAATGAATCTAAAATTTTATTATACTTGGATAATGCCTTATCATGGCATGTTATGAAAATAATGTCCTAACAATATTGTAGAAGCATAAATAATATCATTATTGACAATCCTTTTTATCACCAAAACTAGCCAAATTATTACAAATGAAAGCCATTATCCAGTGTTAGTCCAGTCAATGTAGACCCATGGGACTAGTAATCTGGATATGGTCATATTTTTATAAAATAAAACTTAAATCGCAATACAAATAGCAGAAGTGCAAATCATAACGAGACAGGGCCAGGCAGTCAAGAAACTCCTTGCAAAGTTGAGTACACATAATGCATCAGCAGTAGAGGTGATTAAATCCAGCTCCTTAATTTTCAGGTCATACAACATTCAGACATTAGAGGAATGGACTAACTATCTATTACTGAAAAAATGGTTCACCAATTTGGACAAAATTAATCAACTTCAGTCCATTTCCTTTGTAGAAATGATTGAAATCATTTAGGTAATTAGGACATTAGATAATAAAAAATATTAGTGTTCTGCTCAGTTTGAGATGGTTTAAATTTACAAAAGAAAAACAAATCTTTTGCTGCTCCATAATTATAGATTAAAATTTCAGTCTTTATTTGTCAAGCAATATCCACACCACAAAGAAAACTATAGATAAAAATCAAAATGTATTAACCTATGATCATTAAATGCAGATAAACAGAGTGATCATCCTCAGAAATATCACAATAAGAAAAAGTACCCACCCAGATGCAAGAAGTGATCCTGTTGGGCTCCATGCGCAGGCACAAACCTGAAGGACAAAACAAAAAAGAACTCATGCATTTTAGTGAATACATCTAGCTGAAAAATGCCATAAGGAAAAACAAACAGAAGAAAAATATTAAAAAACAAAAAATGAGGATTGGACAATGCTCAAACCTCTGATGTATGTCCCTCCAAAATCATCACATCAGAACTAGGAATCTCGCACGTCTGGGATGTTGAAGTAGTAGAGACTTCCATTGGTTCTGATACCATTGAACAAAACAATTTGTTTAGGGGGGGATGGCTGTCTTTTTACAAACTGATTGGAAATACATCAATAGGCAATCAAATTAGAAATTTATATATCATTTTCCACAGCTTAATAATGATGAATCACAATAATTCGGCCTAAATGTCAGCAGATACGCAATACTAGTAATAGTATGCCTGATGCACCAGAAACTAGCCAACCAACACTTTAGGGCTATGAAGTGAAGTTGCCCCAAAAATGCAATTAACTAGCACTACAAAATTAGGGGACATCCAATGCAGAGCAAAATATATGATAGAAGTCCACAAGGAATCAGTCACACGGCAATTCACAAGAGAAAAACCACTAAATGACCTGGTTTAGTCTAGTCTAGCTCCAAAATCCCATTACACCACAAGAGAACCCATATATCCCATTACACCCAAGAGATCCCTCTTGATGAAACGACTACTTAAAGTAAATATATTAATTTGTCCCATTCATTCTCCTCTAGACATAACAAATATATTTAATATTTTAACTTTTTAATACACTACAAATGTCTACGATAAATAAGCAATAGCCACCTCAACAATGGACAAGGGTCCTTTCTCTTAGACTCTATGCCCTTACTCCACGCACGGGCCAAAGCAAAATAACCTTTTCTACAATACTCTTAGTTATAGTGTTAGTCTTCTCAATCTTAATTCCAATAGAAATCCCACTCAATTAGGAATAATGTTATAATTAGGAGTCCTATTCCACAAAAGAAATAATCCTCCATCTAGTTGAGGAGTATTTATCCCATCCAAACTAGGAAAAATCTTTTTCCAATCTTTTCAAATCCTACAAGGATTTTGAGTCATGCCTTAATAGAAATAGAACTACAACTTAACTCAACTCAACTAAGCCTTTATCCTAAGAATTTGGGATCGGTTATATGGATTCTCTTTCTCTATTCTAAACGATTTTAGGTTAAATCATCGGAAATGTGTAATGCTTTCAAGTCATGTTGTACTACTCTTCTCTAAGTCAGTTTAGGTTTATTCGTTCTTTTCTTTTTATCCTCTAACCTAGCGCCTAACTGGATCCTCCGTGTGTCCACGCTTCACATAACCAAACCACCTCAATCTTCCTTCTCCTAACTTATACTCAATTGGCACCACTCCTACCTTTTCTCTAATACTCTCATTACGGATTTTATCTAGTCTAGTATGACTACTCATCCACTTTAACATTCTCATCTCCGCAACTCTTAATTTAGACACATACGACTCTTTCAGTGTCCAACACTCATTACCATATAACATGGCCAGTCCTATGGCTGTACGGTAAAATTTTTCTTTCAACTTATTGGGAATATTGCGATCACATAAAACTCCCGTGGCACTTCTCCACTTCAACCATCCGGTTTTAATCCCATGACTAACATCCTCCCCACATCTCCCATTTACTTGAAGGATTGAGCCAAGATATTTAAAGTGATTACTTTGGGACAGTACCACTCCATCCAAACTAACTCGTTCACTATCACCAGTTCAGCCTTCACTGAACTTTCAATGCATATATTCTGTTTTCGTTCTACTTAACTTAAAACCATTTGAATCTAGAGTACTTCTCCAAAGCTTCAACTTTCTATTGACAACTAAAATTATTAAAATAATAATAAGAATAATATTTATTATAGAAATGGGCAAATATTCACATCTCCAACTTTAGTCCGGGACCCATAAAAGTTTCCATCATCTAGGATAGAATTAAAGTTTTAAATACTAAAACAATGCGGCTCATCAGTAGAGTTGCACATGTTGTCAACCTAATTATTTTCAAATAACTATCACCTCCAGCAAATATGGGACTCATTTCCTAAACCATTATTTGATTTGAAAACAAAGAACTCCAAACTATTGAAAAGCTGTGATAAGTAGGACTGTCTATTGATAAATGTGAAACTAATGGTTCTCCGTAATACTGGTACAATTATAGTAAATAAGACATTAATGTTATAGATCAAAGCAACTAATGTAATCTTATTGAAATACTTAAGGCTAACATTAGGAAATTAGCGAGGGGGAAAAACTAAACATGGATATAAATTCACCTCCAGAATTTCCATTTTCTTCATGTTTGTCATTATTCTGATCCGCTTGATCAGCAACCATTTCTCTATCAGCAATATCCTCATGCTGCTTTTCTCTCTCTTTTTCCTTTTCTATCCGCTCTCTGTCCTTTTCACTTTCCTTCTCCCTTTCATGCCTATCTTTCTCTCTTACCCGTGCACTTTCTCTTTCATGCTCCCTTTCAAATTCTTTATCTTTGTCTTTGTCTTTGTCTCTGTCCTTATGAAGATTTTTTTTCTTATCTTTTATCATTTGCCGTAATTCATATACATCTTTTGTAATGAGATCCAAAGGTTGCAAGAATGAGAAATCTTCATCCACATCTGCATCACTCTGGCAAGCTTAAAACAACCTTTGATCAGCAGAATGTCTATGCATTCAAAACGGTAAAATATTTAAGAGGCAAGATGTGAATTGAGAAATCAGAAACAAAAGGTTTATGCATGCTAACATTATTCAAATTTGCTTCCATCTCCAAGAAATGAATTCCCTTTTGTACAAATGTAATAAGAGCACCAGGTGGAACCATATTTCCATCTATGGTACATTTGTTAATGCCTGCCTCATATCCTAAAGCAAAAGCTGAATGTGTAAAACCTGAAAGAATATGATAGGCACACATTAGAACATCTCCTTGTTTTAATTTACAAAACATTTTAGAACAGCAACTTGATGAAGATCTAAAGAATAGAAATATTCCACATACGTGAGTGCCAAAATGTTTTGAAAATCCCACTCAAAAAGTAAGCTTTTCTTAGGAGATAGTTCATAAAAAATTTTAAAAAAAAAAAAAGCCATATTTAGAAGCAAATGAAGTTTTTTGAAGATTAAAAAAATGCAATAACAGGCTTGTCTTTTTCCGGTGATTAATATTCAATCCTATACCACATTCAAAACCTAGATTGGAGATGCAAAAAAAATAAAAAATTCCTCCCAGCTGGTATGCCTTGTCCCAAAATTGCCCAGCTTTTTAGCATTCTCAACTGCAAGGAATGCTTAATCGAAAACAATTCGTTACCCAATAATAAATTAGGACGACAATTCAAACAAACCACTCACTAAAAAGTTAAGACCTCACAAAAGGCGGAAAAGAAATCCAGGTTCGCAGATCTACATGCCCTAGCTCCTCCATATGGCAATACAAACACAACTAGCTTATAAATTTCAATTAGAAACATGAAAAGCCAGAATATACAACAAAACCTTAACCTTGTCCACAAAAAGAAAAAAGAATAAATGAGAAAAAATAACCAAAAAAATAAATTAAAAAAAAAAAGCCTTCAACGGAGAGACTGTGAAAGAGATAGAAAAACATGAAATTTGAGATGAATAAAAAGGAGATTTAGCTGACCTGACTCTTGAAGGTAACGGAAAACGAGGTAATTCAATTCGGCGGAGGTTATTGAGGTCATTCTGGCAAATTCGCCAGCCGGAAATCGAATCTACAGTTAATATTACAGTCCAGCTACAGAAAGCGAGATAGACATAGAGATGGGTAGAGAGAAAGAGATTACGAGAAGCCGCCGGAGAAAGTGGGGCTTTTATGGTGGAGAAACGGGGTGGCAGCTCTGCAACTGAAAACCGTATTTGTTAGAGCGAGAGAACTTTCAGAACCTTTTTTTTTTTTTTAATTCAAATCCTCACTTTCGCAGTTTCGCCTCTAACTAATATTCATCAATTAAATAAGTATTTAAAAAAATTTACAATTTTTCTAATGTTGCAAGCATGTGCATTAACATTCATTTAAAATTATAATTTTGATAGTAAATTATATGAAATCGATGAGCGAAAATTATATTTAGTAAACTGTAAATTGCAATTCCTCACATAAATAAGCATATTATATGTATATTTATACACATTAAAAAAAATTAAAAATATATATATAAAATACATATAATATAAGATTAATCTTACAGGGGAACGAGTTTAATAAACTGATGAAATTTAAAATATTACCTCACTTATATGAGTGTGTCTTATTTTTATTGTCTTAGAGAATAATCAAAGGTCTATCAGAGTTGTCTTTGCTCAAGTTAGAAAATGGACGATATTACAGTAGAAATGAAATTTTTGAGAGAATAGAAAGAGTAAAAAGAAAATAAAAAAGAATATTGGAGAAAGAAATGATCTCTTTTCTTTATTATTAAGCTTATTTATGAGAAAAAGTAATAGAAATATATTTTAGATAATATTTTTTGATGGGATATTTTCTCAATTAAGAGGACATATATCATATGTAATTATTTTATATTATATCATAATTATTAAATTAAATATTTATATTAAAATTTATCTAAATTAATTAAAATATATTATTATTAAGCTAATTCTTATATGAGTTAAAATTTTTTATAGATATATTTAAAATTATACTCTTTTCGTTAGACTTCTAATCTTATATAGTTTAAGAAGGTATAATTGATATTATTAAAATAATAAATTTTATTTTTTTAATATATTATTTATTTATATTATTAAAAATTAAATAAATGATGCTATCAAATTATTTTTAAAATTAATAAATTTTATTTTTAAATACACACTAAATAAGAATATATTAATAATTAAATAAATAAAATATTATTTCAAAATAAAAAGTAACTTATTATTTGAGATAAATGAAAAGAAAAAGTGAACTTATTTTTCTGGGATAAAAGGAGTAATCAAATAATATTATTTAAGATGGGATATACATAAAATTAATGATATTAATTAATAGTATTAAATAAATTGAATAAAATATTTTTACATTTTAAATCATTTAAAACAATTTAAAAATTTTAATTATTTACAAAACTTTTCATTTATCAACAATCCCACACTGCCACAAATCCAGATTGCAACAAGAAATCAAATTGAGAGCGATAGTAAGGAGAAAATCCTACCGTTTCCCGACAACCAAACACAAAAGCTAGAGATTTTTTTAACTTTGTCAATGATTAAAATTTTCTAATACTATGTTCTATATAAACTATAAGAACAACAATCCAAGACTTAGAAGAAATCAATAATTTTATAGAAAATAAATTGAAAAACACTAAAATTAAAGAATCACAAATGAGAGGGAGAGAAATCAATGGAAGAAAAACCCTAAATTTGAGAACCCATAAATTATAATTATAGTAATTGATGAAGGTGTCACGAAAAGTAACAACTCAACGAAGTCGAGAAGCAAACTTGACGATCAGCATAATGATTTCGAGAGTAGAAATACAAAAACTGAAAGTTACGCCATTGGAGTAGCAACAATCGACGGCAATATGGCTATTGCTAGTGTCGATGGCAAGAGAGAGAGCAAGGATTGATTCACCACTCGCCTAAGGAATTGATACAAAGCCAAGGAATTCGAAAGGCTGAGGGAAAAAGGGAACAGATCATTGAGCGACAGTGGAAAAGAGAGGACATGGATGCTGAAATGTTTAGGGTTTTAAGTTAATTAGATTTCTTATGAGAAATATAAGAACATCATTAGGAAGGGTGTAGTGGTTACAGCCCTTGCACGCAACTGGGGCAAGGAGAATGAAGAGAAGATACGAGGATGAGAAGAAATAAGAAAGGAAGTACAAAGAAGGAGAAAGGAAGTGTTTGGATGAAATAATATTGCATTATATTAAGGGCCGCTATAAAAAATTCAAACTTACACGAAGATAGGAAGGTACAAAGATAAACTTAACCACCGTTATATTAAATATTTAAATTTAAATTTATATATTTATTATTTAATTTAATAATTATTAAATTTATTCTTATGTAAAGTTTAATTTATATTGAGTGTACTTATTACTTTTTTAGGTCTCACATGTTTTATAAATATTAATATTATAAGTGACTAAATTAGACTTAATTGAATTAAAATTACAACATATAGAGCCTATTTAGCTAAAATTGAAATATGGGAGGCTTGTTAATTGTAAATTTTTTTAGGTGTTTATTTAACAATTTATGATGTGTTTAGGAAAAGTTAAAAAATCAATCATTAAATATTACCCGTATAAGTTTTAACATTTTTTAATAGGATAATTATTAACTAAATTTACTAAAAGTTTCCTAAAAAAAAAGTATAAATATTAATAAATGAAAAGTTAATTTAATTTTTTTAAATATTTACATAATATTAATAACAGATTAAAATTATAAAAATAATAATTATCTATTGTTAACTTTTTAAAGAAATGCCACTTAGTATCAGTTTGAGGGCCAAAAGAGTGTCGGGGCAATTTTGTTAGCTTGTTGATAATATGAAACATCTTTTTAGCTTTGTGCAGACATGATTCTAGTCAGTTCTTGAAGAGGCAGCGTTGTGCAAGCTTCTTGGCTTTCTACTTGAATGTAAAGTTAGGTCTTTGGTGAGAAAGGGTGTCACACCTTACCTTTTTGTAAGGTATGATCTCATAATATACCTAATGAATTACCGACTCCATCTATCGGGCAATCTTGTTAGCTTGTTGATAATATGAAACATCTTTTTAGCTTTGTGCAGACATGATTCTAGTCAGTTCTTGAAGAGGCGGCGTTGTGCAAGCTTCTTGGCTTTCTACTTGAATGTAAAGCTAGGTATTTGGTGAGGAAGGGTGTCACACCTTACTTTTCTGTAAGGCATGATCCTATAATATACCTAATGAATTACTGACTCCGTCTACTAGGGCTGAGCAAAACACGGTTCAAACCGAAAAATCGAACCGAACCGATTCAATTCGATTCAATCGATTCGGTTTTAAAAGTTAATCGGTTCGGTTCGGTTTTAATTTATAAAAATTTCGGTTATTTCGGTTCGGTTCGGTTCGGTTTTGAAGAGAAAAAATCGAATCGAACCGAATAGTGATTTATATAGTCAAATCGAACTAAATCGAACCGAATCGATTTTTGAATTAATTTATTTTTATGGAAAATTTATGAATTATATTTAATTTTATATATATTAATTATTTAATTTCATTGATTAATGGTTATTAGGTTCAAACCAAAGTTAAAATTAGACCAAATAACTTGAAAATCAAGTCTAAATTAAAAAATCAATCAAAAATCAAACTGATCGGTTTAAACCGAACCGAACCGAATTAAAGCGGTTCGGTTTGATTCGGTTTTTCACTAATTTCGGTTCGGTTCGGTTTCTAAAATTGGCGGTTTGGTTTTGATAATTTAATTCGGTTCGGTTCGGTTCGGTTCGGTTTGAACCGATTGCTCACCCCTACCGTCTACCAATAACCTATTAAATACACCACAAGAAATTTTAAAATAATTTTTTTACTTTTTGAAAGTGGTGAGCTTTTATAGCAGGCATTAAAAACATTTACTTGAAGTTTAAAGATTTGATAAAATTGTTGTCCATTTTTATTTTTCCATAAATTTTGTAAAAATTTCGGTAGAGTGCCAGCTGTATTTGAGAAAACCGAAAATTTTAACATGTAAAAAACACTTCCAGTATAACATTTCATCAAATCTCAACCACCATTTCAACTCAAATCGACAGAAATTAGCTCAACTCCCATAATTCAAATCAAAATTTCACAACTCAAAATTTCACTTTAAATATTTTCAAAAATAGTAATAATTAGTTTCATACATATTTTATTAAAGAAAAATTAAGTTACATTCATCAGTCCAGAAATTTCATCTGAAAATCCAAAATAATAATATTACAAAATCTGTACAACTGTTCATGACCAATTTATAAATGTACATACAGTTAATTACATCAAAATAAATATTTACAATCAGGATATAAGATTATACCCGATAAAAAGGTCCAAAAGTAGCTCTGAAATCCTTAGCAGCTCACTCCGCTGCTCTACTAGTCTCTCTATCTGCGACAGCAATGAAAAGCTATCGCTGAGTACAATGATTCAGTGGTGCACAACATTACAGAAATACAATTTTATGTGTAAATCAAATCACATTTATTCAATTATGGTACTAAAAAGGAAAAACAGATACAAAAACACAATTTATACTTTTAGTCAAATATTCTCATTTCGGAAGTCACAAAACAATTTCATAAAAACACACAGTTATATCATGCCATCAGTACAATAATCATCTCAATAGCCAGAGGCTTATGAGGAATCTCAAGGCTAGCTAGCTCAATCTATGGGTACCCATTCAATTTCTTCCTCTATTGGCACACACCTCAACACTTAAGCCAGATAGGAAATCAAAATTCAAAACTAATTCCTCCCACTAGGCATGCTAGTGAGGTATTCAGATATATGGTCATAATACTATGGTTTCAAAACTATCTTAACATTTTACTAAATATTTATTAACAATTCAAACACATACAATTGCATTTCCAATAATTTAGGTCAAAAGCATAATATTCATTTCAGTCACAAATTTGCAACAAAGATAAATCATAATTTATTAATCAAAACAAATTGTTAAAGAGAATTTATAGAAAAATTTTATGTTGTGCACAAACCTCGTGCGAGTCACCTCTAGGCCTTGACTCGATGTCTCGGGTTCTTTCCCGGTATTCTTTTCAGCTGAAACACACAATTTTACAGTGTTTCAGTATCATAACATATAATGGATTCAATAATAAATTCACAATACTTATGTCTAGCTCTAATATGCTTAATTTAACGTTCTTTAAATTTTGCATTTCGGGTTTATTATTCACAATACTATTCAAGTCAAATTGTTGACTATCTTTTGCTTAATAGGTATGAAAATTTCAATTACACCCACATACCACATTTTAGTTGCTTAATCTGTTAATTTTGGTTGCCCCTTCAATTTTTAGGTCTCCTAAGTACAATTTCAAAATTTTAGTTTTTGTACCTTGTGTTACACTATTCTATTGGTCAAGTTGCTGTGGGAATTTAGCTAAGTATTCTTCATCAAAGTTGTTCTTTATTGTCTTATCTTTAATTCCCTTTTTGAATCACTCCATTTGGAATTTTGTAGCCCAAGATATGGTCATTTGAATCAGGCTGGCCAGATTGGTTTAACCCAGATTTCTGGGCACCTACTTTGGTTCTGGCAGTTTTGAGTCTTTAATTTTGGGTAGCAAAATGACTTAGTTATGGGCAGAATTTGAGTTGGTGTTCTACATAAAAGTTGTAGTGCTATGTCATACCTTTCCAATGCCATAAAATTCAGGTCATTTGGACTTGTATAGCCCAAGTTATGGCCATTTGGTCATTTTGGTACAGTGGCAGTGTACTATACCCGGGTTTGACCTAATTGTTTACTATCCTAATGTCATTTTCTGGATATGGTTCCTAAATGAAAAATGTGTCATTATGTGTCTATTTTCATTCCCAATTGGCCTCACACCAATTGGGTTGGTAAATTTTTAGTTTTAGTCCCTGAAAGAGACCTAGGGCAAGCTGCAATAATAGTATCCCTAACCAATCCAAATTACAATTTCATTATATCAATTCATACACATAACAAATGGTCCCAATTGACCATTTCTCACCTTAATTAAGGTTATTTACACTAATTGACCATTTTTTCAATTTTTCTCCTAATTTTCAAGAACCCTAATTACACAATTTTGATATCTAATGCAATTGAAGTGTATATTCATTGTCTACATGCTTAATTCAACCTAATTAACCATTTAATTCCATCAAAATCATTCAATTCAACCTCTACCTAAGGCTGGCTGGAATTTCTAATTAATCCCCCATAGTTGTTTTCTTTTGATTTTAAGTTAATTTCTAGATTACTTGAACTAAGAACACAAGTAATCAACTAAAATTTTCAATTCAAACTACTAATCTTTCTTTGATGTTCAATTCTTCACTTCTTCACTTTTTTGTTCTTTCTTTCTTTCTTCTAATGCCTCCTCAAGTAAAGATAACAAGTTTTTGTGGGTTAATTTTAGGGAAATTAGGGTTTAGTTGGGTGAACTTAAGCTTTGCCCAAGCTTTAATGGTTGGCAATGGAGGTGAGATAGGGTGAGGGCTGCCGAATTGAGTGGGAGAAGAACAAGTGATTTTCTTTCTTAATTTTGATGTATTTTATGTGTATTTTAACTAATTTGACTTGATCAAATAAATTGGGTAAATTAAATTAAAATTATGATGTCATAAATGTGAGGAAATGTGATGTAATAAACTTTTCTTTTCTCTTTTTCTAAATTTTTCAATAGTTCTTTAATTTAATTCTCGATTCCAAAACTTTCGTTTCTCCGATTTTATTGGATAGTTAGGTCAGGAGTAAGCTCTGGAGGTGAATTGACCAATTTGCCCTTCACCAGTCTGATCCGGTTTGCTAGTTATTCAATATTTCTTTCGGACCCCTGACCTAATTATTTGACTTGCTTATTAATTTTTTTGTTGATTTTATCTTTTCCACTATGTCCACAATAGTCCTAAGGATCGCGGCGTTACATTTTTCGATTCAAAATTTGGGTTAAGACTGACCTCACAGTCACTTCCTAGGAAAGTCACCCATCGCTGTGACTCCCGGCTCATTTAATCTTTTATGTTCTATTTTTTGTTATTTATACTTAACTATTTGGCAATTACTAATTATTTGTATTCAGGGTTTATCTAGGTGTCTTAGATGTGATTCTAATCCCCTTAATTGTCCGGACCAACACCGGTCACCAGAACAGTGAAATATACCAGGCTATGCAAATAGGGCTGTTACAATTCTTTCCCCCTTAAAATAAATTTCGTCTTGAAATTTTACCTGGTATTAGTCTCTGAATAGCTGTGGGTACTGCCTCCTCATGTCCTCCTCACGTTTTTAAGTAGCTTCTTGACCCGAATGATGGTTCCACAGCACTTTTACCAACGGTATCTGCTTGTTCCATAACCGTTTCACCTCATAAGCCAGAATCTCTATGGGTTCTTCCTCATATGTGAGGTCTGGATTCACTTCAATTTCTTCCACTGGTAACACATGAGATGGGTCAAATTTATACCTCCTCAACATAGACACTTGGAAAACGTTATGTATATTCTCTAACTCTGGAGGTAGTGCCAAACGGTATGCCAAAGGACCCACTCTCTCCAGAACCTCATATGGCCTGATGAAACGAGGACTCCGTTTCCCCTTTCTGCCAAATCTCATAATTTTCTTCCAAGGAGAAATCTTGAGGAATACTTTCTCACCCACTGTATACTCAATATCCCTTCTCTTCAGATCAATATAGGACTTCTGACGGTCTGATGCAGCTTTGAGTCAATCTCTGATTAATCTGAATTTCTCCTTAGTCTGCTGAATAATTTCGAGCCCAATCATCTTTCTTTCAGCCACTTCATCCCAATACAGGGGAGTTCTGCACTTCCTGCCATACAAAGCTTTATATGGAGGCGTCCTAATGCTTGATTGGTAGCTAGTATTATAAGTAAACTCAATCAGAGGCAAGTGTGTGTCCCAACTGCCCTCAAACTCAATCACACAAGCCCGTAGCATGTCCTCCAAGATCTGAATTACCCTCTCAGATTGGCCATCTGTCTATGGGTGGAATGCCGTGCTGAAGTTCAATCTAGTTCTTAGGGCTCTCTAAAGACTATCCCAAAATCTAGAAGTGAACCTAGGATCTTTGTCTAACACAATCGATACTGGCACCCCTTGTAGTCTCACAATCTCATCTATGTACAATTTGGCCAATCTTTTCAGGCTATAGTCCATCCGGACTGACAGAAAGTGAGCAGACTTAGTCAATCTGTCAATAATGACTCATACTACATCATGGCTCTTCTGTGTCCTCGAAAGTCCCATCATAAAATCCATCGTTAGTCTTTCCCATTTCCATTTCGGTACTGGTAATGGATGTAACAAACCAGCTAGTACTTGATGCTCTGCCTTTACTTACTGACAAGTTAGGCATTTGGAGACAAAATCTGCTACACCACTTTTCATACCCATCCACCAGTAATGCTCTTTCAATCCTCTGTACATTTTAGTGCCATCAAGGTGCATAGCAAAAGGAGACTCGTGTGCTTCCTTCATAATGATTTGTCTCAATTCAACATCATTAGGAACGCACGTTCTGCCCTGGTGTAATAGTAGATCGTCTTTTCTCACTGAGAACTCAGGTTTCTCACCCTGTCTGACTTCTTCTAATAGCTTCTGATATTTCTGATCATTCTAAGCAGCCATTCTGATCTGATCAATCAACACTAGCTGTATATGCCATGCAACTGTTGTCTGCCCCTCATCATCAATCTCTAAGCTGGCATGCAATGCTCTCAACTCATATAACATAGACAAAGGAAAAACTCTTAGACTTGCTATAGTCTTACGACTTAAGGTGTCAGCCACCACATTAGTTTTCCTTGGCTGATAGTCTATCAGACTATCATTGTCTTTTATCAACTTTAACCATCTCCTCTATCTCAAATTCAACTCCTTCTAAGTAGCCAAATACTTCAAACTTTTATAATCTGTGTCGATGTAGCACTTCTCCCCATACAAATAGTTTCTCCAGATCTTAAGAGCAAATACAATAGCTGCAAGCTCCAAGCCATGTGTCGGATAATTCCTCTCATGCGGTTTCAGCTGACGTGATGCATATGCAATGACATTCCGATCTTGTATCAATACACAGCCTAACCCATTATGAGAAGCATCAATGTAAACTATATATTCTTTACCCGGGGTAGGTAAAGTAAGGACTGGAGCTTCAGTCAAACACCTCTTTAACTCATCAAAACTCTACTGGCATTTATCTGTCCACTGAAATTTCACATTTTTCCGAAGCAGCTTGGTCAATAGAGATGCCAACATAGAAAACCCCTTCACAAAACGGCGGTAGTATCCAGCTAAACCCAGAAAACTGTGAATTTCTGTGACATTCTTGTGTGGCTTCCAATTAAGGATAGCTTCAATCTTGCTGGGATCTACCTTAATGCCTTCTACAGATACTATGTGCCCCAAAAAGGAAATTTTTTTTTAGCCAAAATTCACCATTTGACAATTTGGCATATAGTTGTTTCTCCCTCAAAGTCTGCAGTACAATCCGCAGATGTCTATCATGCTCTTCTGCACTCCTCGAATAAACTAATATATCTTCAATGAATACCACCACTAACTGATCGAGGTATGGTCTGAAGATAGTGTTCATCAGATCCATAAATGCAGCTGGAGCATTGGTTAACCCGAATGGCATGACCAGGAACTCATAATGGCCATATCGAGTTCTAAAGGCAGTTTTAGGGATACTCTACTCTTGCACCTTTAGCTGATAATAACCCTATCTCAGGTCAATTTTGGAGAACACAGCTGCACCCCTCAACTGATCAAACAAGTCATCAATGCGGGAAAATGGATATCTGTTCTTTATTGTCACCTTACTCAACTGCCGGTAGTTAATACATAAACGAAGAGTGTCATCTTTCTTCTTAACAAACAACACTAGTGCTCCCTAAAGTGACACACTAGGGCAGATACAGCCCTTGTCAGGCAGCTCTTGCAACTGCACTTTCAATTCTTTCAATTCTGCTGGTGCCATTATGTATGGTGTTATGAAGATTAGGTTCATACCAGGCATTACATCAATATCAAACTGCACCTCTCTTTCCGGAGGTAATCCTAGCAACTCATTAGGAAACACATTTGGAAAATCACATATTGTAGGGATGTCCCTCAATGCTGGACTCCCCACTTTGGTGTCTATCACATGTGCCAAGTATGCTTCATTCCCCTTTCTGATCATCTTTCTGGCTAGTGCAGCTGAAATGATGTTTGATGGCAATAACTGCCTCTCCTCGTATATTACCACATCACCGTATAGAGGGAGACCAAAAGTGGTTGTCTTCAGTGTATAGTCAATCATTGCATGATGCCCTGCTAACCAATCTATGCCCAAGATGATATCATAATCTCTGAAGGGTATTTTGATAAAATCCGACAGAAAAACATGTCCTTGGATCAACAAAGGACAATCTCTATAGATTTTGTTGACTCTGACCTCTTGTCCTAACGAACTTATTACTAGCACTTCAAAATCTATTTTGGCACATGGAACCGCAAGGGAATTGACGATGCTAGCACTAACATACGAATGGGTAGAACCCATATCAAACAAGACAAACACTTTTTATCAGAGATAGAAAAAGTATCGGCCACAATATCAGAAGTCTCAGCCTCTTCCCGCTGTCTCATAGTGTAAACTCTGGCTGGAGTACTCCTTGTTCTGATTGGTTAACGGTACCTTAATTGCTAGAAGCATTACCTCTACCTCTGCCTCTTCCTCTGCTAACCGGTTGTGAACCTCTGGTAGCAGAACTTTGAATGGATCTTTCTGCAGTAGTAGAAGCTGGCCCAAATCTACGGGCGCTGGTGCAGTCCTTGGCAAGATGGCTCGTGCCCCCACAGTTAAAACAAGCTCCTGTAGCTCAATAAAAAAACACCACTATGGGTCTTGACACATGTCTCGCAAGGGCGGCGGCCGCGGGGGGGGGGGGGGGGGTGTGGTGAGAACTCCTAGAAGTCTGCTGACCAGACCAAGGGGGTCTCTGCCCATAAAATCTACCTCTACTAGACCTTCCACCTCTGCTTAATCTCCCAAATTTCTTTCTTTTTCCAGTATTGCCACTGAAACTTTGATCCACTACCTTTCCACTTTTCTCTTTTTCTAATTTATTTGTCTTCTCTATTTTCTCTTTCACTGGTGTCCCTTTTAACTCAATTCTTTCTAACTCAATTGCTTGAGAGATAAGCTCAGAGAAATTATTATATCTGAATCCAACCATTTGCATCCTCAGACTGGGCTTCAAACCGGTCTCAAACCTCTTACATCTTTCTCTGCTGGTAGAAAGGAAACTTCTAGCATAGTGGCTCAAGTGGGAGAACTCCCTCTCATACTTTGCCACTAACTATTACCTTGCTTCAGACCTAAAAATTCTTGCAACTTCCGATTCACATATGCATCTGGGCCATATTTCTGTCTGAACTCTCTGATGAAGTCATCCCAGGTCAATACTAGAGGTTCCACCAAGCTGTAGGGGATGGTCTTCCACCAGTCATACGCATCCCCTTGTAGCAAAGACACTGAATTTCAAACTTCAATTCATCCGAGCAGTGCAGTTTCTTGAATACTCTGTCCATTCTCTCCAATCACTGTTTTGCCTCTAAAGGGTCCACTGTACCCTTAAACTCTGTAGCCCCAAACTTGAGTAGTTTATCATATTATCTGGCTTGGAATTTGAGGTTGCACCACCGGTGTCTGAAGTAGAGCTTGAGCAGGCATACTTCCAGCCATCTGTTGGAACATCGCAGCCATCTGCTGAGCAAATTGTGCAGGAAACTGTGGCATTTGTGGGGCTGATGCCACTGAACCACTGACATTTTGAAGAGCTATGGCTTCCTCTTGTGCCTTAGCCTCTACAGATTGCTCAACTGAGCAGTCCCCTTATTCCATTACAATTTGGGGGTAGGATATCTCCTGGACAAATAACACAAGGAGATTTCTCTCCGTTAGTTCATATTTATAATTTAATGCACTGTATGTATCAAATAAGGACATTGAGCAGTTGTACTTATCAAAGAAATAGACAAATTCACAAGTCAAAACATACTTTAAAAATTTACTCTGATACCACTAAAACATGTCACACCTTACCCTTCTGTAAGGCATAATATGATCCCGTAGTATACCTAATGAATATCCGACTCCGTCTACCGATAACCCATTAAATACACTACGAGGGATTTTAAAATAATTTTCTTACTTTTTGAAAGTGGTGAGCTTTTCTAACAGGTATTAAAAACTTGAAGTTTAAAGATTTGATAAAATTTTTGTCCATTTTTATTTTTCCATAAATTTTGAAAAAATTTCGATAGAGTGCCGGCTGTACTTGAGAAAAGCGGAAATTTTAGCCTGTAAAAAACACTTCCAATATAACACTTCATCAAATCTCAACCATCATTTCAACCCAAATCGACACAAATTAGCTCAACTCCCATAATTCAAATCAAAATTTCACAACTCAAAATTTCAATTCAAATATTTTCAAAAATAGTAATAATTAGTTTCATAGATATTTCATTAAAGAAAAATTAAGTTACATCATTAGTCCATAAATTTCATCTGAAAATCCAAAATAATAATATTACAAAATTTATACAACTGTTCATGATCAATTTACAAAATATACATACAATTAATTACATCAAAATAAACATATATAATTAGGGTATAATATTATACCCGACAAAAGGTCCAGAAGTAGCTCTAAAATCTTTAGCAGCTCACTTCGCTGCTCTACTAATCTCTTTATCTGCAACAGCAATGAAAAGCTATCGCTGAGTACAATGACTCAGTGGTGCACAACATAACAGAAATACAATTTTATGTGTAAATCAAATCACATTTATTCAATTATGGTACTGAGAAGGAAAAACAGATATAAAACACAATTTATACTTTTAGTCAAACATTCTCATTTTGGAAGTCATAAAATAATTTCATAAAAATACACAGTTATATCATGTTATTAGTACAATGTTCATTTCAATAGTCAAAGGCTTATGAGAAATCTCAAGGCTAGCTAGCTCAATTTATAGGTACCCATTCAATTTCTTCCTCTACTAGCACACCTCTCAACACTTCAGCCAGAGAGGAAATCAAAATTCAAAACTAATTCCTCCCACTAGGCATGCTAGTGAGGCATTCAGATATATGGTCATGACACTGTGGTTTTAAAACTATCTTAATATTTTACTAAACATTTATTAACAATTCAAACACATACAATTGCATTTCCAACAATTTAGGTCAAAAGTATAATATTCATTTCAGTCACAAAATTGCAAGAAAGATAAATTATAATTTATTCATCAAAACAAATTGTCAAAGAGAATTTACAGAAAAATTTTATGTTGTGCACAAATCTCGTGCAAGTCACCTCTAGGTCTTGACTCGATATCTCGGGTTCTTTCCCTGTATTCTTTTCAACTGAAACACACAATTTTACAGTGTTTTAGTATCATAATGTATAATAGATTCAATAATAAATTTACAATTACTTATGTCTAGCTCTAATATGCTTAATTTAACATTCTTTGAATTTTACATTTTGGGTTTACTATTCACAATACTATTCAAGTCAAATTATTGACTTTTTTATGCTTAATAGGTATGAGAATTTCAATTACACCCACATATCACATTTTAGTTTCTTAATTTGTTGATTTTGGTTGCCCCTTTAATTTTTAGGTCTCCTAAGTACAATTTCAAATTTTCAGTTTTTGTGCTATATTTTGCACTGTTCTATTGGTCAAGTTTCTGTTGGAATTTGGCTAAGTGTTATTCATCAAAGTTGTTTCTTATTGTCTTATCTTTAATTTCCTTTTTGAATCACTCAATTTGGAGTTTTGTAGCCCAAGATATGGTTATTTGAATTAGGCTGGCTGGATTTGTTTAACCCAGGTTTCTGGGAACCTATTTTGGTTCTAGCAGGTATGAGAATTTCAATTACACCCACATACCACATTTTAATTGCTTAATTTGTTGATTTTGGTTGCCCCTTTAATTTTTAGGTCTCCTAAGTACAATTTCAAATTTTCAGTTTTTGTGCTATATTTTGCACTGTTCTATTGGTCAAGTTTCTGTTGAAATTTGGCTAAGTGTTATTCATCAAAGTTGTTTCTTATTATCTTATCTTTAATTTCCTTTTTGAATCACTCAATTTGGAGTTTTGTAGCCCAAGATAAGGTTATTTGAATTAGGCTGGCCGGATTTGTTTAACCTAGATTTTTGGGCACCTATTTTGGTTCTAGCAGTTTTGGGTCTCTAATTTTGAGTGGCAAAATGACTTAGTTATGGGAATAATTTGGGTTGGTGTTCTTCATGAAAGTTGTATTTCTATGTCATACCTTTCCAATGCCATAAAAATCAAGTCATTTAAACCTGTATAGCTCAAGTTATGGCCAAATGTTGTTCATTTGGTCATTTTGGTATAGTGGCAGTGCACTACACCCGGGTTTGACCTAATTATTTACTATCCTAATGTCATTTTCTGGGCATGGTTCCTCAATGAAAAATGTGCTATTATGTGTCTATTTTAATTCTCAATTGGCCTCACACCAATTGGGTTGGTAAAGTTTCAGTTTTAGTCCCTAAAAGAGACCTAGGTCAAGCTGCCAAAATAGTATTCCTAACCAATTCGAATTACAATTTTATTCTATCAATTCATACACATAACAAATGGTTCCAATTGACCATTTCTTACCTTAATTAAGGTCATTTACACTAATTGACCATTTTCTCAAATTTTCTCCTAATTTTCAAGATGCTTAAGAACCCTAATTACATAATTTTGAGATCTAATGCAATTGAAGTGTATATTCATTGGCTACATGGTTAATTCAACCTAATTAACCATTCAATTCCATCAAAATCATTCAATTCAACCTCCACCTAAGGCTGGCTGAAATTTCTAATTAATCCCCCATAGTTGTTTTCTTTTGATTTTAAGTTAATTTCTAAATTACTTGAACTAAGAACACAAGTAATTAACTAAAATTTTCAATTCAAACTACTAACCTTTCTTTGATGTTCAATTCTTCACTTCTTCGCTTTTTTGTTCTTTCTTTCTTTCTTTTAATGCCTCCTCAAATGAAGATAACAAGCTTTTGTGGGTTAATTTTGGAAAAATTAGGGTTTAGTTGGGTGAATTCAAGCTTTGCCCAAGTTTTAATGGTGGATTTGGCAATGGAGGTGAGAGAGGGTGAGGGCTGCCGAATTGAGTGGGAGAGGAAGAAGTGATTTTCTTTTTTAATTTTGATGTATTTTATGTGTGTTTTAACTAATTTGACTTGATCAAATAAATTGGGTAAATTAAATTTAAATTATGATGTCATAAATGTGAGGTAAGGTGATGTAATAAACTTTTCTTTTCTCTTTTTCCATTTTCCTAAATTTTTAAATAGTTCTTTAATTTAATTCTCGATTCCAAAACTTTCGTTTCTTCGATTTTACTAGACAGTTAGGTTATGAGTTAACTCTAGGAGTGAATTGATCAATTTGTCCCTCGTCGGTCTGATCCGGTTTGCTAGTTATTCAATATTTCTTCTAGATCCCTAATCTAATTATTTGACCTGCTTAACAATTTTTTTCTATGATTTTCTCTTTTTCACTGTGTCCGCAATAGTCCTAAGGATCGTAGCGTCACATTTTTCGGTTTAAAATTCGAGTTAAGACTAACCTCGCAGTCACTTCCTGGGAAGGTCACCTATCACTGTGACTCCCGGCTCATTTAACCTTTTATGTTCTGTTTTTCTTATTTATACTTAACTATTTGGCAATTATTAATTATTTGCATTCAGTACTTATCTAAATATCTTAGATGTGGTTCTAATCCCTTTAATTGTCCGAACCGACATCGATCACCGAAACAGTGAAATATACCAAGCTATGCAAATAGGAATGTTACAAAGGGTCTTGGGCTTCTATTGCTATGCCTCTACTTTGGGTTGGGTCTTCTATTATAAAATCAAGCTTCAAACCTTATATTTGTATTGTACTTGCTTTGGCTTTTGTGCAATGACAAAATTGATAAAAAAAAAAAAAAAAAAAGACATGGCCATCCCACGGGTTAGGGCTAGGTTTCGATTAAGCTTAATTTGAGCATGTTTTTTTTTGGGTAAAAGATTGGTAAAATCGGAATTCCCTATAGAAGCCAAAGACTTGGCGAATGATTTGACGGGAGATGGAGAAAAGAGGTATTTAAGACTTATTATTATTATTATTATTATTATTATTATTATTATTATTATATATTAATAGATTGATGAGATTTTATTTTATTTTTTTTTAATTTGATAAGTGATATATATCACTAAAAATAATTTAAAAATTAACTGCTCAGAGGAGCTATTTATTGACGTAAAATAAATGCTTTTTTTGTCACTACTTTAGTGTTACACCCCAAATCGAGATAATGTAAGTGAAATTTATCAAAAATAATATATTCATAATATTGATTATGTTCAGTAATATTAATTATTCTAATAGTTATTGGTTATTTTATTAATTATTAGCTATTAGATATTAATTGATAATGATTATCTGTCTATATAGTAATTTTAAAATATAAGTGTTCGATAAAAATAACTATTGAATTAGATATAAAAATAGTACGCTCTATCATGTAACTTTTCATAAACCAACTCTTAACCTTTAAATACTAGTACAAGGGTGCGTTTGATACAATGTTAAAAAATTGAGAGTTAAGTGTTAACCTTGTAAAATTTAAGTGAGTAATTATTAAGGGGATAAAAGATAATTAAAGAGGTAATTGAGCTCACATGAAAATATTATAAACATCTATTTTTATATTTTAATAACAAATATCAAAATTTTTTTTATTTTTGGCAATATTATTTTTTATTTGTAAATCATTTAATTTAAAAAATTCTATCAATTTACATATTATATATATAAATTTCATTAGGTCATAGCAAGCAGAGAAATTTTGAATATATATATATATATATATATATATATATATATATATATATATATATATATATATATAATTTTTTTGCAACTCATAATGGAATAAATAATATAGAAATCCATATTTTTCACATCTAGAAAATTTATAGTCTTGCTCATGTGATTAAAAAAAAATTATACATTTTTGTTGTTATAGAAGAGAAAGAGTTTTTGGAGATTAAAGAACCAAAAAAATAAAACAAGTTGAAAAGAAATAGGAAATGGATATATAAATAGTATGTTTACCTTCTATTAACCTACCTACCCTAAAGTTAACATTCAACTTCTAAAAAGAGGTTAAATGTTAATGAAGTTAAAAATTAACCTATTCACTTTAAAGTATTCAAACAATATTAAAAATTATGAGGTTAATTATTAACATCATACTAAATACACCCTAAATATTATGTCACCGAAGGTAGTATTTTGACTATGATCAAAACATTAAATATTTCTAAACAGGCCTTCTGTCTTGTTTGGATTGACGTGGAGTTGTCTCTTGTTATATCATTTGTTGGCTTCATCTGTTCATTGTCCACGCTCCATTTGCACCAATTAATGACTGATGGCTTGCAAAACGGAACTGAGAAGGCACTTGCAGTCACACATGGAAATGACAGAGAATTCCTAACTTTATTTAGGAATTCACTATGATAATTAAGATTGTTGCGTGAGTAATTCATGAGACTCAGATGATTTGCTTACCTGATAAGTAACCTATTTATAGCGGAAGAGTCATAATCCTTAGCAGATTATTATTCCTAATGGGATTTTAACGTAAATGACTTATCATAATTTGGATACATTAAACCCAATCATACTTCTTTTTAGGAGTTATTCATGATGAAGACTTCTATCTATCTGATGTGGCTACTTTTCTGAAAGACTCAAAATCGACAACGAAATAGTTAGTCACATGGCTTGGTATCCGAACTGGAGCTAATCTTGTATCTATTAACTTATTTCATTTCTTTTTATTAAAAAAAAAAAAAATTCTTTCATTTCTTTGCCTTAACATACAGTACATGAAAGGAGAGGTTGGATTTACTTCTGAATCTCACCATTGAAACTAGTAGTTAATTTTTCTTACTACTATTATTATTTTAATGCTTTAAAGTCTGAAAATTGCAACTCCTCACCCCCAGTGTCTTCCATCAAAAGCTGGATACATCCATCTCAGAGAAGTAGAGACCTGAAGGACCGCTGTCAGGGAGCAAAGCCAGCATAACCGGAGCTCTTGCACCTTCTTCAGGAGTCAAGCTTCCAGTGTTTCCTGTCATGTCTGTTTTCACCAACCCTGGATGGACACAATTTACTCGGAATCTGGGGAACTTTCTTGCTAAGAGTCTAGTATAGGCATTTATGGCAGCTTTGGATATTTTGTAGGCAGATACAGTTAGAGGCCAGCCATTTTCCAACAACTTTCCCCCCTTGAAATCACTTAAAAACCATTGCACAATCTCGTCTAGTTTTTCCATTGTTAGGCTCTCATCGTTTTCTAGCTGCATTTTAACCTTCTCATTGTTGATAAACTGAAATGTAAGGAAACTTTATGATTTTTGTTTTTCATCCACTGAGATGCATATGTTAAGCATGAATCTTTTCTGAGGTGCTTTATTACCTTCATTTGTCCATAAAAGGAAGAAAGATTCACTATTCTTGCAGACTGAGAGAGTTCCAGAAGTGGAAGAAGTGCTTCAGTTACTAGTACGGTTCCATAGTAGTTGGTTTTCAAACATTCTTCTGTCATCTCATAATTCTGCTGAATAATTCCTTCTAACTGGTGTGCATTCTCGTCGGTTAACTGCAGCAATTTAAAAGTTTAAAACAGAACAAAATGGAATCTAGCAGAAAGATTTTCTACACATAATTCTGTTTAATTTTGATTTCATTTCATATTCTTGCAGCAAGGCATAGAACTACAAAGAGATGGATATTAATTATTCCATGATTCAAGCACGAAAAGAGCTTATATAACATCCTGAGGACTTACTGCACCACCCCTAACTTTGAAGGCTTCTAAAAGTTTCCGGTCTACGAAGAGTCCACCAACACCTGCATTATTTACCTGCATTAAAATTGAACTGCGATCATTGTAGAAAAAGAGAAAATGAAAGATGGAAGTACCGAAATCACATCAGTGCAAACTTTCTAGAATTTTGGAGTATAAGGCCAAGGAACTAGATTAGATAGACAAGATACTTGGTTTTTAATGAGATTGACAATCTTAGATCAATGATTTCCATCTTATGCTTCCAAAATGTTATCCGCGAGAGCATTTTGATTGCTAACGGTCTAGCTAAGCAAGGTGTTTCTAGAAATTTGGAAATGGTAGCATGCCTTTAACTCTGTTTTTTGCTCTTTTACACATATATGCTACCTCTTGTTGGTTTTCTCCATTCCGGTTCTGATTGTGCAGAAAGTTGGCAGCTCTATGGTTCAAGTGTGTTACTGTTCACATAGGTCTGCAGGAGATCCAATGGCACTCTGCTGCTATGTTTTGTATGGTATTGTGGTCTTTTAAGTAATTCAAATGTAACTTATTTGGTTTTGTGACAGTTACAGGTATTTGCACTTAACATACAAGCCATGGTTGGTTTATATGGGGTTGGTCGAGGTTCAATTTAGATTATTTTGTTAAGTTTTTCTTGGTTTATTCATTAATAAAATCTGATTTATCAAAAAAACTAGATTACATACTTTTTCTTCTAACACACAAGAAAGAATCAATTACTTTGTAGTCCACTCAAAATCTCAACTAAGAGTTAAATTGTTATAACAGGCATGCAAATCTAAGGCACACACACAAATTGCATAATCACAAAGTATAAAAAAGAAAAAAAGAAGAAAAATACAGGATTTAACGTGGTTCAACCGTAAAGTCTACGTCTACAGGCAAGACAAGAGAAAAAGTTTCACTATGATAAAAAAAGCAAAATACAATGACTCAGAACTCTCAAACTCTCAAATTATAACCCCATTGTGTTTTCATAATATCTCACTACTCTCCTCCTGCAAAAAAAGCAAAATATTATAATATTTATACTGGTTGGCAATACCCAAAGCCCACCACCACATATCTCAACTTTTATTCAATAAGGTCGCATCACAAAGCTTTCGGGTCAGGACATAATTCGGATGAAGGCATATCCAAAATTCAAATCACAAAAAATAACATAAATTACTGATTTTTTTTTAATGAAAGTTTTTACCGACCAGGATATCAAGTTTGCCAAACTTGATTTGAATGAACTTTGCCAGTGAAGCAATACTAGCTGGATCAATAACATCAAGTCGATGAAAAACCACATCAGATAATCCATGTTCTTGAAGTTTTCTAGCAGCTTGTAAACCCTTCTTCTCATCTCTAGCTGTTAACACAACTAAAACTCCATTTACTGCTAATTGATGACATATTTGTAGTCCAATTCCTTTGTTAGCGCCAGTAACAACAGCACACCTGAAGATACAAACTCCAGTAAGTTACTTAAGAGCTTAATATAAAAGAGAAGCACAAAATGAAGTGAACCTACCTTTGTCCTGCTAATCTGTTGTTAGTGCCTTCCATTTCTGAAATAAGTTCAAATCTGCAAATTTCTATTGTTGAATTGGTGGATAAAGCCACTTTGCGGAAAACTCTCTCTAAATAGTAATTAAACAAACATTAAGTTCATTAACCCCATGTGATGCCTATGCTATATCTTATTACCAAATTTGGCTCCACCACATAAAACACCAGCAGCAGCTAGCTACAGACACAGTTTCCCATTTTAGGCATGACTCATAGATAACATCCTTCAAATACAAAATACAAGTTACCTGATAGCTGCCTTTGGACTGTTCTTTAACTGAAGAATATATTCCTGCACTATATTTACCCTACTGGCTAAATGTTAATCCTTTCATGGACATCAGGAATCTGTTTCTTGATCGTTTGTGTGGCTGAAGTTGTGCCACTTGCACAAGTCACCTGCTTCAACACGATAGTTGGCAAAAAAATCCGGATGGGTCCAAAACAATATTTGTATTCTTTCAATTTTCCTTTTGGTACTTCATTTTCCAGCCATGTGAAATCAAAATTCTGCAGCTAAAAAGTATAAACAGTCCTACCTTTGCTCGGCTTCGGTAAAAGACCCAGTTAATCTCTCTCAACAAGCAAGCAAACTAAACAATATCGTCTCGGTGCCATACGGCGATCTATAGTGCAACCTCCGCCGAATAGGAATTGTTGAAATCTTCTAAACTCATCGCCTTAACACATTTCCGAGCACCCGAAAAGATGAAATCAAGTGGGTGTCATGCGAATTATCAGTTGATATGTGGACTTTATCTATCGTGAAAAAAAGAGCATGTGCTTCCAAAACACTGAATAAAACCCCTGCATATTGAAGTATAAAGGCCCAAGGCCATTACAAGACAACAGATCCACACTACATAACGCCCAGCCAGTCAGAGCCCAGAAGCAAAATATAAAATGGTGAGGCATCAAATCCTGTGGATTGCTTGCCAATTTTAAGCTGGATCAATGGTGGTAAGCTTGAGAAGAAATTGAAGGAACCATTGGCAAGACTATTGATGAGCACTGAAATAAAAGAGGTGGGCGTAGCCAGCAGCACAAATGCCATGATTGCTCATTTGCTTTCTTTACAAGAATCTCAGCCAAAATTTTATATAATTGGGGTTATCAAAATTGCATAAATAATGGACTGACCTGATTTCACCACAAATTTCTATCCAAACCAATGGAGGATAATAAAGCGCTTTTAATAATCTTTGCTAATAATTTTTTCATGTTTTATTTAAAAAAAAATTTAAAATCTATTAAAAAAAAGCTAAAAATGATAAATTATAGCTGCTCTAGAAAATTTTTAGACATTATACAATGAAATAGTAATGTCATATAAATATTTTACATAAAATTATTAATTAATAAAATAATGATAAATAAATAAGTTGATTTAAATTTAATAACTTAATAAAATAATGGTAATTTCATGTAAATATTCTACATAAAATGATAAAACTATGAGAATTAATAATATAATGATAAATAAATAAGTCAATTTTAATTTAATAAGTTAATCAAATAATGGTAATTTGCTCTGGCATCTTATGGCTTGTTGATTTCTTTATACTCACTAAAACTTTTCTATATCATATCTTGAAGCTAATGATCACTGTAATTAATTTATAATTTACTGCATAGATATATAATAATAAAAAAAATGTAACTTAGCACTAAGAGGATAATCATTAAATAATTTATAAATTATACAAACGTAATAAATTATTGTCACTTAGCATAAATTTATAATTTTATGCGACAACATCTACCTCTGTATATGTAAAAATCAATTAATTCATAAGCTTATAAATAAACTGATTTTCGAATTTATAAATGAGTTAGCTCGTTAGTATAAATAAGTTTAATAAGTTTAAACTTGACTCGTTAACAAATTTAAAAATTAAGTTCAAATTCGACTCGTGAATCAATATATTCTTAATTTTTATCTTATACAAGCATGAAATGATGATTTGCCGATTAATAAAACATATAAACAATCACAGTTCCAGACAACTACACAAGCACCATATAATATTTAAACAAACACTCAAGAAATTAACATCAACCCATATGAAAATTTGTGAGAAACCACACTTTTTTTTTTTTTTACCAAAAATTTCAAGGAAAGTTTTCTACTTTCCATATGAATTTTCCATCAAAATCCATTTGTCCACGAAATAAAATCCAAAATCACTGCTATCTTTTATCCCACAAGCAATTAAGGTGAGCCTAGTTGCCTTGATATTTGGTTATGTTCGGACTTGAAGAAAATGTAGTAAATTTGCGTGTAATCATCATTATCATCAATATGTAGCTGGAACTCGTGTGTGTGTGTGTGTATATATATATATATATATATATATATATATATATATATATATATATATATATATATAAACATTGAAGAAGGGGGGCTAAGTAGCTGTGCCAAAGGCATAAAGGAAAAGGCAAACAATGAATGAATTTGAAGAGGTTGGGCTCAGACCGACCCACAGTTCGATTCTAAATTGAAATCAGATCGTTTCAATTCAAAATTAAAATTGGATTAAATTTGAATTAATTAAAATCAACTTTTAACAAATAAGCGCGGTTCATGTCAAAATTAAATTTGTTTAACAAATAAATTTAATATTAAAGAGATGTTTAATATGTAGTTAATAGGAGGTAATTATTACCTTTGTAACTTCCGACTAAGAAAAATTGAAAAATTAATTGACTTTAAAATTTAAATTGAATCAAATTAATATTAAAAAAATAATCAAATCAAATTAAATCGATAAATATCAGTTCAATTTGATTTGGAACCGAAAACCAAAGAAAATATAAATTCTCAAACTAATTGATTTCAAAAAATAAATCACTATGAATCAAAATATAAATGGCCAACAATACAATGCATGTATCAATAAAGAATAAGGAAAAATACAAACCAGATTACAAATCTCAACAGCAAATTTCAATATTAAAAAATCAATCAAAATCTAGTCAATAATCAAGCAATCAAATACCAATCAAAACAAAGCAATCAAATACTCAGAAGCCATTAATTGCATAAAGTAGTAGCCAAATCAACTTAAGCATTCAAAACAACAAAGAGACGATGGCAGGCAGGGGGATATTAAATAATAACAATAGGGAATTTGAATTAACAATTATTAAAATATTAAAATTTTTAAAAATAATATTTAATTCTTAATTTTTCAATATTTTACTAAATACACTTTAAAATTAGAATCCAAACCACTGGCCAGTTCTAGTTGGGCCTATAATCTTCTTCACTTTCAAATTTCAAACAAATGGTTGCTGAGAATGATAATTTTTAGTATATATCAAACGGAGGCATATTAAAAATGATTATTTTTTGGACTTTACTTGGTGAACAAAAATTAGCTTACAAAAAATGTATAAATGAAGTATAATATCTACTTTGCCCTTATACAATTTAGGCTCCAAACTAATCTAATTTTCCCTCCAAAATTATTTCCCTCCAAAACCCCACCAATCATAATCCTCCTTTTATTTTATCAATCAGCTCTCACCAATTTTTCAACCAATTACATCCAACTAAAATTTAAGCCAATCACATCCCACTAAAATTTCAACCAATCAATACCTCTCACCAATCTCTCAGCCAATAATATTCCATCAAAAACTCAACAAATCATATTTAACCCATCCAAAAATTAAACCAATCGCAATTAATTTCATATTTTTCCATTTAAATCATATTTTCATCTCTTAGGGAAAAAGAAAATATCCTTCATCTATAGATTAGGATAGAAAGAAAATGATCCATCTTATTCCATTCTAATACAATATCATATCATATCGTCCAAGATTTTGTGCTATAGTGAGTGAATCTTATGGTATTGATTAAGAAAAATGGAGGTTGAGAATGAGAGAAGACAGAGAGAATTATATGATACATTAAGGATTAGAGATGATGACAGTCTGCTCGATGAAAACACTCTTAGCGATGAACCTTTTAATGGCGTTAATGGCACACCTTCCCACGATGATCAAAAAGTCACGATGCAAGAATCTCAGTCAGGCAACGATGGCCAACATTCAAACATTCACGAGGATGAAATTGCTTACAATGTGGAGGAAGGTTCAAAAAGTGGGATGCATTTTCCAACTATGGACAATTTAGTTAATTTCTACAAGGAACATGCTAGGTTGAAAGGATTTTCAATTGTGATAAGATCGTCTTCTAAAGGCAATGGTTCAGTTCCTAAATATGTGCTGATGACCTGTGACAAGGGAAATAAACCACATGGTGGGAAATATACCAAGCGGGTGAATTATCCTGCAAGAATAAACGCTACTTTGAAAGACAATGGCTTATGGGTTGTTAGACGAGTCGTAACTAACCATATCCACCAACTAGATCACTTATTAATCTTTGGAAATATGCAACTAGAGTAAATGAGCTTTTAGATAAAAATTTGCATGAGGAGATTTCACGTTGGAACTTGCAAGTTTGTTCATCAAGTAATTCAACCAACATGTAGCCACCCTCCCTTGAAACTTGTAAAGTTACAAGCATGCTTCAACAATCCTCTTTGTTTATTGGTTTGCTTAGTTAGGCTATGACTTCCTAAGGTATAGTAATCCATTGTCATTATGTTTACATATTCTAAGTCATTTTATCCCTTATCCCTAGTAAGTATTAGCTAATATGTAGCCACCCTTTTGTTGCATGCTTGTATCATTAGTGTATTACATTTGTACACAATTTTTTGTTACCCAAAAATTTACCCCTCTATTTGTTCAAATTTTTTTATGTTACCCGAAAATCTAAACCTAATTTAATCATTTTTTTTATGTAACATGAAATTGTAATCTCTAATTTGAATAATAAGTTAATTGATTTAAGTAACTACAAGCACCTAATCTCAATTAGAACATACAAGCATGCTATAAGCAATGAATTAGATCAATTGAATTTGATCAAGGAAGATTGACTCAATTAGATTATAAATCAATTAACCAATTATCAATTAGGTAATAAATCAAGATTGTTTCAATCAATTAAATCATAACCAAGTCTTCTTCGATTAAATAGGTAGAAAATCAAGATTGCTTCGATCAATTTGATTGTAACTAATTACCCAATCTCAATTAAATCATACGAGCATGCTTCTATTGAATTTGATCAAGGAAGTTTGACTTAAGTAGATCATAAATCTATTAAATATGATTAATTAGGTAGTAAATCAAGATTGCTTCGATAAATTAATCAATTGTTCTTCGATCAAAGAGGTAGTAAATCATGATTGCTTTAATCAATTTGATCATAACCAATCACCTATTCTCAATTAGATCATACAAGCACGCTTCTATTGAATTTGATCAAGGAATATAGACTCAAGTAGATCATAAATTGAATTTGATCAAGGAAGTTTGACTTAAGTAGATCATAAATCTATTAAATATGATTAATTAGGTAGTAAATCAAGATTGCTTCGATCAATTAATCAATTCTTCTTTGATCAAAGAGATAGTAAATCATGATTGCTTTGATCAATTTGATCATAACCAATCACCTATTCTCAATTAGATCATACAAGCATGCTTCTATTGAATTTGATCAAGGAATATAGACTCAAGTAGATCATAAATCTATTAAATGTGATCAATTAGGTAGTAAATCAAGATTGCTTCAATCAATTGATCAGTTAATCAATTATTCTTCAATCAAAGAGGTAGTAAATCAAGATTGCTTTGATCAATTTGATCGATTAAAGAGGTAGTAAATCATGATTGCTTTGATCAATTTTATCATAACCAATCACCTATTCTCAATTAGATCATACAAGCATGCTTCTATTGAATTTGATCAAGGAAGATTGACTCAAGTGGATCATAAATCTATTAAATATGATCAATTAGATAATAACCAATATTGCTTCGATCAATTAGATCATAATCAATAATGTAGTTACTATTAATTAATTACATCAATTAATCAACTATTAATCAATTATATCAATTAATCAAGTAGATCATAATCAATTAGATCATAATTCAAGAAATTATGATTAATTATATTATAATCTATTAGTGGAAGACCACAGCCACACCAATGGACTGTGGGAATTCAAAGGGAGGAAAATGGCAACAGGTTTCGATTGAAAGAGAGTGATTTAATGGATGTAATTAACCATTATAGTCCACTAACCACTTCTCCTATTGATTCTCTTTATTTCAAAGATATCCCACCTGATTCAATGAGCCTCTTCCTATTCAATGCTAATGGAATGGAGATTTGTTACGGGCCTCATCCAGGAGAAGAAATTGTGCACATCTTATCGGATGATGACTACGAAGGTAATCCGAATGGACCGATGTTCACTGCCTACATGACAACTTGTGACTGGCAATACAAATCGGTAAGTTATTAACTTTTTTTTCTTTGTTTCACAATCATGTAATTTGATTTAAATATAATTTTTAATTTTACTTAGCTGATGTAATTTAAAATTTACACTTTCCCAGAATATTCCATTATCCTTTGCAAAGGATAATTTAGGAATTGAACCAAAGGAAATGGACCTCTGGTGCTCGATGGGGAGGACAAATTTCAAAGTTAAATATGTCCCTAGATTGGACAATGAAGGCTACTTGTACAAGGGCAAGTTTGAAAAGGGATGGGGGCAGTTCCTTCGCCACCAGGAAGTGAAGAGAGGAGACAAAGTTTCTTTCCAGTTGGCTAACACTTCTACTGATAGGATTATATTTACTACAACCATCATAAGGCAATAAATGATTATGTCTCCATTGCTTTATATGGTTGATTATGCTATTTTCTTTTTGGATATTGTAAACTTGTATTTAACTGTTAGGTTTGAATTGCGAACTTCTCTTTGGGTGAATTTACTACACCCTTGCACTATTAGGATTATTATTAACTTATGGATTATCATGTCGTTCCTATTTAAAACTCTTATAATGGATTGCTTGTTTATAATCAATTTTAATATTATATAATATAATTATATTATTTGTAGTGCCAGATTTTGCTATGATAATGCTATATAGCTTGTTTAAAATTTGTATATAATGCAATTTGATTTATTTTATACTTAATTTACACTCGAAACTATAAGTCATGTCTAATACCACCAGGGCTGGTAGGATATTGCAATTTGATTTACTTTGCACTTAATGTTTGTGTGTGTATATATATAACACATAAGATTCAACATGTTTAAAAGAAATTTATATACAAACAACAGAATTTCTTAAAGGTTCATTTCATTGACTACACTAATTAGGCGTAAATGACTTGACCTTTATTTTACTAAATCAACTCATGAATATTTATATTTCTTAATAAAATAAAGGTGCCACTACTACAACCCCATCCACATCAACACCAGCAGATGTTAATGACATTGCTTGTGATATTGTAATATCCATGAGGGACCGGTGGTCAAATTTGCATGATGCACTAAATTTGCATTAAGAGCTTAGTTTCATGTAAAAATAGATGGTAAAATGCACCTTATGTTTTGCTTCATTTTGCACTTGGTTTTTACTTAAAACTATCAAATAATGATAAATAACACCAAGGCTAGTTCTTTTCCTTTTTTTTTTAAATAAAAAAAAAAACCAAGGCTAGTAGGTTATATATCTTGCTCATATGTTGTGTTAGGCAATACAAAATAAAATTATTATTTTCTTCACAACTCTTTGAATAATTTTCATATAATTTCCATCCATGGATAGGTTTAATTCCATGGCAAATAAACTAATAAAAATAGAATAAAATATTTGCTCTTTAAATAATAACCAATACATGCAAAGCTTAATAAAATTATAATATAAACCATGGATTTTTTTCCTCCATAACAAAATTACCAATAATTTCAATTTTTCATTTTCTTCGAATTCAACTCAAAATCAATCAAATCCATATAATATTATACATAATTTCTATAAAAAAAATGCCTATCAAACCCAACCATTGGATTTAGATATTAGCATCCCGACTAAAACTCCAACGAGGAAATCAATTTGAGTATTCTTGTTTGTCCCTTCCATTTCTTGTTTGCCGATTTCTTCAATGTCAAGCATGCAAGAGCTAACTTCACCAAACTTCTTATTGTAATAATATTGACTATAGGCATCAACAGTTTCATCATAATTATTGAAAGACTTGTAAACACTTCCACCTATACCTAAAACAGCCGATGCACAATCCTACCATGAAAAAAATACTCCATGAGTTCTACCTTCAAAGACAATGTAATATTTTCATTTTTTCTCTCACTTGTGGAAATTGGATCACCTCCTATTGTTGTAAAAACTTAAAATGCGTATGAGATGATAAATGAAAAATCGATTTGAAAAATAACAAAGAAAAAAAAGAAATCAAAGATTATATGGAGTCTCCTGCTTGAGAGAAACTAGAAATGAGATATGGAGTCTCTCACTTGATTATAAAATTAGAGGTTGAGATAGATCATTATTGATTAGAGCAATGGTGGGTTGTGATAGGTTAGAGGGATAGTGGGTTGTGATAGGTTTAAAAGATGGTGGATGATATCTGATTGATTGAATAATTAGTGAAAAATAGTAGGTTAAATAATTTGTGATATTTGATTGGATGCTCAATAATAGAAAAAGAGAGAATTTACAAATTTTCAAATTCAAATTTGAAATTTTCATTAAGGACTATATAGACATTTCACATTAAAAAAGTATATAAAATTTACTAAAATACCCTCATATATACAAGTTTTGTATATTTTATGTGCACACAACCTTTTTTCCTTATTTTTTTGCTAAATGAGACAGGAAATTCAAATGCAGTGGCAGCTGGCGAGGTTCATTCACTGACACACTAGAAAAGCAAGGGCGATCTCTGCAGTATTCATGTGGAATAATATTTGTAAGTACTATGGCAATACGTTAGCCGAAGCATAAGACAATTTGAACATTAATTTTCTTTTAAATTTTAATTTAAAATATATTTTTAAATTTATTTAAAAATTAATTATTTAATAAAACTATTTAAAATTAATTTTTAAACAGTTTTGGTGTGTAGTTAAAAATGTTTAAAAATTTTAATTTATTAAAATAACTAAAAATGATATATAATTGGATGATATGATTATTAAAATAATATAATATTAATATTTTTAAAAAATTATTATAATAATATAATCTTTTACTTGATTAGTTGATAATTTTAAAATAAGTAAATAAGTCACACGTAAAAATATTTTATTTATAATTTTTGCTTTATTATTTATTTTAAAAGAATATTTTATGCAGTTGATAATCGAGAGGCATTCAAAAAACTAAACCTACTTATTTGGTAAACTATTCAGGGGTATTGAATTCAATTATTAAATATAACCAATAACCGATAAATATTCAAAAAGTTAAATTAACATATTCAGTAAACCTTTTAAAAAGGTTATGGATAATTGTTAGATATTTTATTAACTGCATTTTGTATCATCTCTAAAAATAAAATTATTCATAAACAATTATTTTATTTTTTTTAATAAAAATAACCTTAACCCTATTTAAAAAAAAATAGTTTAATTAACTCAAGACTAATATTACTGGCACCGCACATTATTTCTTCTACATCTTACAATGTAATCACGTTACAATTTAAAACATTTTTCAATTTAAAATTTGCAAAGTATAATTTTTTTTATAATTAATACATTATTTATAATTACATTTATTAGATTATTTAATTTTTATTTTAATAATAAAATAAATTATACATTTATATTTATTAATTATTTTATATATTAATCATAATAATTATAAATAATTTTATTAAATATTTAATATAAATAAATTATTACCAATTATCAGTCATTAATTATATTTAATAATTAAATAAAAAAATCTCTTAAATGACTGATAAATAAAAAAAAATTAAATAAATTTTATTAAATACTTTATCTAAATTAATTACTACCAATTATCAATTATATTAAATTAGATAAATTAAAAATAATTTTTCAATTTATAATTTAAATTAAATATTACTTTATTTATTATTATATTAAATTTATAAATAAATTTAATTAACCTATAAATAAAATTAAATACCCTTTAAAAAAACTCTCATGCTTTACCTTTTTCTATATATATATATATATATGCACACACACACGTGGACAACTATATATGCACTTGCCAACTTTCCCTTATCCAAGAGGGATTTATCTTTCAATTCTTTTGCGTGCGTACTCAATGACGTTATAGCCAGACAGCACTACGAGAAAAAAAAAATGTAAAAAATATTAGTAGGAGAAGGGTCACATTCCATCCACAACTTTATTACTAGTTCGCCCAGCAGGGGCGGACCCAGCACATGTCTCCCCTCAAATTTTTTTTTAATTGATATATTATAATTAAAAGGAATAGAGACGGACCAATCATTTAAGTGAGCTTTTGGCCTCTATTTTTTTTTAAATATTATATAAAATTCAAATAATTTAAATATTTATTGTATCTTTAATTTTCATATAATTAAATAATTAAATTATTTATTTTTTTATTTTTATTTTTTTAATTTAATCTTTAATCCACTTGTTAAATTTTAATTCTAATAATTTCCAACTTTGATTTATTAATAAGGATTTATAATTTTAAATAGTTAATTAAAAAATAATTATTTTAATTAAAATTTAAATGTTTTATAATTTTAAGTATTGATAAGATATGTGCACTAACTTTGATAAAAGAAAAAAAAAGGTGTGCCCCCTAATAAATTTAAGTTAATTATTTAAATATTATTATTTAAATATTTTTTAAATTAATTGTTTGAATATTTATTAAAATTTATATTATTTATTTTAATTGATTGTATTTATATATTAATAAAAAATTATATATATATATTTATTTATTCAAAATTTTAAAAATTAACTATTTATAATTAATGAAATATATTATTTAAAAAAATATAAATTATATTATTTGATAAAAATATTTTTTTAAAATTTTGATGCCTCAACGTTCAATCTGCGTCCACCCCTGAGCGCAACTGACTTTCCCTTTTGGGACAATGCACGCACGTTACCCCATCTATGTAAGACCATGTCAATATAACAAACGCTCACAAGAAAACAAAAAAAGCATGGAAGGCGCATTACTCTACTTGTTCTGTTCCCTTCTTCCCTTCTTATCTTTAACACTCCGTTTGAATTTGGGAAAAAAAAACAGAAGAAAGAAAATAAATAAAAATAAATAAATTAAAATTATCGCTTTCTATTATTTAGAAATGAAGAAAAAATAAAAAAAAATAAAAAAATAAAAGTTATATTATTCTTATTATTTTCTCTTCAAATTGGAGAGAAAATAAAGTAATTAAAAAGAAAATTTATACTTCAATTGATGAAATTACATATATACCCTTATTTTTTCATTATAACTTTTTAAATAATTTATAAAATTAAGAGTAAAATAGTAATTTAAAAGAAAAGGTACTACTTTATTTTCCTTATTATCTCTTCCCAAATATGAGAAATTAAATTTTATTTTCTTTTTCCTCACTATTTTTCTCCTACTCCAACTATTGAGAGGGAAGAAAAAGGTAGAAAATAAAAAATATTTTTCTTCTATTATTTTTCGTCCTCCCCCATTACATAGACAAACATAGCATAAAATTCTACCAATCAAGTATCCAATGTAAAAATCTCCCTCCAAGCCCACCGGCGATTCCAATTATCGGCCACCTCGATCTCCTAAAACTACCCATGCACCGCACTCTCCATAGTCTAGCTCAAAAATATGGCTCAATCATCTTCCTCTAATTCGGTTGTCGCCCTGTAGTTGTTGTCTCCTCTTTCTCCGCCGCAGAAGAATGCTTCACCAAGAACGACATAGTTTTTGCTAATCGTCCAAGGCTACTCGTGGGCAAGTACATAGCTTCTAACTACACTATCTTAGTGCAAGCACCGTATGACGACCACTGGCGCAACCTCCGCCGCATTGGCGCTATTGAAATCTTCTCAACTCATCGCCTTAACATGCTTCTAAGCATTCGAAGAGATGAAATCAAAAGACAATTAACCAAGCTATCTCATCATTCGATGCAAGATTATGCAAAGGTAGAGCAAAAATCAGTGTTTAACGAGCTAACGTTTAATATTATGATGAGAATGGTTGCAGGGAAGAGCTATTATGGTGATGATGTAAGTAATGAGGAAGAAGCAATAAAGTTCAGGGAGATAATTGTTGTCCCAAAATAGTCCAAGAGGGGGCTTAATTGGACTTTAATAATTTTTCGGCCCTTACTTGTAGCCTAATAAAAAATTATGGATTTATTCAACTAGGTGCTCTTGTATATATAGTGAAAGTGATATGTGTTTCAAGAATGTGTCCCTAAATTATAATTTAAGCTTTAATCAATATTTATAGCAATTTTTAACACAACATGCATCATAAAATATTCAACTAATTTCTCAACCTACTCAATATCATGCATAGAAATTAAATTACACAAAAGTAAAGAGATTAAGATTAGAGAAATCAAACACAATGATTTTTATAGTGGTTCGGCTTAATTAGCCTACATCCACTCTCTCAAAGAACCCTCTTTGAGTCTTCTCTCTACTATTTGCTAAATCAAACCAAGTTAGCTTGAACCCTTAACAAGTGCTATCTCAAGTACTCACACTCACAAGCTTCAATAGGTACTTGTACAACCTCCCTTGAATGTAATTTAATGTTTTAACACTCACTCTTACTCAATACAAATCAAACTATAAAAAAGAGATGAGTTGATTTGCCAATGGTAGCTCAAACACTTTAAAGCTTTTGAATGAAAGCAATAAATGAAAAATCAAGATTGGAGTACAATTGTAAGCTTTCATCAAAATGTAAAATGAAGTAAAGAAGGTGTATTTATAGTTCCAAATCATTTTAAACTATTTGAAACCTTTTTGGAATATTATACACTCTGTTCTAGGCAAAATAGCCGTTATTTTATCTTTTTGTACGAAGTTGAACAACTCTAATCATTTAGCAAACTAATGAAATTTTTTGCGATAGTAGTAAACTAGTTAGCAAACTATAATTTTAGCAAACACATTAGCAAACTAATATTTTAGCAAACAAGTTAGCAAACTAATTTACTAGATGCCTGTTTCAAATTGTAATGTTTAAAAATCTAATTTAGACTTTAAGAAAAATATATATTCCAATAGTAATGTCCAATGTCATGATGAGAGAAAATTTTATAAAGTAATTGAAAGAAAAATTAATTTTGAGCTCCATTTGACTAAAACTTTTATCTATTCTTTTTACACAAGTCCTAAGACTCAATTCCTAACTCTATGATTTTCATACATTTACTTTGAGTCTTAGCTTTCATAATCTTGTTCTTTCTCAACTTGGATTCATCTTGAGATGCCTTTGAGTGCTCTTCCTCCTTAGATGCAACCTCAAAGATTCTTCATGAGTAAGAGAAAGAATCTACACATCACTTAAAATTGAGTTAGATAGATTCTAGTTGAGTTTTGTTATCATCAAAATCAATGCTCATTTAGAGCTACACGGGGTCAACAATCTCCCCCTTTTTGATGATGACAAAACTCAATTGAATCATCAATCAAGAATAAATAAAAGTGTGTGCAAATTTATGTATAACCAAGCATGTTAGTATGCAGAAATTACTCCCCCTAAATGTATGCGCACAAGTTTAAAAAATAAAAGTATTAATAGCTGTACAAAACTCCCCTTGAATTTATGCTACAAGAAATATTCATGATATATCCACAGTTTCAATATGCAAAAGTTAAACTTAATAGTTTGCACATATAAGCCACAATAGTTTGCATACACACTTCTAAAACAAAAGCATACATCCATCCATTTTCAAAATATAAGCACACATCCATTTTTCCAAAACAAAAGCACACATCCATTCTCCCCCTTTTTGTCATCATCCAAAAAGGAAACGAGAGATATTAATCCAAAAAGAATCAAGTAAGCACAAACTAAAAACAGCAAGGTAAACAGTAGCAAACTGAAAAAACCATTTAACAATAGCAGTAAACATATTAGTAAACTAAAAAAGCATATTATTTTCTAAACATTAAGCCTTTTGCTCCTTCGAATAGCTTTGCAAGGCACCATCTTCTTCTTGGAGGGTTTGGCAGTAGGAGGCTGAGAAACTTGGTCAGCCAAAGAATCATGCTCCTGTGATTCATCCTCATCATATGGGCATTGAAGAGCAACAGCCAGAGTTTGATATGGATTGGACACTGTAAACTTAACTTTTTTCTTTCTCTTCTTAGCCTGAGAAGCTTAAGCTGTAGAAGGTTTAGGTGGAGCACTCTCCTGCTGATCCTTTAGAGAGTCTTTCTTCTTATGTGTAAACTCAACTACAGGTTCTATAATTTGTTCACTCTCAAGTTCAACAGTAGGCTCAACTACAGGTTCTACAACCTGTTCACTATCATACTCAACAACAGGTTCAACTGTAGGTTCTATAACCTGTTCACTTTCATGCTCTACAACAATAGTAGATTCACCAAGTCCAGTACCTCCACACTCAACATTACCATGATCAAATGCACTACCATCATGAGTAGAAGGATCACTTGCATTTGCATCAGTCTCAACTCTGGCTGCAAAATCAGTTCCCTTTGCCTGCTTAAGATCTGCAATTTGTTTCTTTAACTCCTCATTTTGAGTAATTAAATGACTTACTTTGTAATCAACAATATCCACAAATTTCCTTAGAAGTTCAATAGACTGATTTGATGTACTGAATTTCTCATTAATAAATGTTCTTAGCCCTTGAAGCTCACTCATAATCTCACTTTTGGAATCTGAATCAACTTTAGCTTTAGAAGATCCACCTTTTTCAAAACGTTTCTTTCTGCCATCAGTATCAAAATGAATTTCTCTAAGCACAATTAAATCTGCCCTAGAACTCTCCTTAGAGACATTTATATCCAATTCTCTAAACAAGGCAGTTAAGAGGTGTGCATAGGCTAATTTACTAATCCCATAAGCTTTACACATATTCTTGAAAATCAGATAGGCCAAATTCATTCTCACTTTATTGACAATATGCCACATGATGCACATATCCAAATAGCTCAAATACCCATAGCTACTAGATTTAGGACAAAATATATAATTCACCATACTGTGAATAATCTTAATGTGTTGAAGGCTTTAGTGCTAGTGGATTTTTCATTAGTGGCAGTGTTGACAGGAAAGACTTCGCTTTCAAATTCAATCAAATTAAAACTTGGAACTCTAGCAACATCTCTATAAGCAGAGATTCTATTTCCATCATTCGGCAATTTTAAGGCTTTAGCAATCAACTCAACAGAAATTTCATACGCTCTGTCATTCAAAGAAACCTCAAATCTGTCTTCTTCATCGATAATTTTTAAAGTTCTATAAAATTCTTGGACTAGTCTAGGATAATAAACATCAGTGCACTCACACATAGTCAGCCGTTCTTGAAATTCAAAGAGTTTCTTAAATTGAAAATTAACCTGATCAAAATTGTCCCATTTTATGAACTTACAGTCTAGAAGAGCTTTGTCAACAAGAGAGCTCGATGATTTTGAAGCACCCTTTTCGCGCTGAATGTCAATCCCACGCAATTTCCTTCCCATTTTCTTTTCTGGTGCCGTCACCGCAGGTTCGACTTCCTCAAATGGGTCAGAGGATACACTGTTGGACTCAGTTATTGGTGTTTTCGTCTTTTCTTTCAATTTCTTCTTTAAGGCAGCAACAAGGAGTTCTTCAGATGAAGAAGAGGATGGCGAGGCTGCAGCTGGGGTTTTTCTTTTGGTGCGAGCCATGAATGGCGAATTAGAGGCAGTGAGGTATCGGGAAAAATGGGTTCCGACGCAATGAGAAATGAGTGAGGAATTAGAGAGTGAGAGAGGCGCTCGAAGTAGATGGGTCAGTATAATGAAGAAAAATTGGAAAAAAAATGGTAAGATTGGTAACGAGAACCGATAAGAAGGTGAGAGAGGAGTCAGGTATGGCAAGAAAAGAAAAAAAAATTGAAGGGCTGAGGTTTCATGTAGCAGTGGATGAAAATTTGATTTTTCTTGAGTCCCACGCTTCCTTCTTCTAGTTTACTCATTTGAATATATATATATATATATGATATTAAAAATGTAAATGAGTAAGTACATTGATTGGCGCACAAAAAGTTCAAAGCACAAACACTTTTTGGCTTAAAATTTGAACAGTAGTCAATACAGCAAACTAATTTTAGGTACGCAATAATAGCATACAACTTAGTAAACTAATTTTCACGAATACAAAAATAAGTTAGCTACTGTTATATAGAGTTTTTTTAGCTAATTAATATCACAACAAATTACTCACAAATTAGACAATATACAAATATATTAAATATATATGAATTTGAATTTTAACCAAGTGGTTCACTCATGCTAATTTCCCTTATAATTTTGCAAAAAGTTTCCTCATTGAGTAGTTTTGTAAAAATATCTGCAAGTTGATTTTCAGAAGCAACAAATTCAATTTTGATATCTCCATTTTGAACATAATCTCTAATAAAATGATATCTAATCTCAATATGTTTTGTTCTTGAATGTTGGACTGGATTTTTGATCAAGTTTATGGCACTTGTGTTGTCACACCTAATTGGAATAAGATTATATTTTAAACCAAAATCTTCCAATTGTTGTTTCATCCTTAAAATTTGAACAACACAACTACCAGCAGCTATATATTCAGCCTTAGCTGTAGATAGAGCCACTGAAGTTTGTTTCTTACTGTGCCAAGAAACTAGTGTAAAACCAAGAAATTTACAAGTACCTAAAGTATTTTTTCTATCCAATCTACTTCTAGCAAAATTTGAATCACTATAACCTACAAGATTGAATGATTTACATTTTGGATACGATAAACCAATTGAGTGTGTGCCAATGAGGTATTTGAAGATTCTTTTAACTGCACTTAGATGGGATTCTTTTGGACATGATTGAAATCTTGCACACAAGCAAACACTAAAATATATGTCTGGTCTAGATGCAGTAAGATACAAAAAAGAGCCAATTATGCCTCTATAAAGCTTTGTATCTACTTCTTTACCTTTTTCATCATTGTCCATTTTAATTGTTGAACTCATAAGAGTGCCCATACTCTTCAAATCTTCCATTTTAAATTTCTTCAACATATCCTTGATGTACTTTGATTGATTTATGAAGATGCCATCTTTCATTTGCTTAATTTGAAGTCCAAGGAAGAATGTGAGCTCCCCCATCATGCTCATCTCAAATTCATTCTGCATAATCTTAGAAAATTTCTTGTAAAGAGATTCTTTAGTAGCACCAAAAATTATATCATCAACATATATTTGCACAATGAGCATATCATTATAATGCTTTTTAACAAAAAGTGTTGTGTCCACTTTGCCTCTTTGGAAATCATTTTGTAAAAGAAATTTACTAAGCCTTTCATACCATGCTCTAGGAGCTTGTTTTAAACCATATAAAGCTTTAGTAAGTTTATAAGTATGATTTGGATGCTCATGATTTTCAAAGCCCGGAGGTTGTGCAACATACACTTCCTCATCAATATAACTATTTAAAAATGTACTCTTGACATCCATTTGATAAAGCATAAAATCCTTGTAATATACAAAGGCACATAACATTCTAATAGCTTCAATTATAGCAACCAGAGCAAAGGTTTCATCAAAATCAATACCTTCCTCTTAGTTATAGCCTTGAGCCACTAGTCTAGCTTTGTTTCTAACAACATTACCTTTTTCATCTATTTTGTTTCTAACAACATTACCTTTTTCATCTATTTTGTTTCTAAAAACCCATTTAGTACCAATAATTGAATGATTTTTAGGTTTAGGAACCAAACTCCAAACTTTGTTTCTCTCAAATTGATTGAGTTCTTCTTGCATAGCAAGAATCCAATTTTAATCATTTTGAGCTTCTTCAAAACAATTAGGTTCAATTTGTGAAACAAATGCAACATTACCAAAATATTTTCTCAATTGTGCTCTAGTCATCATCCTTTGAGATGGATCATCAATGATGTCTTCTTGGGGATGATTTCTATGGAATCTCCATTCTTTAGGTAAATCTTTATGTTGGGGTTCATTCACTTGTAATTCTTCCAAAACTTGGCATTTGTTCATTGATTTGATCATTGTTGGCATTATGGACATCTATTGTGGTATCTCCTCGAGTTTCTTCATCTTTGTCATCAATTTGTTCAATTTCTTGACTTAATTTTACATTATCTTTTCCAAACACCTGCTCATTATTGTTATCAAAAATATCTTTCCTTCTAATAGAAGGGTTAGCCTCATCAAACAAAACATAAATAGTTTCCTCAATAACTAATGTTTTTCTATTAAACACCCTATATGCTTTACTCTTTGTTGAGTACCCAAGAAAGATTCCTTCATCAGATTTAGCATCAAATTTCTTCAAGTTATCCTTCTTTTTATTTAAGATATAGCACTTATATCCAAATGCTCTAAAATATGAAATATTTGGTTTTCTTCCTTTCTAAAGCTCATAGGGGGTCTTTTTCAAAATTGGTCTAATCAAAATTTTATTTAACACATAGCAAGAAGTATTAATAGCTTCAGCCCAAAAATACTTTGGCAAATTATTTTCATTCAACATGGTTCTAATCATTTCTTGCAAAGTCCTATTTTTCCTTTCTACAACCCCATTTTGTTGTGGAGTTATAGGAGCTAAAAAGTTATGGTTGATTCCATATTTATCACAATATTTCTCAAATAAATGATTTTCAAATTCAGTTCCATGATCACTCCTTATAAATGTGATGCAAAAACCTTTTTCATTCCGAACCATTTTACTAAAAGATATGAATTTCTCAAAAGTTTCATCTTTGTGAGCAAGGAAGAATGTCCATGTATATCTTGAATAGTCATCAACAATAACTAAAGCATATGTCTTCCCACCAAGACTAGCCGGAGACATGGGTCCAAACAAATTAAGATGAAGCAATTCTAATGGCCTAGTGGTTGAAACAATATTTTTGTATTTAAAAGATGCTCTAGTATGCTTTCCTAGTGCACATGCTCTACATTGAAATTCATTTTACCTTTAACAAGTTCTTTCTTAGACAATTTTGAGAGTGTTTGCATGCTTGCATGTCCTAATGTTCTATGCCATAAATAACTGAAATTATCAAAAGATACTAGACATGTACCATGATTAGTTTCAAAGTTATTCATGTCAAGCAAGTAAATATTCTTAGATCTATTGGCAATGAATAATGTGTCATTATCTAAGCTATTAATTGTACAAAGAGAAGAAGTGAACTTTACCTCAAAACCTTTATCACAAAGTTGGCTTACACTTAGCAAGTTGTATTTCAAACCCTCAACAAGTGACACATCTTCAATGCAAGGTTTGATTCCAATTGTGCCATGTCCAATTATTTTTCCTTTTCCTTTATCACCAAATTTCACAAGGTTTGGTTCCTCTTCACCGGTCATGTGTTTTGAACAACCACTATCTATATACCATTTTTCACTTTCCTTCATCCCTTTGAAACAAACCCGAAATTTAATCATTTAGCTTTAGGTACCCAAGCAACTTTGGGTCCTTGGGGGTTAGTGACTTTAGGTAAGGTTCCCTTTGGCACCCATACCTTCTTTACCTTAAGGAAACCCTTCCTAAGTGCACAAGAACTAATCATATGACCTCTTTTATTGCAATAATAACATGTGACATTAGGCAAGGAGGATGTAGATGCTTTAATGAAATGATTCTTGTATTTACCATAGTTCATGAAACCATAAAAACCAATTCCATATTTTTCATTTGAAATTCTTTGGTTTCCAAGAAGTACATCTAAAGTTTCTTTTCCTTTTGTAAATTTTACCAAATCATTTGTCAAAGATTCTATTTTAGCTTTAAGAACCTTATTTTGCTCAATGAGTTTTTCACAAGTTTCTTTTGAGTTTTTCAACTCCAAATCTAACTCTTTAAACAAAGCAATTTGTCCTTTGTAAAATTCATTTTCTTTATACACATTGGACATGGCAATATTTTGTGATCTCAATGATTCAATTTCTAAATTCATTTTAGTGCACTTTCTCTTATAGTTTCTATACTCATCATATACTTTAGCAAATGCAAGTTCAAGTTCCTCTACATTAGGGGGTTCAAGAGAATTTACCTCATTATCACTTTCTTCTTCCTTTTGTAAACTTTCGACTTTCTCTTCAAAAGCCATCATACAAAGATGAGCAATCTCTTTGTCACTTGATTCATCATTTGAAGATTCTTCACTGTTGCTCCATACAACTTTCATAGAATTCTTGCTCTTGTCTTCTTTTCCTTTCTTCTTTTTGAGCAATGGACATTTGGGCTTGATATGTCCTGGTTTGTGACACTCATAATATACAATTTCTTCTTTTGATTTCTTGAAATGTTTATCCTTGGGAGTATACTTTTTCAAGAATTTCTTGTATTTACTTCCTCCCTTCTTGAAAGATCTTTTGAATTTCTTGCAAGCATAGCCATTTCATCATCATCATCACTTAAAGCACTTGAGTTGTCACTTGAGTCAACTTTTAATACAACTCCTTTCTTCTTCTCTTCATCCTTATTTGACTTGAAAGCAATGCTTTTCTTCTTCTTTTGCTCATTTTCAGCTTTATCTTTCTTATATACCATCTCATGTGTAATAAGAGATCCGATAAGCTCATCATAGGTGAATGTTTTAAAATCCTTGATATCTTGGATAACCGTAGTCTTTGCTTCCCAAGATTTTGAAAGTGATCTAAGAATCTTCTTCACAAGTTCGACTTCCTCAAATCTTTTACCAAGTGCTTTGAGAATATTGATAAGATCAGTAAACGTTGTACTCATATCCGCAATTTATTCTCTTGGCTTCATTTCAAATAGCTCATAATCTCAGGTAAGGAGGTTTGCTTTGGATTCCTTGACGAAATCCGTTCTTTCATAAGAGACTTCAAGCTTATCCCAAATTTCCTTAGCAGTTTGACATCCTGAAACATGATTGTATTCATTAAGGTCAAGTGAGCAATGCAAAATATTAATAGTCTTAGCATTTACAGAAATTTTCTTCCAATCATTGTCATCATATTCATCTTCATTTTTAGGAACTTTAGTGTTTCCTTGACCATTTTTTTGAGAAACATATGGACCATTTTTAATAATTCTCCATGCATCAATATCCACAGATTGTATGAAATTTCTCATTCTAACTTTCCAAAATGAGTAATTAGTGCCATTGAAGAGTGGTGGTCTAGTAATTGAGTAGCTTTCAGCAAGTGGTGCGGGTATACTGACAATGTTGCTAGATGAACCAGCCATTGGGGATCACTCCAAGATTGTGATACCTTAAGCAAGAGAGACAAGCTCTGATACCAATTTGTTGTTCCAAAATAGTCCAAGAGGGGGGTGAATTGGACTTTAATAATTTTTTAGCCCTTGCTTGTAGCCTAATAAAAAATTGTGACTTTGTTAAACTAGGTGCTCTTGTATATATAGTGAAAGTGATATGTGTTTCAAGAATGTGTCCCTAAATTGCAATTTAAGCCTCAATCAATATTTATAGCAATTTTTAACATAACATGCATTACAAAATATTCAACTAATTTCTCAACCTACTCAATATCATGCATAGAAATTAAATTACACAAAAGTAAAGAGATTAAGGTTAGAGAAATCAAACACAATGATTTTTATAGTGGTTTGGCTTAACTAGCCTACATACACTCTCTCAAAGAACCCTCTTTGAGTCTTCTCTCTACTATTTGCTCTTTTAAAGGTAAGAGACCAAAAGTCCTTTACAACTTTTTCAACACTAAGCTTTTACCAAGGTAGTTTGAACCCTTAACAAGTGCTATCTCGAGCACTCACACTCACATGCTTCAATAGATGCTTATACAATCTTCCTTGAATGCAATTTAATGTTTTAACACTCACTCTTACTCAATATAAATCAAACTATAAAGAAGAGATGAGTTGATTTGCCAATGGTAGCTCAAACACTTTAAAGCTCTTGAATGAAAGCAATAAATGAAAAATCAAGATTGGAGTGCAATTGTAAGCTTTCATCAAAATGTAAAATGAAGTAAAGAAGGTGTATTTATAGTCCCAAATCATTTTAAACTGTTTGAAATCTTTTTGGAACGTTATACACTCTGTTCTAGGCAAAATTACTGTTATTTTGTCTTTTTGTATGAAGTTGAGCAACTCTGATCATTTAGCAAACTAATTAAATTTTTGGCGATAGTAGTAAACTAGTTAGCAAACTATAATTTTAGCAAACACATTAGCAAAATAATATTTTAGCAAACAAGTTAGCAAACTAATTTACCAGATGCCTGTTTCAAATTATAATCTTTAAAAATCTAATTTAGATCTTAAGAAAAATATATACTCCAATAGTAATGTCCAAGGTCATGATGAGAGAAAATTTTATAAAGCAATTGAAAGAAAAATTAATTTTGAGCTCCATTTGACTAAAACTTTCATCTATTCTTTTTACACAAGTCCTAAGACTAAATTCCTAACTCTATGACTTTCATACATTTACTTCGAGTCTTAGCTTTCATAATCTTGTTCTTTTACAACTTGGATTCATCTTGAGATGCCTTTGAGTGCTCTTCCTCCTTAGATGCAACCTCAAAGATTTTTCATGAAGAAGAAAAAGAATCTACACATCACTTAAAATTGAGTTAGATAGATTCTAGTTGAGTTTTATTATCATCAAAATCAGTGCTCATTTTGAGCTACAAGGGGTCAACAATAATGAAGGCGGTAGTGCGTTATGGAGGGGTATCAAATCCTGGGGATTTCATGCCAATCTTGAATTGGATTGATGGTGGTTATTTTAAGAAGAAGGTGATAAGTCTTGCAGTAGAGATAGATAAATTCTTCCTGTGTTTGATGGATGAACATAGAAATGAGGAGACTTTAGGTTTAGAGAGGAAGAATACCATGATTGATCATCTTCTTTCTTTGAAAGAGTTACAGCCTGATTATTGCATTGATGAGATTATTAAAGGGCTCATTCTGGTCAGTGCTCTCTCTCTTTCTCTCTCTCTCTTCAAAATCACTAAATTATAATAAAATAGACTATAAATGCATTTAACGTTATTTATTTTTAATTTTATCAACTCTTTTCTTCAGTTTTAAACAAACGTTAAGATGCCAAAAAAATTTTAATTGGGGTCGGTTGTAATACATCAATAAAATATTTTTCACGCACTTATATGCATATATAATAGAATATAAAATATATAATAAATAAAAATAAACTATAAGAATTATTTATATTCAAAAAATTATAACAAAAATTTTATAATAAATATATGTATTACAAAATTACAGTCTTAATTATTATATAACTTCATAAATTAAATTATATTATTTAGAAAATAAAAATCAAAAGAATCAAAGTATTATGTCAAATTCTAATATAAAATTCATAGACTCAAAAGCCAAAAAGTAAATATAAATACAAAATAACTAGATTATATGACATAATAACAACACATTAAAACAATAGTAATCATTAAAATTGAAGAGATATGAAAAATTATAGTTTAATAAAATAATAAAGTAAATATATCATATAAAAATAAATGTATATTTAAGTTGGTCAATTCAAAATTTACATGAGAATTCACTAATTTTATATACTTATACTTATGTAAATAAAATATTTTTTTAATTGGAATAAAATAAAAAAGAGAAAGCAAAATGATAGGGAATAAAAAAAAAAAAGCATATTTGTAAGAAATTATTAAAGGAGAAAATAAAAAAAAATCCTTATATAATTTTAAGTTGTGTGATAGGAAATTATTAAAATATCTTTTACTTAATTTTCATCAAATAGCAACTACCAATAAAAAATTTAAATAATTACTTTTGAATTGAACTTTTGTACTTATTTAATGAAAGCCAAATTTAAATTTAAATAATAAAATATAAATTATGAGAAACTAAAAGAAAATTTGAGGAGGCAATTGATAAAGAATAAAAATTTATTGCACTTATTTAATATTTTTTTATAAATATTTATAGAATTTAATGAAATTTTAGAGATTAATTAATGAAAATAATAATAATAATAATAATAATAATAATAATAATAATAATAATAATAATAATAATAATAATAATAATAATAATAATTGTAAAAATGTTTGATTGATATGTTTAAAGAAAATTTAAAATTACAAAACCGGAAACATAAATGAAAAGCTATAAGCATAGTTATAGCTTTGCTGTATTATATATATATATTTTTTGGGTAAATAGTTTTGGTGTATCATATTAATATTAAGAAATTTATAAAATATAAATATATTTTTGAATGTCTAATTTAAAATGAAAGTTAGACTTACTTATAATTGAATTAAGTCTTGAATTTAAAGTTTAAAATAATTTAATACTTTAAGTTACGAGATATATTTAAAAAATAAAGTTCGTAATATATTATTGAATTGAAAATAAATATGTAAATCAGTGAAATTTTATAAACATAAATGAATACGAAAAATGAAAATTTAATATTTAATATGATTACATAAAGGGAAGAAGATATAAACAATTTATGAGTTATTATAAGTTTTAGATATTGACGTGAATTCAGTGTCTAATAAAATTAAATTAAATTAATTATTGTCTGATTAATGAGATGATGAGAATAAGCAGATGAAAAATCTAAAATTAAAAGATGATTAATATGTGGATATAAAGGTGGCACACATATGAAGATAAAGGCTGAACGGCTACAGATATTAAGATGTAACCAAAGAATTGACCTTTTCATATGAAGCAAAAGTTTATGGATTTATCTGCATGCGAGGACAACTTGTCAGTAATCATTTTATAAGCGCTGCCAAACAGAATTTGGCACCATATGTCTTGTTGATAAGAGCTGGTATATATGCTCAACTTCAAACAAAGGAAAGAAAAAAAATCAGACAAATAATTCCATTAAAATCTTATGCAAATATGGTGGCCACAAGTGCAAGAACAGGACTGATATATAACTTCATTTATAGCCTCAAAAACTTAATTATAAGGATAATGTTTTTCCCGTTAATGAGTAGGGATGAGGATATTAATGGATAGAGTGCCTATGAAAATTATCTTATTTGAATTTAAATCTAAACACAAATTTAATTAATATTATTAAAATCTAAATTGGTATTAAATTTGTTTAAAATTTATTATCAACTATTCGAACTCGTCTTAAACCTTATTATTATTATCCGAAAAAAACTTAAATCTGTTTAATTTTATATATTTTAATTAATATTTTGTACAAAAAATTATTTTAATTAATAATTTATATTTTTAAAATTTAATAATTTTATAAAATATTTAAATTCTATTTTATATAAAATAAAATATATAAAAATTTATAAATACTATTATAAAAATATATATTTTATATTTAATTAAGTATTTATGCAAACGAGTTCAGATAACGGATACCTAACATATAAAACTCGAACCCGATCCGAACCCGCCACGAGTATTATTTTTCAAATCCGAACTCATCCTGAACATAATTATATAATACACAAATCCATTCTATCAGGATTCAGTCGGATCGGGTACTCGTGAAAACTCGACCCGTTGCTATCCCTATTAATAAGTGCCATAAATTAAATTTCACATTATCTGGTTTATTCTAAATTTAATATATAAAAAGTATGGTGAAATTTACATATTAAATAAATGAGTTCCACGTAATTATATTTTAACTTTTGAATCATAATAAACCGAATTTAAAAAAAAAAATTCCTCATTTTCAATATACTTCACAACATCCTTAATAATAAACTTGTGAGTACTGAACTATTAATTTAAACTTGAAACATCTTCTTTTTTTTTTAACAGAATTTAATTGTTAATTAATCTTTACAGGTCATGCTGGTTGCTGGAACAGACACATTAGCAGTGACATTAGAATGGGCAATGTCTAATCTACTCAACCATCCAAGCATAATGAGGAAGACTAGAGATGAAATAGAGAATCAGGTTGGGCAAGAGTGTTTAGATAAGCCTCATCTTTCCATGTTACCCTATATCTTCAAAACAATATCTCCGAGACCCTTAGGCTATTCCCAGCAGCACCACTCTTAGTTCCCCACATGTCATCTGATGATTGCACTCTCGGAGGATATGACGTGCCGCGTGGCACCTTGCTATTAGTCAATGCATGGGCTATACATAGAGATCCTACAATTTGGGATGATCCTACAAGTTTCAAGCCTGAGAGATTTGATGGAGGAGAAGGAGAGGCTCATAAGCTCATGCCATTCGGCTTGGGAAAAAGGTCCTGTCCTGGGTCTGGTTTCGCTCAACGTGTGGTGGACTTGACCATAGGGTCCCTCATCCAATGCTTTGAACGAGAAAGGGCGAGTGATAAGAAGATTGATATGATAGAAGGTAGAGGGACTATTATGCCTAAGGCTGAACCACTAAAGGCCAAGTGCAAAACCCTCCCAATTATGAAGAAGATTCTTCTGCCTCAGGTTCAGCCAATTTAGATTGGTATCCCTGAGATGATGTGTTTCTTTATTGCTACAATTTAGTAGGTTTATGATCTTGTCTAGTTATGATTATTATTTTGAGGAATTAAAATATTTATTTAATTAAGAGCTTGAATTATGAAATGTGTTAAATTAAGATTATAACAAAAATTAAATTTAACTATCACAAAAAAAAAAATTTAGATTAAACTAAGAGTGTAACATTAATTTAGCTAGATGGATAGAATGAATATGCACGAGAATAAATTTAAAAAACTCTTAAATTTATTTTTTTAGCAAAAGGAGGCAGTGGCCCCTATTGGTCTCCTCTAGTGTCGAGTTTATAATAAAATAAGTTAATTTACAAGTCTAAATATTTTAATAAATAAGTTGATTTAAATTTAATAAGTTAATACTAAAAGAACCTTCTATCGGATCCTAATTAATCCTGACTCTTTGATCAAACCAAAGGCCAGTTCTAGGTTGGCCTATAATCTTACTTACTTAAAAATTTCAAAAAAATGATTAGCGAAAATGATGAACTTTTAATGTATATCAAATAGAGACATATTAAATAGACACGAATTTCACATGCAGTGGTCGCTGTCGAGGTTCATTAATTGACACAGTAGCAACGCTAGGGGCGATCTCTGCACTATTTATGTGGAATAATGTTTATTAGTACGTATGGCAATACGTTAGCCGAAGCATAAGACAATTTGAATATCATTTTCTAAATGAGCTCAATAATTTAATTTAATTTTTAATATAATTTAATTTAATTTAATTTAATTTTATATTATAAAAATTTTAAATTATTTTAATTTAATTTAATTTTAAAAAAAAAAATAATTAAAAAAATGATTAAGAATCAAATAAATTTATTAATTTTTAAATTAATTTATTTTTATGAAAATTTTATAAATTATATATAATTATATATATATAAATTATTTAATTTTATTGATTAATAATTATTAAATTTAAATCAAAATTAAATTAAATAATTTAAAAATTAAATTTAAATTAAAAAAATAATTAAAAATTAAAATTAATTAATTTAAACTTAATTTTATTAGAACAGAATGACTTGATTCAATTTAATTTTTTATTTATTTTAATTTAATTTAATTTTTAAAATATATAATTTAATTTTTATAATTTAATTTAATTTAATTTAATTTAAACTAAATACTCAACCTGTTATGCTCGGACTTTTCTCACCTCGTGGATAATTAGATATGCTCTTGCCCACTTTCCCTTATCCAAAACGGATTTGTCATTGATTTCTGATGCGTGCGTACTCAATGACGCTATAGCCGGACAGCATGACAAGAAAAAAATTGTAAAAAATACATGTCGTGATTAACGGAAGAGGAGTCACATTACATCCACAACTTTGTCACTAATTGGCCCGAGTGATTTTCCTATCCCGAGCTGTTTATGAATATAACATGACACATTGAAGTGTATGCTTTACTTGATTAATTAGTTGGATGATGAGAAATCCCATATATAATTATATATTATAATCAAAGTTACATCACTGTTCTTAGAACAGTGATCAACAGTTATCAAATAGAAATATACCACGTGTTGGATAGATAAATTTTATTATATTTTTTATTATCATATCTTTTATATTTTAAATTTAAAGAATTAAATTTAAATAAAAATTTTTAATTAGATTTTTTTTATTTGAATCTTCCACCAGCCTTAGCGAAGTGGTTACGGCTGATTTTTTGGACCATGCATGCACATTACCCCATCTATATATACCCATGCCAAGAAAACAAACGCTCAAAAGAAAAGTGAAAAAGCATGGAAGGCGCACTATTTTACTTGTTCCTTTCCCTTTTTTTCTTCCTAGCTTTAAAATTCTACCAATCAAGAATCCGACGTAAAAATCTCCCTCCAAGCCCACCGGCGATTCCAATTATCGGCCACCTCAACCTCCTAAAACCGCCCATGCACCGCACTCTCCACAGTCTAGCTCAAAAATATGGCTCAATCATCTTCCTCCGATTCGGCTGTCGTCCCGTAGTTGTTGTCTCCTCTTCCTCCGCCGCAGAAGAATGCTTCACCAAGAACGACATAGTTTTTGCTAATCGTCCAAAGCTACTCGTGGGCAAGTACATAGCTTATAACTACACTACCTTAGTGCAAGCACCGTATGGCGACCACTGGCGCAACCTCCGCCGCATTGGCGCTATTGAAATCTTCTCAACTCATCGCCTTAACATGCTTCTAAGCATTCGAAGAGATGAAATCAAAAGACAATTAACTAAGCTATCTCATCATTCGATGCAAGATTATGCAAAGGTAGAGCTAAAATCAGTGTTTAACGAGCTAACGTTTAATATTATGATTAGAATGGTTGCAGGGAAGAGCTATTATGGTGATGATGTAAGTAATGAGGAAGAAGCAAGAAAGTTCAGGGAGATAATGAAGGAGGCAGTGCGTTATGGAGGGGTATCAAATCCTGGGGATTTCATGCCAATCTTGAATTGGATTGATGGTGGTTATTTTAAGAAGAAGGTGATAAGTCTTGCAGAAAAGACAGATAAATTCTTCCAGGGTTTGATCGATGAGCATAGAAATAATAAGGAGCATTCAGGTTTAGAGAGGAAGAATACCATGATTGATCACCTTCTTTCTTTGCAAGAGTCACAGCCCGATTATTATACTGATGAGATTATCAAAGGGCTCATTCAGGTTAGTACTCTCTCTCTCTCTCTCTCTCTCTCTCTCTCTCTCTTATCGATAATAATTGAGCAAAAGTTTATGGATTTATTTGCATGCAAGGACAACTGGGCAGTAATCATTCTATAAGTGCTGCCAAACAGAGTTTAGCACTATATCTTGCTGATGAGATGGTGATTAGAAAGCTATAAAATATGCTCAACTTTAAACCAAGAAAAGAAAAAATAAAACAAATAATTCCATTAAATCTTATGCAAATATGGTGGTCACTAGTGCAAGAATAGGACTGATGACTTCATTTATAGCCTCAAAAACTGAAGTACAAGGATAATGTTCTTCCCCATGAGCGAGTGCCATACATTCAATTTAACATCATTTTCAAAGATATTTTTTTGCCAGACTTAATCTCCCATTAATCTAATATATGAAAGATATTATAAAATTCATACTTTAAATAAATAAGTTTCATATATTTATAATAAAATAAATTTAAGTAAAAATTTTATCCTTTTCAATATAATTTACAGTGTATATTTAACTATTAATTTAAACCTGAAACATCTTTTTTCTAGCAGAATTTAATTTTTAATTAATTTTTTACAGATCATGCTGTTTGCTGGAACAGACACATCTGCAGTGACATTAGAATGGGCAATGTCCAATCTACTCAACCATCCAAGCATACTGAGGAAGGCTAGAGATGAAATAGAAAATCAGGTTGGGCAAGAATGTTTGGTAGATGAACCTCATCTTTCCAAGTTACCCTGCCTTCAAAACATTATCTTCGAGACCCTTAGGCTCTACCCAGCAGCTCCACTCTTAGTTCCCCACATGTCATCTGATGATTGTACTCTTGGAGGATACGACGTGCCGCGTGGCACCTTGCTATTAGTCAATGCGTGGACTATACATAGAGATCCTACAATTTGGGATGATCCTACGAGTTTCAAACCTGAGAGATTTGATGGAGGGGAAGGAGAGGGTCACAAACTCATGCCATTCGGTTTGGGAAGAAGGTCCTGTCCTGGGTCTGGTTTAGCTCAACGTGTAATGGGGTTGACCTTAGGGTCCCTCATCCAATGCTTTGAATGGGAAAGGGTGAGTGACAAGGAGATTGATATGATGGAAGGTAAAGGGATTACTATGCCCAAGGCTGTACCACTAGAGGCCATGTGCAAAGCACGCCCAATCATGAAGAAGATTCTGCTGCCTCAGGCTCAGCCAGTTTAGATTAGTATCCCTGAGCTAACGTTGTTTCTGTAAAGCCACAATTTAGCAGTTTTATTATCTTGTCCAGTTATGATAAGTGCAAAAAATAATTTGTACAATAAATATCATTATTAATATTATTTTAATAAGTCTTTTTATATAATTATATTTAATTTTATTTAATTTAAAATAAAAATTTTTAAATTAAAAAAATTAAATTCTCTCATTTTAAAATGAGAATTGATAAAAAAAATTAAATTGAATTAAATTATTAAAAAATTTAATTTCCAACATGGGAATTAAGAATACTAATTATAATCATTATTTTATTTTTTATTTAATTTATTTAATTTTAATTATCAATTAAATTTTAAGTATTAATATCACTAAAATAAAAATCATTAGTATATCATGATTTTCTTTTTAATTACTTGTTGTAAGGTCCAATGAAACTCGGTTAATTAATTACATGCATATGGGTTTGCTCCTTATTCTAGGTGTGTAACCCTATGATACAAGTGCCACAACTTTCGTTATTTTCTATTAAATATTTGCTCTTTTTTTTTTCTAATTCTAGGGATGTGATTAAATTGATTGAAATCAACATAATAATGTTATATAATAGAATTATAAAATTAAATGAGATAGTATAGTAAAATATTTGATAAAATGTATTTTTATTTTACCACTAGCATTAGTTGTAACAACTAGAAAAAAAAAAAAAAAAAAAAAGAAGATTTGACTGTTGGCGTGTGACAGTGAGTTTCTACTATCACTGTCAATATTTAAAAAAAAAAAAATTCAAAAACGGGAGGAGGAAACCACCCCCCCCCCCCCCAATTTTCTCTTCTCTCCCTCTCCTTCCCTCTCTTCTTCTTCTTTCTTTTTCCGGTGATCGGCCAGCGACCTCCCGAGCAGCTCCCCACCTGGCCGGCGACCCTCCGGCGACGGCAAGAGCCACCAGAAACGGAGGCAAGAGAGGAAGGAGAGAGAGAAAACGCGCGTACAGTGGGCAGTGGCTTTCCGGCACGATTCCGGCTTCATCCGACGTTCGATCGAGGCGATTCAGGTGGCGTTGGAAAGCTTGTTCTGAGAGCTTTCTTTTGATACCAATTTTGCAGCAAATGGAGGTCGAATGAGTGAGATATGGAGGAGAGAAGTTTCGGGTTTTTCAAGTTTTTTCGTCAGATCTAGGACGATCCGACCGTTGGATCGACGATCCGAGACCACATATGGATTGAGGAAGAGGAGAGAACATGGTGGTATGATCAGATCCGGCAAATGTCTCCGACGACTGGCGGCCGGCTACCGTGCGCGGTGGTTCAGGCGGTGGCTCCGGTGGGCTATGAAGATGATTCAACTTCCAGAGGCTTCCTCGTAAATTTTTGGAATTTTTGAGACACAGATAAACTTCGGGTAAGACAATTTCTATTATTTCTCAGTCTGTGGAGCATAAATACAGTGTTTCTTAAACAGGAAAAATTGGAGAAAAATTCTAAGAAAAATATATGATGAAAGTAAAATTATTTGGAGATATTCTATGGTGTTTGTGGAATTTTTGAGTGATTGTAGAATATTTTTGAAAAATATAGATGGATTTTAGTTAGATTTTTAGCATATGGGCATATAAGATTATTTGAAATTAAGACAATTAAATTTTATATAATTGGTTGAAGCTTGAGGATGGAGGTTTAAATATGTGAATATTTAATTGGGTTGAATTAAGAATATGTTAGAGGTTGAAAACTTATGGAATCGAGTAAAATTCTTGAATAAAATATTCATGGGTGATTAAAAAATTTCAATTCATTTTGCAATAGCGTTATAATATTATTAAGGACCGCGGGACAAAATTTTAAAATTTTTAGAGCTTGTTTGAGGGGATTTTTGAAAAATATCAATTATAGGGACTAAAACGTAATTTTTAAGATTTTGAGTATTGTCTGATTTGAAGGGCCCAGGAAGGGCCATGTGATATTGATGAGATGTGATTGTGGAAATTGAGAATTTAGAAGTGTTATTTGAGCCTTTTTGCAGGTTGGGTAGGTCCCAAGTATAGGGGAAACTCTGCCAGATTTTCGGTATGAATTAGGCTGTCTATTGCCTCTTTAGAGTTTTATCTTAACTTAATACTAATAAATTTATAATTTAATTATTAGGTAATCGAGGTCAGCTATTTTCCTGCATCCAGCAGCCACAATAGTCATCGGTGTACTGTGAGTAAAATATTAATTTTAATTGTAATTTCACTATTATTATATGTTCAAGCATGTCCATACATCACTTATATGTATGTATCTATGTAGTTAAACTCTAGGCACGTTTTATGTTGCATTCATAACTGTTAAAGTGTCATGGATGTTGTTGTGGTAATTTGGAGCAGTGTGCGTACGTTGGCGTGCGTGTGATGTGGTGTGGACTATGGATAGGACGGGTAGACACGGCTTGAGATCTTCGCTGGGACCCGGTCCTTCGGGGTAGTCACGGCTTGAGTTCTTTGCTGGGACCCCGATTTGGTTTATTAAGCGAAAGTCCGGCTTTAGTTCTTCGCTGGCACCAGGTTGGATTTAAGAGAGCTGTATAGGGGATCAGCTCCCATATATTATGATTGATATTACTGAGTGTGTGAGTGCTCCAAATTACCTTTTTGCTGTTATGATGTGAATTTATTGCTGATGCTGCATTTCACTCCACATGGTGCATTAGCTTTAAATAGTTATAGAGATTATGGTTAAAATTGATATTTTACTCTCTGAGTCGAACGCTCACTCCTGTTCAATATTTTTCCAGGCCACAGGAGGAGTTATTTTACAGAGCAACCTATTTTCTTCCTCGCAGGTTTAACGTCGGTTATTTTAATTGTTTACTCTCTTTTCTAAATTTAAAATCTAGAACTCCGTATGTGTTAGTAATAGTGTGGACCTTATTAGGAATCGTGTAATTTAAAATTTTCAGATTAATAAATGAAGATTTGTATGGTATTTTAAACAGTTTGTAAAATGAGGTAACAGGGTTGAGTCGAGCTACCCTAATTTTAGTCTCTGATGATTTCTGGGCTAAGATGGCTCGAAATAAAATTATAACAGTTTAATTTAAATTATTTTTATATGCATATTGAGCCTAAATTGTGGGCTTGGTTATGGATTTGAGGAATAGTTAGGCTTACTACGGGCCTCGGGGGCTTTAAGCTGGCCCAGGTCTTAGTGCCGGTCCGGCCCATAGGTTGGGTCATGACAAAGTTGGTATCAGAGCTTAGGCTCTAGATTCATGGGAAATAATATAATTGGGAGTGTAAAAGGAGTCTTGTTAGGATGTTACATGCGGAGTATAGGATTCTGTTTCGTCTTTTTCTGTAATTCCTTGTTTCTAAGTTCTGCATTATACCTCGGAAAATATAAGAGTACCTCAGTTAGCGTCTTGATTTTCGTGGAGTACATAGAAACATGAAATAGATTTAGCAAACTTATTGAGGTCTGCCATGGAAACACGTATTCCAATAAATACTATATTTTTGTCAGTATGGGTTTAAATGGTGTGCCCATTTCATGCAAGGCACGAGTACATAAAGGTGAGTCTTGAAAGTATAGTTGCCCTAGATAAGGATGAGGATACCATTGCTGGCAGTCATCAGTGGATGACCCAGTCAGAATAAGTTTTTGATAATAGAATATTCAAGAGAGATAAGAAATTGGGAGACCTAGTCGGTCAGGACGTATCGTAGTAACTATACAATGTTCTTGATGTCTGCTCTGTAAGCTGCAGATTACAGTACCGACATGAGATTGTTGTATAGAGCTGCGTGCATCCCCGTGGTGCTCCCTAAGGAGGGTGTTTATAGATGGCCTCTGTTTTGGTACAGTAATACCAGAATAGAGTTCTATATCTGCAGAGGAGTTGGGAACTCTTGGTTAGGGATCCAGAGCTAGAATATCAAAAGGTCATAGTTGGGTGGTAACTTGAGTCAGTGACTCAGTTACCATAGCATGAGTTAGAGCTGCATTAAGAGTTGCCATCAGACCAGAGGTTTCGGATTAGTTGCAAAGTAAATGTGACACCTATAGAGTGAGATTATATAAGATTCAGTATGGAATTTTGGATGATTTTTGCAGTACGACAGACGCTTTGCTTAGAGCATAGTGAGAATAGTATACCTTGTGTGTATCAGTATGGAATAAAGTACAACCCTACTACCTAGGGAAGGTCAAAACTATGAATTGATGATTCACAGAGCTATGATATGATAGGAGAGTTATTAATTTGACATGGTTTTGGCAAGGTGGTAAATGTAGTACCTTTGTTGCAGCAAGTTATATAGTCCTATCTTTTCAGAAGGGATCGAAAGTTATTATTGATAATGATGACTTATGGAATAGTGTCCTAGATGGGACTGTAGAGTGTGGAAGAGAGTAGTCGGCTCGGGTATCCTGGAGAGGATACAAGTTCCATTATAGGAATCATATATAATCAAGATCATGATGGATGTAAATCCTTTGAATTGGATGACGGGTTTGGGTGCCCGAAATCTTAAGTTTTGGCTAATTGAGTAAATATGGAAAATAATAATAATAATAATAAATAAAATTACTGCAGAATCAGTTCTCGAGGTAGTTAGGGTATTATGTAAGCTAAAGGATAAGAATAGAAATCATACGATAAAGGTATGACTGCAATTTCCTGAGTTCCTTTCTAACTTCATATTGTTCAAAACAATAGTATAATCTAATTATAATAGTGTTAGGAGTAATAAATTAGCAAAGATAAATTGTAGAAGGCCAATGGATAGAGAAAGTGCAGAATGAAGGCTTGGACAATTGGTGTCAGATGCAATATAATCTAAATGCCAGTAGAAGTACTAGCTAGAGTGGTCAAAGGACCAAATCTGAATAGCACAGATATGTGATAACGTGGTAGAGACTCTGAAAGATATTGTTAGCAGGTACAGCTGTCATGTTAGGAAGAAGAATGGAACCAGGGATAGAATAATTAAGTTCTATTTTGGGTAAGACAAAAGAAATAAATGAAAGGATAATCTGAAGGGCGCATAATAGAAGGAACAAAGTTAAGATATAGGGTAAGCTAATTGTTATTATTGGTAAGGTGAATGACAAGGATGGAGAACCCAAAATGGGACCACATTAGTGAGAATAGTGATGGAGATATGGAATCTAGTAATGTGCTATGTGATACTCATAGCATGATGTAGTTGAGGTAGTGCCAGGGGCTAAAATATAGAGCTTGGAGTTACATGATCGGATCATACTTTATCTATTCCTTATTCCTAAAGTGAAGTGGATAGCAATGGGGCAAGATTCTTTTAATTTGTTAACAATATCAAGAAGATTAGGCGAGGAATACAATAATAATGAGCAAAAGCTAGAATGTGTGCAGTGGTATTGCGGATTATCTAATTAGGCAGAGACAAAAGAGTTAGTAAGTAGTAAGCTGAATAAAAGTCAATCTAAGGGATCAAATAGGTATTATGAGAGGAAAAGAATGATAGACAATGACACATAGGCTTTAAGTTAGACCTTTGAGATAGTGAGAAGGTAGTTAGGGGTTCGTTATGAATGATAGGCAAACATTTTTAATGTGACCAACAGAATCACTTTGCAGTGAAGCAATAACGATAGGACAACAGTAGGGGTAGAATGAGAAGTGACAAGTATAGGTAGTTATAAATCACTAGAAAGTTCAATGATCAAATTAATGACCATAGCTAAGGGTGGAATTAGTGTTGGAAGAATCTATTAGTAAGAGAAATCTTTCAGGAATCAACAAAAGTTAAGGGCACAATATAAATGATAATAGATATGAATCATAGGTCGAGTATAAGTAAAGTTAATAAATTATAAAATATTATGTTAGGAAGGACAATGGTACGGTAAAGGGTTCATGCAGATGATACCTTATAGGTAGAGCACAATTGTGCTAGGAGATAATGAAATTTGGAGAGAAAAACCAAGAAACATAGGTTAAACATTATTATATGGACAATCGAGCGTAGTTGAATATAAGAGAATATTTTTCTTTCTTTTCAAGTTTAGCTCGTGTTTTTTATTCTAGAGCGTTATATAAGGAGCAGAGACTGAGGCAAGGAGACCTAGTTATTTGAGATTTTGATAGGCACCAATTCATATACAATTTCCTGATATGAGAATGACAGTAAGTGCATACCTAGTGTTAAGTATGAAAGGACGATCAGAGTAATGACAGGAGTTAAATTGAGTTAGCTACTGAGGCTTGCGACTGTTTTAAACTATGAGCTAGATGAAGTACAATTTATGGATGAGTTTCAATCGATGAAATTGTTGCTGATGGGTAATTTGAGGTTGAAGTTTAGAAAGTTATGGGCAGTATATGTGATTATATTAAGAAGAATAAACACGTGAAGTATCTTGTTTAGAATTAAGGCATGACACATATTTCCCACAGCCGTGTTAGTTCAGATGGAACTTATAGTTTATGGGGCTCCTATCCATCCAGGATGAGCAATTTCCCACTAAGGCTGGTAGGGAATGATAATGTTCTGATAGTTAAGTTGAGAAAGGGGATACAAAAAAAATTTTCTATGGTTAATTATAAGTGTTACAAAAGGAGAAGAATGTGCTGGTAGGAGTAAATCGTAAGGTTAGAATTCTCGAAGTAATGGAACTAGTAATCAAGATAAGACTAAGAAATAAAAAGAAAGTTAAAGTTGATGATGGGATAGAAATCTTTGAAGAAAAAGGTGTAAGGGTGAGATAGGACTAAAATTAAGGAATAAGTACAGCAGGTTGAAAAGATATCAATAATATTAGAAATAGAAAAAGGGAAGTGGATAAGATGTGAAGGATAGGAAGAAAGCTCGATAGAGCCAGTTATAATGATGAGGATAAGGAGGAATAGGTATGCTAGGAACACACTAAGAGATGTTTAAAACAAGTTATTATGAGATGATAGATTAAAGGAGTAGTAGAGCCTCGATCTGAGTGCTAATGTGTCAGAAGTAGGCCACATACTAAGAAGCTAAAGGAAGAAGTCTAGATATTTCCATTCCAGAGAAGGAGTGAGAATTGAAAAAGTCGCATGGATTGAGTTGTCAAGGAATTTAAACACTTTTGTTACCTAGAAGGAGAGACCCAGTTTGCTTTCCAATGTTGATAAATGGTACACTTAGCCCTTGGAGGAGACTCTACCTGACTAGTTACATAAGATGGATAGAGGTTGGTCTAAGTACCTTAGTAATGACACAAAAGAGATTAAAAATTTGAAGTAGCATGGGAGTGAAAAAAAATTTATAGGTGTTGACCACTGAGGTCATAAGAAGAGTGAAGATCTCGAACAAGATGCCTGGTTTAGATGCTACAGGAAAGCTACTCATAGGATACCATGGAATAAGGAATAAAAGTTATGTCATTGGGGAAACAAAGATTATTAAAACAAAGGAATGATGACTGAAGTCACCAAGAGACATGTTAGGGCGCAATAAAAGTGAGGTAAGCGCCAAAGTTAATTAAAGTTATCAGAGATCAAGTCGAGAGTAATAGAGTTATAATGAATACCTAAGGTGTCAGAAGAATGGTCAGTGAATAGCCAAGAGATAAGAGATGACAAATAGAACACTATAGTAGAATCAGAGAGCGGTAGAATGTCATATATAATATACGAAGAGTTTGAAAAATAAATATTTTACCAATCTCTGCATAGCTGAAGGAGTAATGATTGCACTTGTTCTAATAATCTTCTTTTCCTCATTTCTTTGTTTATTCGAAAATTCGAGGACGAATTTTTCTTAAGGGGGGAAGAATGTAACAACAAGAAAAAAAAAAAAAAGATTTGACTGTTGGCGTGTGACAGTGGGTTTCCACTGTCATTGCCAACATTTAAAAAAAAAAAAAAAAAATTCAAAAACGGGAGGAGGAACCCCCCCCCCCCAATTTTCTCTTCTCTCCCTCTCCTTCCCTCTTTTCTTCTTCTTTCTTTTTTCGGTGACCGGCTGGCGACCTCCCGAGCAGCTCCCCACCTGGCCGGTGACCCTCCGGCGATGGCAAGAGCCACCAGAAACGGCGGCAAGAGAGGGAGGAGAGAGAGAAAACGCGCGCACAGTGGGCAACGGCTTTCCGGCACAATTTCGGCTTCATCCGACGTCCGATCGAGGCGATTCAGGTGGCGTTGGAAAGCTTGTTCCGAGAGCTTTCTTTTGATACCAATTTTGCAGCAAATGGAGGTCGGATGTGTGAGATATGGAGGAGAGAAGTTTCGGGTTTTTCAAACTTTTTCATCAGATCTAAGACGATTCGACCGTTGGATCGACGATCCGAGACCACATATGGATTGAGGAAGAGGAGAGGAACATGGTGGTATGATCAGATCCGGCAAATGTCGCCGGCATCGGTGGTCGCCACCGTCTTGCGCTGGTTCGGCCAGAGCTCCGGTGGGCTATGGATATGATTCAACTTCCAGAGGCTTCCTCGTAAATTTTTGGAATTTTTGAGACACAGATAAACTTCGGGTAAGACAATTTCTATTATTTCTCGGTCTGTGGAGCATAAATACAGTGTTTCTTAAACAGGAAAAATTGGAGAAAAATTCTAAGAAAAATATATGATGAAAGTAAAATTATTTGGAGATATTCTATGGTGTTTGTGGAATTTTTGAGTGATTGTAGAATATTTTTGAAAAATATAGATGGATTTTAGTTAGATTTTTAGCATATGGGCATATAAGATTATTTGAAATTAAGACAATTAAATTTTATATAATTGGTTGAAGCTTAAGGATGGAGGTTTAAATATGTGAATATTTAATTGGGTTGAATTAAGAATATGTTAGAGGTTGGAAACTTATGGAATCGAGTAAAATTCTTGAATAAAATATTCATGGGTGATTAGAAAATTTCAATTCATTTTGCAATAGTGTTATAATATTATTAAGGACTGCGGGACAAAATTTTAGAATTTTTAGAGCTTGTTTGAGGGGATTTTTGAAAAATATCAATTATAGGGACTAAAACGTAATTTTTAAGATTTTGAGTATTGTCTGATTTGGAGGGCCCATGAGGGGCCATGTGATATTGATGAGATGTGATTGTGAAAATTGAGAATTTAGAAGTGTTATTTGAACCTTTTTGCAGGTTGGGTAGGTCTCAAGTATAGGGGAAACTCTGCCGGATTTTCGGCATGAATTAGGCTGTCTATTGCCTCTTTAGAGTTTTATCTTAACTTAATACTAATAAATTTATAATTTAATTATTATGTGATCGAGGTTAGCTATTTTCCTGCATCCAGCAACCACAATAGTCATCGGTGTACTGTGAGTAAAATATTAATTTTAATTGTAATTTCACTATTATTATATGTTCAAGCATGTCCATGCATCACTTATATGTATGTATCTATGTAATTAAATTCTAGGCACGTTTTATGTTGCATTCATAACTGTTAAAGTGCCATGGATGTTGTTGTGGTAATTTGGAGCAGTGTGCGTGCGTTGACGTGCGTATGATGTGGTGTGGACTATGGATAGGACGGGTAGACACGGCTTGAGATCTTCGCTGGGACCCGGTCCTTCGGGGTAGTCACGGCTTGAGTTCTTCGCTGGGACCCCGATTTGATTTATTAAGCGAAAGTCCGGCTTGAGTTCTTAACTGGCACCAGGTTGGATTTAAGAGAACTGTATAGGGGATCAGCTCCCATATATTATGATTGATATTACTGGGTGTGTGAGTGCTCCAAATTACCTTTTTGCTATTATGATGTGAATTTATTGCTGATGCTGCATTGCACTCCATAGAGTGCATTAGCTTTAGATAGTTATAGAGATTATGGTTAAAATTGATATTTTACTTTCTGAGTCGAACGCTCACTCCTGTTCAATATTTTTCCAGGCCACAGGATGAGTTATTTTACAGAGCAATCTGTTTTCTTCCTCGCAGGTTTAACGTCGGTTATTTTAATTGTTTTACTCTCTTTTCTAAATTTAAAATCTAGAACTCCGTATGTGTTAGTAATAGTGTGGACCTTATTAGGAATCGGGAATTTAAAATTTTCAGATTAATAAATGAAGATTTGTATGGTATTTTAAACAGTTTGTAAAATGAGGTAACAGGGTTGAGCCGGGCTACCCTAATTTTAGTCTCTGATGATTTCTGGGCTAAGATGGCCCGAAATAAAATTATAACAGTTTAATTTAAATTATTTTTATATGCATATTGAGCCTAAATTGTGGGCTTGGTTATGGATTTGAGAAATAGTTAGGCTTACTATGAGCCTTGGGGGCTTTAAGCTGGCCCAAGTCCTAGTGCCGGTCCGGCCCATAGGTTGGGTCGTGACATTAGTGTTGATTATGCATGCCTTAAGAAATTAAGTGATAGATTAGAAAGTAAACTCAATTGGAGTTATTAAAAAAAATCAATTAGAATTAATTTCATATTTTAGGGTTTTTAAGCTTTATACAAATTTGAAATTATTTCATTAGCTATTTGATTAATATATTTTTATTTTACTATTATAATCGGTGTTAATTGTACATATTTTATTAAAAATATAGTTTGAGTGATAGATTAAAAAGAAAAAAAAAAGTAAATCTAAAAATCACTCGAACTAATTTTTATTATATATTGAATTATTTTTTAAAAAAATTATATAATTGCTAGTAATTTTACTTTTTTTTTCTACTTATATTTGTGGCATATTTCATAATAACGAAAATGTTATTTCATTTTTTATCTTCAATTTTGATTAGGGGCAGAATTATTATTATCTATTATATATTTTCATGTCTCATATGTTCCTTATGTGCAAAGAAGGTGGAAAATGGATACAGCATCAATGCCCATGAATTTCACAAAAGTCAAGATTTGAATTAATGTAGGTCATTACTATTTAAATTTAATTTGATGCACGTAAAGTCAAAAAATACAATATATGAATTCTTGATTTTCAATGTTTTATTAATTACCTTTATATCTAATTTTGATGACTGAAAATATTTTTTATTTAAGAGAAAGTTATCATTAGAGCCGAATAAGTTTGATTATAATCGAAAATAAAATAAAATTATTTAATTTAGTCTTTTTATCTAAATAATTTGATTTGATTAGTTATTTTTAAAAAATTCAATTTGTTACTTTGAAGTCGTATAGAGATATGAATGAAGAATAAACATAATATTGAAATTAGAGTAAAAAAAAATACGAATATTTAAAACATATTAAAAATGGTATTACTAGATAATTTGGATTAAATCAAAATTTCAAGTATAGTTTTCAAAATCAAACCAAATTGATTGATCGAATCGAATTAATCGATACCCCAAACCACTAACTAGTTAGGTCTTGTTAAAAATCACAGTCTTCTTCATTAAAAAAAAAAAGAAAAAGATATAGATTGTATCAATTAAGTCGAGATATGCCTTTTGATATCTAATGTATAAATAATTTTTTTTAGTAGAAATTAGAAAAATTAATTTGTGATTTTTCGCATTTGTCAGGTAGAGTCCTAAGATTAATTTTTTTATACCTCGAGTTTATGTGACGTTAGCAAATAAGGAAAATTGCCTTGGCGCGATAAAAAATAAAATTGGATAAATTATAATTTAGTCCTTAAGAGTTAGTAAAACTTATATATTAGTCCCACATTTTAAAACACACATTTATAATGCTTTAAATTTTTTATTAATTATTTCAAATACTATTTTTATTACTTTTATCTCTCAAACTTTTTAATAAATATTTTATAATAGAAATAATTACAATCTATCTATATATAATATAGATATAAATACATGTAATTTAATATATATTAATATATCGTAAGTAATTTTATAATAATAACAACTATTTATTATAATATTAATAAGATAATTATTAAATAATTTATAACTTATATATAACAGAGAATGTTAAATAATAATACTGTTAAAGAGAATTTTACATATTAGCTACGTGGCAATAGTTATATATATATATATATAACAATCAAGTCTATTTATTTTAAAAAAAATATTTTTAATTAAAAAATTGAACTCTCCATTTAAATATGAGAATAGGTAAAAAAAAAATAATTAAATTCAATTTTATAAAATTTTAGTTTCCTGAAAATTAGAAATATTATAATCATTATTTTATTTTTTATTTAATTCATTTGATTTTAATTGTAAATTTAATTTTAATTATTAATATCATTAAAATAAAAATCATTAATATCATTATTTTCTTTTTAATTACTTGTTACAAAGTGCACGAACCTCAGTTAATTAATTATATCTATTTTAATATGATATATGTTCCTATATTATTAATTTATATGAATTAATTTCATTGCTTAATAGACATTAAATAATTCATATAAATTAATGATTCAAACACGTCACCGATTCTATCTTTTATTGATATTTCATATTATAAATAATAGACATAAATAATTCATATCATAGGCGTCAACCCCTATGATTCAAGTGCTGCAACTTTATTTATTTTCTATTATTTTTTTAATTGCAATTAAATTGAGTCTAATCAATGCGGTAATAAATTTGAGCTCGGCTTGACCTTAAAATTTAAAATTTGACTCAATTCTTTTGAGCCCGGTTTTTAAAGTTTCATTTCAACTCCATGACCACTCGAAGTAATTAACACTTTAAAAAAACAATTATTTTTACAATTGATGCTTATAATCGACCAAAATAAGTTATTATTAATAATTAATTTTATAATTTATTTATAATTTTAATTTTTTTAATAAAATAATTAATTTTTAAAAAAATTAACAATCAATTCACAAATTAATTATTAAATTAATTATAATCGATTGAAATCGATTGTTATTACAAATAATTTTACAACTTATTGGAAATTGATTATAAAATTTATTAAAAAATTTTTTTTCTTAACTAATTATGAATTAATTGTAAAATTTTTTCATAAAAAATTTTTATTTGATTTTTAAAAGAAATTAACAACAAACCATTGATTGATAAAATTAATTATTAATTTACTTATATAAAATATTATTTATTTTCATTTTCATTACTAAATTTTATTCAGCACTACTCATTTTTTTGCTTTTTTTTCTTCTCTTTTCTCTTATTTTTTTTTATCAACTTATTTATTCTCATTTATTTTATTCATCATTTTTTTCTTTTTAATATATTTTCTTCTTCATCTTTTTCTTTCTTACCTATTTTAATTATCTTTTTTTTTCTCATATATTTTCTTTCTTTATCATCTTTTTCTTTTTTATCTATTTTTTTATCATATTTTTATTTCTCATATTTTTATTCTTTATAATCTTATTTTTTTTCATCTTTTTCATTTAATTTATTTTTTGGCATAAAATAAAAATTTTTGTAAAAATATTTTTTTGTTAGAAAATTATTTGTAGTTCTAATTTTTAGTAATTTTTTTATTATAATACATATGGGGTATTTTTCTATAATTTGTCTTATAAATATCTTTTTATATTTAATTTTTTGTTAGTATTTTTATTAGTAGTTATCATCAGTAATTTTTTTATAATATTTTTATTTTAATTTTTTAAGTACTAATTTTTCATTAAAATTTTATTATTTTAATATTTTTTGAAACTTTATTTATTTGAATTTTTCAATTATTATTTAGAAATTTAATTTTTATTATAATTTTTTTATTAGTAACTGACTTTTTGATTGCTAAATCAGTTGTAAATAGCAATTGATTTATAAAATATTACAAAATTATAAATTAAAGATACTAAATTTTTTGTAACTGATTATATTTCGATTGCTAAATTAGTTGCTAGTATCAATTAATAGTTATTTTTTTTATCAAAAATTTTATTTTATTTTTAATTTAATTAATTTAGCAACTGATTCGATTTATCGATTGTTGTTTATAACTATATCATTTTAACTAACTGAATCGATTAACAATCAATTTTAATGGATTAACAACCGATTCGGTCAATTGCTAATTCGATTTTTTTTAGGGTAACTCGATTAAACTTGAATTAAATACTAATTAATATTTTTTAATTACGCTAACTTAGCCCAATGATTAAAAACATATTACTTATTTGAAAATTTTTAACTTGAGTTTTTACTCCTTCAATTTCCTATTAAAAAAAAAAACTTTTAACTATATATTAATATATATGGGCAAATGTATAATTTAGACAAGCTTAATAGATTCACAGTTAAATGCTTGAATCAAAGTATTATAATATTTGAACTTATTTCACCAAGTTACTCGAACTAAGCTTGACTTAATTAAAAAAATTAACTAAATCTCTATTTATTTTGAAAAAATAATTTATATATAAAAATATATTTTTATGAAAAATATTTTCTAATTTTTTTTTTCAATTTTAGTTATAATGTTGAATTAACAGTAAGTATTTATATCATATATGTATAAATATTTTTACATTTTAATAACATTGTCAAAATCTAGAAATGATTTTTTTAAAAAAAATAAAAAATTATTTTTCATAAAAATAACTTAATTTTCCTTTAATTAAAAAAAAATTCACATAGACTCATTTGCTTAGTGCCCAAATGTTAAAAAAATATTAAAATTATTTTTTTTAATTTTTTTTTGTTTGCAAAATTAACAAAAGGAATATTAATTTCAAATATTTTTTGAGTCGAGTTGAAATAGTTCACCAATAATATGACTCGTTTACATTCTTAGGTTTTGTAATTCGTAGGAACAACGAGCATAAGAAATGTGAGAAAAAGAGAGCGTAATAATCAACACATGGATTATCATCCAATTCAATTCAAATTTTAATGATCCTATAACTAATTAAAGATATAAATGAATAATTCAATTTTTGCAGAATTTGTTTCAATTGTGGTGATTTCCTAAAAGGTGTATAATAATTATAGAATTATAAATAATTTTGTATTTTTTTTATTTCAAATTAATATAATAGTTGTATAATTTCAAATAAATTCTGTAAAACAAGATTAGTCCCTTCAAATAGATAATAATTTGAAATGGATTTTTTAATTTTATACAATAATGGTATTTTTATATTTTTATTTAAAAATAAATTTAAATCTATATACGTTTTAAATTTATTTCTATCAAGTTATTAATATTAAAGATATAGAATTATTTTAAATTGAATGGTTCATATATACTAAACTATATAAGGTTAAATTCTAAATGTCATTTTTCCAAGTAAATAACAATATCATAAAATTTGTGTTATTAATAGCTTATTGGTTGACTTAATGTGCGCGCTTTGTAATACAATTGATTGATCAAATTCCTATTATCCTTCCCCCTTAAGGCTTAATTAATATATATATATACACTAGAGAATTACCCATGATTATTAATAATTTTAATTTATTATTTTTTAATTTTAATATATAAAAATATTATAATATTTTGTATTTTTATTAATTATTTTTATTACTTTTAACTCTCAAAATTTTTAATAAATATTTCATCACATATAAAAATAATTAAAATCTCTCCATATATATATATATATTATAAGTTATCTTATTATAATAATTATTTATTATAGTATTAATAGGCTAATTATTAAATAATTTATAACTTATATATAATAGATAATACTAAAAGGTAATACATAATATTACGTGTTAGTTACATGTTAATATTATAAAAGAAAATATCACGTGTCATTCTCTTAAAAATATATTCTTATATCTCTTAAAAATACTTTATATATATATAATACTATATATATATATATATATATATATATTTTAAAGTTCAATCATTATTAAATATATGTTTGTCTTTATATAATCACTAATTACATTTAGATATTAATAGATAAGATAAATATTTATTTGTTTTTAAAAATATATAGATATAAATAAATAATTATTTGATATAAAATTTTTAGTCATTGTAGCAACAGACACCTTGAATTTATCTGATAAGTTTGGTTATTTGAATTTTTTATTAAATTAATCGACTTAAATAAAAATTGATATTTTAAAAAATAGTAACTAAAACTATTTTGATAAATCACAAAATGAAATAAAAAAAAATAAATTAAATTCAATCTTTTAATTTTAAACCGAAATTTTATCTAGCCCCTAATTTCCTATTTATAATTAGTCAATGTCGATGCACGTGTTTTTTATGTCAATACATAATCTATTGCAGGGCTCAATTTTTCTGTGTGCTAGTATTATTCAATTTAAATTAAAAAATAAATTGAGAGCTAGATTAATTAATTCCATTCATATTTTATAATAATAAATAAATAAATAAATAGAATAAAATTAATGTAATTATTTTATTTAGTTCATGATTAGTTTAATATGCAATGTTTAAATACTAATATTTGAGATAAAGAGATTTCAATTTAATTTTAATCTAAATTATTGATAAATTATGAATTTTAAATAATATTATTTTGTTTATTAAAAACTTTTTAAAGTTATTTTAAAATAATATTATTTTATAAATAATTCAAAATTCATATTCAAATAATATATATATTCTACACATTTATAAGCATAATATATATCCATGACTAGCTTAAGACCTTAACATTATTTAATTAGAAATATATCATTCATAGGATAGATCAGATTCGAGCTCCACTCTCCCGTTATATAGTTTTATAAACATGAAATTTCATATTAAAATTTAATTGAATTTATTTATCTTTTTTCAAATAAATTAATAAATTATAATTTTGGTTTAAGTTTTGAAAAGTATTGGAGCCTAGCACACTGACTCCTCACCTATAAAGTTTGATGGAACCCTATCAACAAATAATAATTGCACCATCTTTTAAATATGCTTGAAAATTTAGTCAAGCAGAGCAAAAAGAAAGAAATCATGGAAGACTCAGTCCCTTGTTTCTTCCTTTCCGTTCTCATCCTCTTCCTTGTTTTTAAAACTTTCCGATCAAGAATATGCTACAGAAACCTCCCTCCTAGTCCACCTGCACTTCCAATTATCGGCCACCTTCGCCTCCTAAAACCACGCATGTACCGCACTCTCCAAAATCTCGCTCAAGAATACGGCCCCATCTTCTCCCTCCGCTTCGGATGCCGCCTTGTTGTTGTAGTCTCATCATCATCTGCAGTGGAAGAATGCTTCACCAAGAACGACGTCATCTTAGCCAACCGTCCAAAATTTCTAGCAGGCAAGCACATAGCTTATAACAACACCACCATCCCTCAATCCTCCTACGGCGATCACTGGCGCAACCTCCGCCGCATCGTGGCCATTGAGATCTTCTCTACTGCTCGCCTAAACAAGTTTCTAAGCATCCGAAAAGACGAAATCAAGCGATTGATTACAAAGTTATCACAAAGGTCGCTTCAAGATTTTGCCAAGGTAGAGTTGAAATCATCGTTCAAAGAGCTAACGTTTAACATGACAGTGAGAATGATCGCAGGGAAGAGATATTACGGAGAAGATGTGAGTGACGAGGAAGAGGCGAGACGGTTTAGGGAGTTAATGGTTGAGGTATTTTCGTATATAGGGGCGTCGAATCCAGGAGATTTCTTGCCGATTTTGAATTGGATTGATGGTGGCAGGTTTGAGAAGAAATTGAAAAACTTTGGGAAAAGAACTGATGAATTTGCACAACGGTTGATTGATGAACACAGAAGTAAAAAGAATAATTTAGAGAGCATGAACACCATGATTGATCATCTTCTTTCTTCGCAAGAATCAGAACCTGATTATCTCACTGACGAGATTATCAAAGGGCTTGTGTTGGTTAGTGTTCTGTCTCTCCCCTGTTTCTTGTTCTTCTCTCCAAGTAGAACGAAGTTGAAAAACATTTATTATTATTATAATTATTTGCCATGCACGTGTGAGGATAAGAATCAGGATAAGTCATTTTGCCCTGTTTAAAAAAAACAAAAATGATTTTTTTAAGAAATTAAATATCGTGAATGAATTTGTCAGAAAATAAAGTATGTGGGTCAAATTACATTTTTATATTTCTTAAATTAATGTAGGCAAGGAAATTTTATCAATTATAAACTTTATTTTCTTATTTTTATATTTCATAAATGTTTCAATATAGATAAGCATTTAATTTTATTTATTTATAATTTTTAATTAGTCTATTTTCAACTGCATTTAAATTTAATATTTTAATTTTATAATTGAATATAATAAGAATAATAGCTAAAAAAATCATGTGATTTTTAAATTTTTATAATTTTATTCTAAATTATAAAAATTATTAATTAAATCTTAAGTTTTTTAATTTTTATTGATTCTATTATATTGTTAATAAAATTATCATCTCACTAATAGAAAGTCCCATCAAATATCACAGTAGGATACAAATAATAAGAGTCAAAAAAGTATAGAGTTTGAATAATAAATTTTTTGGTATACGTATAATTGTAAAAAAATTATATAAATTATAAGTATATAATTTTTTTGATAATTTTTTCGATCTATTTTAATTTATATAAAATTTTAAATTACTTTTTAAAATTGAAAGTTAATTAATAACTTGATTTTAATTAATTTACTTGATTTAAAAATGATTCATATACTAATTTTAACTAGTTTTAACAATTTAATTGTTGTTGAGAGTTAATTAATAACTTGATTTTAACAATTTAATTGTTATTGTCATTGCATGTATTTTAATTAATTATATATATAATTTTTATAATAAATATTTAAGAAAATTTTATTTTTTAATCTTTGGCTTATGTTATGGATGACGATATGTAAAATACTTAAAAAAATTATTTACATAAAATATATTTATAATTAATAATTTATATTTTAATTTTAATAATTTTAAAAAAATTGCCTAAAAAATCTTACACTTTTAATTTTTTATAATTATATTTTATATTAATTAAATTATCAATTAAACTCTATATTTTTTAATTTTTATCATTTATATCTTATCATTCATATGATGTAATAGTTAATGTGGCAGTTAATATGATATCTCTTTAGGTTAGATAATAGTTTTATTAATGATGGGATAAAATTTGTAAAATTAAAAAATTAATAATTTAATTAATATTTTTTATGGTGTGTGATAGAATTGTAAAAATTTTAAAAATATAAAATTTTTAATGGAAATACATTTTTAATTGGGCTTGTGCAGACCATGATATTTACGGGGACCGATACATCAGCGGTGACGTTAGAATGGGCAATGTCCAATCTACTCAATAATCCACGCGTACTGAAGAAAGCTAGAGATGAAATAGACGCTCAAGTTGGCCCACAATGCTTACTAGATGAGCCTCATCTCTCCAAACTACCATACCTTCAAAACATCTTCCACGAAACCCTCCGATTATACCCGGCCGCCCCACTCCTTGGCCCCCATGAAGCATCTGATGATTGCACCATCGGAGGATACAATGTGCCACGTGGCACAATCGTATTGGTAAATGCATGGGCTATGCACAGAGATCCTGCGCTTTGGGATGATCCAATGAGTTTTAAGCCTGAGAGATTTGATGACGGAGGAGGGGAGGGCTCCAAGTTTACACCATTTGGATTGGGGAGAAGGGCTTGTCCAGGAGCAGGCCTAGCCCAACGTGTTGTGAGTTTGGCTTTGGGAACGTTGATTCAATGCTTTGAATGGAAGAGGGTCACTCATGAGGAAATTGATATGATGGAAGGCAGAGGGTTCATCATGCCGAAGCTTGAGCCCCTAGAAGCCATGTGCAAAGCTCGCCCAATTGTCAAGAATATTCTCTCTTAATTAGTTTAATATTGCTGAAATATGAATGTTTTATTATCTTGTTTATGTATGTTGAGTGCTTATTAATTTGGATAATGAATGTAATCTTATATTAAGAATATTAATTTGAAAAATCGTTTATTAATCTATCGTTAAATTAATTTTCAAATTATTTTATTATTTATTTTTTACAAATAATATAATATATTAAACCAATTATTTTTACTTCAAAACTTAGCTCAGTCATAATTTTTTATATTTTAAATTATAGATTATTATAGATTAATTTTTGAAGTACAATTAATTTTATTTCTTACTTATTTTATTTATATTAAATTAATAGTTTTAATACACTACTTGGTATTAAATACTTATTTTTATTTTTTTTAATATAATCAAATAATTATTCTTTATAGAGATTAGTTAGTAATAATACCTTATCACTTTTGATGATCTCTCCAAAAAAAAAAAAATAGCAATTGACTAAAGCGGTTGTTAATCCATTAAAATCGATTACAAATCGATTTAGCAACTGATTCAATCAGTTGCAATGGGCCTAGTTGCAAATGGCAAGCGACAACTAAATTAGTTACAAATAGCAATTAACAATCAAATTTGTTGCTAAATTAAATAATTGCAAAAAAAATTAATATTTTTAATTTTATAATTTTATAATTATTTTGTAAATGAGTTGCTATTTACAACTAATTTAACAACTGTAAAGTCGTTTGTTAATTTTAAAAAAATTATAAAAAAAAATTAAAATTTCAAATAAGAAATGAAAAATTCAAGTACATAAAATTTTCAAAAATTACTAAAATAATAAATTGTTAATGAAAATTAACACTAAAAATTAAAATAAAAATATTATAAAAAAATTACTAACAATAACTATTATAAAAAATATTTTAAAAAAATTACTAACAATAACTATTATAAAAAAATATTAACAAAAAATTAAATATAAAAACATATTTATAAGACAAATTACTAAAAAATTACCCCAAATATATATATTATAACAAAAAATTACTAAAAATTAATACTATAAATAATTTAATAACAAAAAATATATATTTGTATAAAAATTTTTATTTTATGCTGAAGAAAATAATTTAAATAAAAAAATGATGAAAAAAAATTGATGATAAAGAAAAAAATGATGAAAAAGAAAATAAATGAGAAAGAAAAAGATGAAGAAAAAAATAAATGAGGAAAGAAATATGAAGAAAATAGATGAGAAAGATAAAATAATGAACAAAATATGGTAGAAAGAAAAGATGATGAATAAAATATATGAAAATGAAAAAAAATGAGAGAAAAGAGAAAAAAAATGATTAGAAGGAAAAGAAAAGAGTAGTAATTTTTATAAGCGAATTAGTAACCGATTTTAGCAATCGGTTGTCTGTTGTCAATTTCTTTTAAAAATTCAGGAAGAATTTTTTGAGAAAAAATTTTACAATTGATTGCAAAATTAGTTGCTAATAACAATCAATTTCAATCAGTTATAGAAATTAGTTACTTTTATTAATCGATTTGTAAATTAGTTGCAAAATCAGAATAAGAAAACAACAAATGAATGGAAACTTTTAGGAGGAAAAAATTGGTTGTAAATAATAATCAATTTTAATTAATTTTAAAAATCGGCGATTGTTAGCAACCGATTTTGCAAATTGGTTGCAAACAAAAAAAATATGCGATAATTTTTAAAGGAAAAAATATGTTGCAAAATTAGTTATAAAAATCACTTGTTGTTAGCAATTAATTCGCAAATCGAAAAAAGAAAATAAAAAATTAGACGAAAATTTTTTTGGCAAAAATCAATTTTGAAAATTAGTTGTAAATAAAAAAAATAGGCCTAGATTTTTTGAGGAAAAATTTTTGCAACTAATTGTAAATCGATTGCCAATATCAACCGACAATAAATTAATTACAAATAACAACTGATTATAGCAAATGGTTGCAAATGAGTCGCTAATTTTTGTAATCAAATTGTAAATTTGTTGCTAACTCTGGAGTTAATTAAAATAATTATTTAATTTAGTAACCGATTCTCTAATTCGATTGTTATTAGTGATTAATTTTAAAATCAGTTACTATTAGTAATATATTTTAACAATCGATTTTTTAGTTGATTACTAATTATATATTTAAGATTTTTCTAATATCGATTAGTAACAGATTCAACAATCAATTATAAATTGGTTGTTATTAACAATCAATTTTAGCAATCAATTATAAATTAATTGCTAATAATAACTGATTCTTAAATCGATTGCTAAATTACTTAAAAATTAACTATTTTATTAAAAAATATTGAAATTATAAATCGATTATAAAATTAATTATTAATAGCAACTAATTTTAGTCGATTGAAATAATTGATTAAAAAACTGATTATTTTTTAGTGTCTTTTCATATAGGTCCTCGTTATTTCTTTAATTTTTATTTTAACAATAAATTCTCTATTTTTACAAATAAAAATTGAAATCTTTAAATTTGTTAGCCATCTACATATTCTTCATAGCCAGTTCATTCAGGCCATATAGCTTTTAGAATTCTTGCATGTCTCTCCTGAAAGTTTTCCATCTGAAATATTTAAGTTTGCCAAGCATATTTTTCTTTTTCATTTTTAGTAGTTATTATTTTTAATATTAATTGAAATTTAAAATTTATAAGTTTTCTGCCATAGCTTTTAATTTATAATATATTATATTATAATTCATGAGTAATTTATTTTTATAAAAATATGAATATATATAATAAAAACAAAAAATATAAAAAAAAGGAAAATTGAAATTGACTTGCAATTATAAACCTTCTATTTATATGTTCGCATGGTAAAATATTTAAATTCAAAACTTTAAATTAATATGTTAACCTAATGGCGGGAGATACAAAAAAATGTATCTTTATCAATATATAAAATTATCATCTACAAACATATATAAAATTATTTTAAATTGAATGGTTCATATAAACTAAACTATATAAGGTTAAATTCTAAATGTCATGTTTCCAAGTAAATAACAATATCATAAAATTTGTGTTATTAATAGCTTATTGGTTGACTTAATGTGTGCTCTTTGCAATACAATTGATTGATCAAATTCCTATTATCCTTCCCCCTTAAGGCTTAATTAAAATACATATATACTAGAGAATTACCCGTGACTATTAATAATTTTAATTTATTATTTTTTAATTTTAATATATAAAAATATTATAATATTTTGTATTTTTTATTAATTATTTTCAATTTTACTGTTATTATCTTTAACTCTCAAACTTTTTAATAAATATTTCATCATATATAAAAATAATTAAAATCTATATGTAATATATATATATATAATTAATATATATTAATATATTATAATTACCTTATCATAATGATTATTTATTGTAATATTTATAGGCTAATTATTAAATAATTTATAACTTATATATAATAGATAATACTGAGTGGCAATACAAAATACTACCTGTTAACCATCTAATAATATTATAAAAGAAATGATCACATATCATTCTCTTAAAAATACATTATTGCATCTCTTAAAAATGCCTTCTTATATATATATATTATTTTTAAAATTAAATATATATCTGTAATCTAAATAATCCAATTCAATAATAACTCTTATCCCATTTTATACTTAATAGAACTCTTGAAATATATATACCCTAATCATCTCTTTCTGCTAAACTTTACTTTCAAAACCTGTTTATTATTTTTTTTTCTATTAAATACTCTCAATAAGTATTTTCATCATCTTTCATTTATTGTGATATATATTTATATATATTCAAAAGGTTTTGGATTGTCTTGTTGTCTTGCAGTTATTGTTCAGCCAAAAATATTTAGTCAAAGAATCTGATTAGTGGTGCAATAATATAACAAGAAAATAATATACAATAAAAAAAATGGATCAAAATTTGGATACTCTAGAATTTAATCTAATTTCATATAATACTTCTAGTATTATCTATCCTTTGTTGTAATTTATTCCTCTTTAGAAGTGCTCAATTCTTTTATAATAATTAAATATTCTTACTCATTTATTTAATTGCTAATATTTTCAGTTGTTAATATTCTTAACTTATTTCAATAAATTTCACTGCCCAAGTAACCTATGACAGGTTGACTAAACTGGATATCGGGTCATTGGCACTGGACACCGCGGTGCCTCGGGCCATCGTACCATAGGACGCGGAACGTCAACCACGTAAGCAGTCAGAATGGCTAAAATGCCATGATAACACATAATCGGGCATAAAAGCCATGAGTGTAGGTATAAAGCCATGAGTGCGGCATAAAACCATGAATACAGGCATAAAGCCTTACGCAGTACTGCTAAACAATACCCTATTAGCATGCCAATCTATCCAATCTGACACACATGTCTAGGCAATACATGAGCATATAGTACCATTAAATGTTCATAAGTTTCATTATTTCATTATAGGTTCTAATTATAATTTCTAGCATTTTAATCTTTTTCATAATAGAAACATAAATCTCTAAGTCTAATATTTACATAATTTATGCATTTATCGTAATTTATATATTCATTATGTTATCCATAATGATCACAATTCAAAATAATGGTTCTCATGCACCATTGTACTCAAAATACTTTTTCTTGTCCTTTCTCCAATAATGGGAACTAAAGTCTTATTTATACATTCATTTATTCATTTCCCTATTTATATAAATTATTATTCATATTTCAAGTAGTCCATGAATATTTCATAGATTTAAAATTTGGCTAAATTTTCTTTAAATCCTAGTGTCACTCAAATTCAAAAATTTAAATCAACTATTTACATTATCTATATCTTAACCATTACAATAGCTTTCTAATTTATTATACCCTTTCCTATATCATTGGGGTCACTCAACTTCACCATTCACCATTTTACCTACCACATCCTATATTAACAACTATAATGTTTCTTATAGTTTGTTTTTCTATTTCACATAATTTAGTGATTACTATTCATTTGACCATTTCCATTCAAAGGTTGACTTTTTGATTCATAATAGATTTGTTAAGCCTAAGTTCACCAATATACCACATTTTACATTTTATTTTTGTTGGCATTGATTTCCAATACCATTTCAAAGTTTATTTTATGTTATTCAAAATTTTCAGATTTCGTACTTTAAGTTTACTGTTCTATTGGTCTAAGCTACAGTGAGAATTTAGCAAACTTTTCTTCATCAAAGTTATTCCTTTATGTGTCTTCTTTAATTTTCTTTTTGAAACACTCAATTTGGAGTTTTCTAGCCCATGTTATGGCCATTTTACCATAACTGGCAGGATTGACCTGTACCTTGAATTTCTGGGCAATTTGGTTCTGCCAGATTTGATATCCTAATTTGGACTAGCAATTTGAATTGGTTAGGTTCAGAATTTGAGTTTGTGTTCTTCATGAAAGTTGTTCTAAATTGTCTAAGCTTTCTATTGATATAAAATTTAGGTCATTTGGATATTTCTACAATGAGATATGACTATACTGTTCATTTGGTCAATTTCTAGGGACAGCATATTAGTCACCCGAATTAGATCAATTTTTAGGGCAACTTAGGTTAGTTTTCTGGACCAGGTTTCTTCATCAAAGTTATGTCATTTTATGTCTAGTTTAATTTTCAATTGGCCTTGAACTAATTGAAGTAACATAGCTCAAGTTATAACCCTAGGACTACACTGGACTCAAGTCCAGTATTCTGGCACAATGGGGGCAGCATCCACTTTCAATTTCATGGCCATAATTACTTCCAATTTAGGGTCAAACTTCATCAAATGGTTCCTAATTGACCATTAGAACTCCAATTAATCATTCAAACACAATATCTCTAATTTTCATACTAACCCTAATTGATCAAATCTCATTCTCATGCAAACTCAAAAAGATTCAACTCCATTCAACTCCAATTCATATGTATACATTAATTGACATTTATATACAAACTTAATTGCAACTAAACCATCCAGACCCTAACCCTCTCTTGGCTGCCACAATTCATACATACTCCTACATAAGTGTTTTATTCAATTTCTTAACAATTTCTCATTCACTTTAACTTCCTAACATGGAATAAAAAGAGAGATGTAAGAGTTAGCACTAACCTTATGTTGATCACTCTTCCAAGCTTGTAAAAACTTCTTAATTTCTTCTTTCAATTGCTACCTAGAGGTGGTTTAGGGTATAAGGAGGAGTTTTAATGAAACAACCTTTGAAATTTATGATAGTTTTTCAAGAGAATTTATAGTGATAAGTTTGCATGAAAATGGTGTGAGGAGAGAAAAGGGAGAATCGGCTGAATGAAGGAGATGAGATGCAGATTGTTGTTTCATTTAATCCCATTTTATCTCTTTTTAATAACTTTAAATATGCTTGTTGTGTTGTGATTAGTGGAGGCCTTCTTAATGACATCATGTGATGTCAAAATTCTAATTTTCTTCATTTTTCTTTTCTTTTCTTTTCTACTCATTTTCAATTAAATTTCTAGTAATATTTATTTATATTTTACGTCATAATAATTATTTACTTAAATATATAAGTTGGTAAAAAATCATCTCTGAAGATGAAATGACCAAAATGCCCTCCGTTTGGCTTATTGAGCCAAAATCGTCTATCACACCTTATCCCTCCGTAAGGCATAACATGATCCTGTAGTATACCTAATGAATTACCAAACTTCGTCTACTGATAACCCATTAAATACATTACAAGGGATTTTAAACCTTTTCTTATTTCTTTTTACAATGGTGAGCACTTTTGACAGGTGTTAATTTTTTTTTTTTTAACTGAAGTGAAATCAAATAACAAATTTGAAGTATCAATAATTTCTGTAAAAATTTTGACTGAGTGCCGTCTGTATTTGGAGCAAAATAGTTCTTCAAAAACCTGTAAAAAGCACTTTTAATATATTTATTCAATCCCAAACTCCAATATGGCTCAACTCAAATCAGTGTTCTCAACACAGTTCAAACTCAATTCAATATCATTTTCAGCAATTCCAAAGATAAAGTGCAAAATAAATGAGTATTTCAAAAGCTGAAATAAGAAAATTGTAATATAATATTTTTACAGGCCAAAATAATTTACAACTTTATTTTACAACCGCTCAAGAGCAAGTACAATATATACATACAGTTCACATATATTACAATAATATTTATAAGGAAGTGGTATACTCAATATACCCGACAAAATCCCAAAGCGAAGTCACAAGCAGCCTACTCTGCTGCTTTATCTGTCTGTCTACCTGCTACAGTAATGAAAAAACTATCGCTGAGTAAAATTTACTCAGTGGTGCATAATAATAATTTAAAATACAGTATATAAAACATTTATCGACAATTTACAATTCAAATAATTCACAATTTCATGTCACAATTTTCAAAGCTCATATAACACAAATTTTATCAAACAATTTAATAACACAGTATTGCCAATCAATAACACAACTTAGGTTATGACACAAATTTTTCCGAACATGTTGTGTTGTACACCACAACAAGGCATACTCATCCCACTAATCAAAATCAATGAGGGAGGTGGCTAGATAGATAATGAGTACTCATCCATACTCAACCCATAAATGGAGGAAGAACATAGTGATATCGCCATGCCAAGTTTGAATAAAAAATAATTTCAAATCACAATATTTAAATATTTCACACAAACCACAAATCACATTTTATCTCAAAATTTCTATTTATAACATAGGCAACACACAAATTTTCAAATAAAATTCCCAAAGCCAAAATAATAAAAAATTATTCATAACTCATTTCTCCAAATAAATTTTCTAGTAAAAACAGTGAATATTGTAACATGCCTATTTGCATAGCCTGATATATTTCACTGTTCCAGTGACCGATGTCAGTCCGGATAATTAAGGGGATTAGAACCATGTCTAAGACACCTAGAGAAGCCCTGAACACAAATAATTAGTAATTGTCAATTAGTTAAGTATAAAAAAGAAAAACAGAACACGATAAGTTAAATAAGCCGAAGGTCACGGCGATGGGTGACTTTCTCGGGAATGACTGCGAGGTCGATTTAACTCAAATTTCGAACTGTAAAATGTGACGCTACGGTCCTTAGGACTATTGCGAACACTGTGGAAAAGAGAAAATCACAAAAAAGAATTGTTAAGCAGGTCAAATAATTAGGTCAGGAATCCGAAAGAAATATCAAATAACTTGTAAACTGGATTGAATCAGCAAGGGGTAATTTGGTCAATTCACTCCTAGAGCTGACACTTGACCTAACTGTCCAATAAAATTGGAGAAAATAAAATTTTGGAATCGAGAATTAAATTAAAGAAATATTGAAAAATTAATGAAAATGAAAAAAGGAAAGAAAAAAGTTTTATTGCATCACCTTGATGACATCACATATGATGTCAAAATCAATTTTTATTTTCCACCAATTTTGACCAAGTCAATTTAGTTTAATTAAACTTAAAAACAAAGAAAATGAAAAAAAAAATCTCACCTTCTTCTCCAAGAGCGAGCCGACACTCTCACTTCTCTCTTCCTCTCACACCAAAACTCCATTAAAGCTCATTTTGAACTTGATCAAACCCTAAATCTCACCATAGAAACTCCACCTTCCATCATTAAATCTTGTATTTAAACCTTGAAAAGAAGCTTGAGTAAGAAAAGAAAAGAGGAAAAGGAAGGAATTGAGGAAGAGGAAACTCCAAGTTGAGGTAAGCATTAAATTGAAATTTAATGATTAAAAATACATGTTTTGAGTTACTTTAGCTTAGATTTTAACTAAAATGAAAAGAAAACAATTATTGAGAGAGTATATATGAATTTGGCCAGCAGTAGTTTAGGGTTGAAATCGATGATTTTGATGCAAATAATGAAGTAGTTAAGTGTGAATGAGTGTATAAATACTAAATATGCATTTAGAATTCAACAAATGAGCTAAACATGGAAGTTAGAGTTTTGGACCTAGGGTTTGAGAGATAAAATTTTGAGAATTTTTCAAATGATGTGTTTGACCTTACCTAAGTTGAAAAATGGTCATGTATGACTAATTGTGATGTGTAGAAAGTGTTAGAACCAAATTAAAATTTGGATTGGATATGGTCATTCTGGAGGCAACATGACCAAGGTTCCTTTCAGGGACCAAAACTAAAAATTTACCAACCCAATTGGTGTAAGGTCAATTGGGAATGAAACTAGACACAAAATGAAACATTTTTCATTTAGAAATCATGCCCAAAAAGTGATCATAGCATAGTCAACAAATTGGCCAAATCCAAAATTGGGTGTTCTGTCATGTATAAAAATGACTAAATAAATAGTGTTTGTTCATTTGGCCATAACTTGGGCTAGGCAAGTCTAAATGACCTGAAATTTTACTATAGAAAAACTGCCAGAACCAGGTTTGGTGCCCAGAAAATCTGGGTTAGACCAATCCGGCCAGCCATGTTCAAATGGCTATCACTTGAGCTACAAAACTCCAAATAGAGTGATTCAAAAAGGGAAATAAAGTTAAGACAATAAGGAACAATTTCTATGAAAAAAACTTGGCCAAATTCTAACAGCAACATGACCAATAGAATAGTGCAAAATAGGTCACCAAAACTGAAAATTTGAAAGTTTGCCTAAAAGACTTAAGTTTTGAGAAAATAACCAAAACCAATAAGTTTGGTAACCAAAATGTGGTATGTGAGTATAGTTGGATTTCTCATTCCTTTTAAGCATAAGAAAGTCAATATTTTGACTTGAATAGTATCATAAATAGTAACCTCAATATGAAAATTTTGAAGAATAAAAGTTTAAGCATATTGGAGCTAGAATTAAACATATATAAATTAATTATTGGAATTATTGTGAGGCAAAGATACTGAGACACTATAAATTTCATGTTTCAGCTGAAAAAGACCTGGAAGGTCTAAGAGACTAAGTCAAGGCCTAGAAGCGACTCACGTCAGGTTTGTGCACAATAAATTATGTAATTATTTTCTAAGTGAAAATTTGACTTGTTATGCTTTATGGAAACGCTGTATTATTTATAAATTGTATTGCCATTTTTTGACTGCAAAAATGACTTTGGAAATTATTTGGGATTTTTTCTAAATTATTTGAGTACTTTGTTTTGAATTGATTTTGTGTTCACACTTAGCATGACAGTATCACATTATTCTTTCTCCATCTATGGGATTAAGATCGTTTATTTTCCTCCCTCTCTGGCTTACCAATTGAGGTTGTAGATCAGATGAGTACTCATTAGCTAGCTAGCCACCTCCCTCATTGATTTCGATTAGTGGGGTTGTAGATTGCTTTGTCGTGGTGTACAACGCGGCATTGATCGGAAATTTTGTGTCATGGCTTAAGTTGTGTATGAATTGGCAACACTGTGTTTATTAAATTATTTGACCAAAATTGTGCTATAATGAGTTTTGATAATTTGTGAAATGTGATTGTAAAATATTTAAATTGTGATTTATCAATGAATGTTTTATGTACTACATTTCGAATTTTTATTATGCACCACTGAGTATTTTTATACTCAGTGATAGCTTATTTTGTTGTCGCAGATAAAGGCAAGGAGAAAGCAGTAGAGTGAGCTGCTATTGAGATAGAGGACTACACTGACCTTTTTGGTATGAGTATTTATTTATACCCTTGTAGTTATTTTGATATAAATATTGTAATATCATATGTATTAATGTAAAGTTGAGCAGTTGTACAGTAAATTGTAATATAGTATTTTGGATTTTCCTTTTATAAATTAAGATATGTATTGTAAATTAAATATTAAATGCAATGTGAATGAATTGATGAGATATTTTGAAATGACAAATTTTGATTGAATTGTGGACTTGGATTGCATTATGATGAACTAAGTTATTTTGGTGGTAGGGAGTTGTGAAAACAAATATTGAAAGTGCTTTTTACAGGTTTTTGAAAAATTATTTTCTCAAAATACAAACGGCACTCTGCCAAAATTTTTCTAAAATTTGTAGACAAATAAAAATTGACAAAAATTTTTACTAGTTTTGAAACTTCAATTAAATATTTTTAATTCATACTAAAATGCTCACCACTTCTAAAAAGTAAGAAAATAGTTTTAAAATCTCTTGTCGGGTACTTAATGAGTTATCGGTAGATGAAGTTCGGTAATTCATTAGGCATTCTACGGGATCATGTTATGCCTTACAGAGGGGTAAGGTGTGACAAATATAAAAAGTATTATGCACAGACCTCGGATGAGTCGCCTCTTGGCCTTGACTCAATATTCCTTATGCTTTTCAATATCCTTTTCAACTGAAACACACAATTTAAAGTATTTCAGTACTCAATTAAATTGTTTCTAATAATAAAATCCAATAACTAAATTTTATTGGTACTATTCACTTCAATTCATTTCATTAGTCAACCTATAATGTTGACCTTTAATACACACTAGATGAATTAATTTTAATGTTACCAATATGTCACATTTTATAGTTCTTTAGTGTTGGCATACGTTACTAATTTCATTTTAAAACTTATTGCATTTTATTGTAATTTTTTTCAGTTTTGATGCACTACTTTGACCTAGCTAATTGACTTATTTTCCTTTATTTCTGGGTCTTGGTCAAAAGAACGATATTGTAAGTTTATGTCTTAGTGACATTTTAGCACTGATTTCAGGTCATTCTGAGTTGTATAGACCAAGATATGGTCAATTTACCAAAGCTGGACAGATTACATCTATAGTGTAAAATTTGGTTAATTTTAGGTCAAATTCAGTTCTGGCAGTTTTGGTACTCTAACTTGAGTAAGCAATTTGACTTGATTCTGACCATTTCTGGGCTTTGGTGTCTTCATAAGAGTTATAGTTCTATGTCTTAGCTTTCCATTGATATAAATTTTAGGTCATTTGGACCTGTTTTGAGTGAGTTATGGCCAAATGAATGGCCACTGTTCAAATGGTCAATTTCTGGGTTATCAAAGTTTCAATTCCGAATTAGGTCATTCTTTTAGGTCACTTCTAGGCAGAATTTTGGTAGGCTTTCAATATGAAAGTTGGCACATTTTGTGCCTAGTTTCACCTCCAATTGGCCTCATACCAATTGGGATCACACATTTAAGGTTGTAGGCTCATTTGCATACTGCCCTTTATATTTCTCTCAAACACCAATCCAAATGCACATTTAACTTATTCTAGCTTACCTTCCATACCTAATTCTGACTTTGTACATTATCATATTCATCAATCACTTTAAATTATAATCAATTTGGGCAGAATACAATTACCTTTAATACACCAAATATAATCCTAAATTACAAAGTCCATTTACAACAATATATACACATGAATATCTCTCATTAACACATCTAATTTTCTAACAATAATTACATACACATTTTGCTACCTTTAGTACCATGATTTAATAAATCATTCCATGAAATTAAACACTTCCAACTTCACCATAAGGCTGCCCAAATTACACATATACATCAAGCTTCCATTTTCAATTCACAAACTCACAATTCAAATTATATACATGGTAATCAAACTCTTATACATTTAAGCACTTAAATCAACACCTCAAATCACCATTTACATAAAGAAATAATTCATTCTCCCATGGACATGAGGGCTGCAGATTTAGAGCTTTGTCCATATTCATCAAACCCCTTCAATTCCTTCCATAAATCAACTCACCACAACACCAACACAAACTTTAACAAGGAAAGGAAGAAAATAGGACATGTACCTCAAATTGAACTTGTCAAACTTCTTCAAATCTCTCCCTTTTTGCTCCCAAAATGCTGCCCAAGATGTGTACTCCAACTTTAATGAAGAAGACTTGATGATTCCATGGCTTGATCTTGAGTGGATGAAGCTCCACACATGGACGGCAATGGAGTTTTGGGAGGGATTTCAATTCGGCTTAGTGAAGAAAGAAGAAGAAGAATAGAAAATGAGATAGTGGACTTTTCCACATTTGTCCATATATGTTTATAAATTCTCCCTTAGTGCTCCACTAACTCATTTTAACATTTTAATAATCCAAAATTTCATAATTCAAATTAATTCCTCACATTTTCCCTAATTTTCATTACACATTTAATTTTCTTTTTTCATGGGGTCCCCAATTTTAATATTATTTATTTTTAATGGACATTTAGGTCAAAAGCCAACTCTAGGTGTCAATTGACCAAAATGCCCCTTCTCAGGTTATATTCTCGATTTTTCGGTAACATCATTTTTTATCTGTTTCTTGATTTTTCGTTTTTCTTTGTACTAATTTATTAATTTTTCTTCGACATTTTCTGTAACACCCCTATTTGCATAGCCTGGTATATTTCACTGTTCCGGTGATCGGTGTCGGTCCGAACAATTAAGGGGATTAGAACCACACTTAAGACAACTAGATAACCTATAAATACAAATAATTAGTAATTGTCAATTACTTAAGTATAAATAAGAAAAACAAAACATAAGAAGTTAAACGAGCCGAGAGTCACAACGATGTGTGACCTTCTCGGGAAGGACTGCGAAGTCATTTTAAACTCAAATTTCGAACCGTAAAATGTGCCGCTGTGGTCCTTAGGACCCTTATGAACACAGTGAAAAAGAGAAAATCATGAAAAAGAACTGTTAAGCCAGTCAAATAATTAGGTCAGGGAGCCGAAAGAAATATGGAATTAATTGCAAACCGGGAAGAACCGGCGAGGGGCAATTTGGTCAATTGACCCCGAGAGCTGACTCCTGATCTAACTGTCAAATAAAATCGGAGAAAAAAAAATTTTGGAATCGAGAATTAAATTAAAGAACTAATAGAAAAATAAAAAAAAGGAAAGAAAATGAAAAAGGTGTAGGAAGATGACATCATGCATGACATCATACATGATGCCATAAATCCTATAATTAATAAATTAAATTAAATGGATTTTTGGGGTCTTCCATAAGACAAAATAAATAAAAGAAAGGAAAAAATATTCATTGTCTTCTTCTTCCCTTCCAAGACGTTTTCTCTCTCCCTTAGCTCTCTCTCTCAAACTCCATTAGAGCTCTTAAGTAAAGCTTCATAAACCTTCAATTCCACCATAAAAACCTTACTCTCCAACATTAAATCTTGTAGTTAGACCTAGATAAGGAGCTTGACAACAAAAAGAAAAAGAAAGGAAGGAGTTTTGAAGAAAAGGAAATTTTGCATAAAAAGGTTAGTAATCAAATTTGATAAATTGAGTTTGATTCTTACATTTCTAACTTATTTAGCTTGTAAATATGCTTATAATGAAAAGAAAAAATTGTGAGGGACCATTACTGAATTTTGACTAGCATAAGGGGGAGGGTGATTTGCATGATTTGAATAGTTTGAATGGGTATATAAACCTTAGTTAGTTGAATGACTATGGTTAAAGGCATGGAATCAAGTAAATGCAAAAATTAGTGTGAATTAGGGTTTGGACATTAGGGTTTAGGGGCCAAAAATGTGAAGAAGTGCTAAATGATGTCTTTGACATAGTTTAACGAAAGAAATGGTCATTTGTGACCTAATTAAGTGTGTTAGAAGTATTTGAATCAAAGCCAAATTCAGATTGGGTATGCACCATGACCAAAAGTCAACTTTAAGGGACTAAAAATGGAATTTTACAAGTCCAATTGGTATGGGACCAATTGGGACTGAGAATAGGCACTAAATGACACAATTTTCGTTTAGGAAGTATGCCCAAAAAGCGACCAAAACCTAGTGAACAAACTGACCAAACTTGAAAATCTGCAGTATGAATAGTGCATATGAACAGTAAAGTTTCAATGGCTATAACTCTCTCTAGAAAACTCCGATTTAAGCGATTCTTGAACTGATGGAAACCTAAGACATAGTAGAACATTTCATATGAAGAAAATTAGACCAAATTATGGACTTAACTTGATCAAATTGCTGAACAAATTTGGATCAATAAATCTGCCAGAACTAAAATCTGTAGCATGAACAGTAACTGTATTTTGGACATAACTTGAGCTACAAAACTCCAATTGGGGTGATTCAAAAAGGAGAATAAACTTAAGACATTAGGGAACACTTTCTATGAATGAAGTTTTGTCAAATTCTAATAGAAAGGTAACCAATGGAACAGTGCAACCTTAGACACCAAAGCTGAAAATTTATCAAATTTGCCTAAAAGACTTAGAATTTGAATAAACAACCAAAACCAACAAATTTAGTGACCAAAATGTGATATGTGGGTGAAGTTGGAATTCCCATACCTATCAAGCCTTAGAAAGTCAACAAATTGACTTGAATAGTATAGTGAATAGTAACCCAAAACACAAAAATTAAAGAACGTCAAATTTAGCACGTTAGAGCTAGGTAAAAGTGAAGTTAAATTTATTTTTGGATTGATGCTAAGTTATGGTACTTAAACACTGTAAAATTGTGTGTTTCAGTTGAAAAGAATACTGGGAAAGAACTCGAGGAACCGAGTCAAGGCTAATAGGCGACTCACTTGAGGTTTGTGCACAACATTACTATGCTTTAAAATTCATTGATAAAGTGAATGAAATATGTATTTTACATTTTCTTTGAATTGTTGAAAATTTATTTGTGACATTAGTTATGATGTTTTGACTTAAATTATTGAGAGTTATTGTGTATATTTGAAATGACAATGTTTAGCAAATTGTTAAGATAAGTTTTAAAACCACAGTGTCATGACCATATATTTGAACACCTCACTAGCACGACTAATGGGGGTAATTAGTTTCGAATTTTGATTCCTTATCTGGAAAAGTGTTGAGGTGTGCCAGTAGAAGAGGATGTGAATGGATATCCATATATTTGAGCTAGCTAGCCTTGTCATGTGATTTCTCTTTAGCCTCTGGCTATTGAGATTCTATTTGTTTCGAATGGCATGATCTAACTGTGGGTTTTATGAAATATGTTTTGATACTTTGAAATGAACTTGGTTTGCATTAAAATCTCATAATTCATGTTTTGTGTTTAACGCTTATGTTTAGTCAAATTTTTGAATAAATATTATTTATATTTTGCATAAAGATTATTTTAGTATGTTGTGCACCACTGAGTCCTAGTACTCAGCGATAGCTTTTATTGCTGTCGCAGATATAGAGACTAGAGGAGCAGCAGACTGAGCTGCTGAGGATTGAGGATCTTCTTGTTTTGAAGCTATCGGGTATAATATATACCCTGATTGTAAATATTTATTTTGATGTATGTAATACACAGAAATATATGGACATGTGAAAATAGGTCTTGAGCAGCTTGTACAAAATTTGTATAAAATTCGTAATAAATTTTAGTTTGAATTTTCTTAATGTAAATTTTTGTATGATGTATATATAAATTGTTTATCTTTAAAGAAATATGAATGTATGAAATTGATTGACTGTACCTTGAGGATTATTGAATTTTGAACTTGAGAAATTGATTGAAATGATTGTGGAGTTGTTGAAATTGATTGAGTTTGATTGTGAAATTGAAGTAGTGGTTGAGAGAAATTTTTTTAGAAGTGCTTTTTACAAGTATTTGAAGAACTGTTTTCTCAAAATACAGACAGAACTCTGTCAAAATTTTTATAAAATTTGCGAAAAAATAAAATGGGCCAAAATTTCCAACTAGCTTTCAAACTTAATTAAATGTTTTAAACACTTATTAAAAAAGGCTCACCACTTATCAAAAATAAGAAAAATGTTTTAAAATCCTTTGTAGATTACTTAATGAGTTATCGGTAGATGAAGTGCGATAGTTCATTAGGTATTCTACGGGATCATGTTATGCCTTACAGAGGGGTAAGGTGTGACATTTTCTAAGTTAATTATACCACAATAGATGTTTATTTAAGTCTCAAAAATATTTTCCAGGGTTCCCCGCGGTCCAGGGCAAGTCAACGGTCCTCGTCGCAACTTCCTGGTGCGGTCACCCATCACTAGGGTTTTTGGCTCGTTTAACTTAATCACATTTCGTTGCTCTTATTTTTCCTTTATTTTTCTTGTATTTTTCTCTATTGTATTTCATCATTTTATGTCTCCTTAATAACATTTAAGTGTGGCTCCCGACATTCTAACTGTCCGGACAGACACCATTCACCAGAACAGTAGAATGCACCACTGAATATAGGGGTCTTACATCATCTGTACCGATCGAAAAATTTTTCTAAGCCTTTTTTTGTCATTCTAATGCCATAGAAACCTCAATGACTATTCTCTGGAGTCCCAAAAATTATTTCATGAATTTTCTCTCGAGATTAGGGCTTCTAGCGGTGAAGACCGCAACTTCCCACTGGTTACCCATCACTAGGGCACCAACTCATTTAACTTGGTTGTATTTTATTTTTAAAATTTTTTGTAAATTTTTCTTATTATTATTTGAGTTATGTATGACTCCTCACTTTAGTCTAAATATTTTTCCAAACGTTCTAGCTGTCCGGATCGACATCAGAACGTTTGGAAAAATATTTAGACTAAAGTGAGGGTATTACAATCACCGAAACAATAGAATTTACGGAATTGCTATAGTGAGGGTATTACAATTCTTCTCCTCTAACAAAAATTTCGTCCTCAAAATTTACCCGGTGTAAATAGTCGAGGAGCTGCTACTTCTTTATTTCTTCACCTTACCAAAGAAAACAGATCTGCATTAGTGTCATCTCGACTCATATGAATGCAATGCATGTTATGCACACTATCCCTTTCCATTTATCTATGCCTAGGAATGCCTAAACCGTGCTCTGATACCAATAAATGTGACACCCCACATCCGATTACAATGTAGCCGAGTAAGGCGTGCTACATTCGGTGCCGGAGCACCCTGTCTTATCATACTTTATTCCTTTAATCATTTTCAAGTTATTATATTTTAATATCAATCATTTTTTGATGGAGAAACTAATGGAGTTTCCTCTATTTTATTATCGTTTGGCATATCTCAATATTCACCTGTTTGAAAATTTCAATAATATTTTAAAACAAAAATCTCATCATTTCATGCATCATCTATATATTTCAATTCCGTATTCAAATCTATACAATTTCATTCATATCCATTTCTATACATTCCCATTCATGCTCAACTCATATATGAAAATTTTCAATCTTCATTAATGTACATGATATACAATTTAATCACATATGAATTAATCGATTTATTAATTTACATCACATACCTATTAATTATATTTTCATAATTTACATTATAATACTATAACTAAGCATTTTATACAACATACAAATTATGACCTATATGGGCCATATCTACATGCATTGCTGAGGAGGTGATAACCATGAATACTTCAGAAACTTCAGCATATCAGAACTCCAAAATCTCTATTTAATATTCGCTGGGCTTTACCTTCAGTAACTGCGCGAGGAAACAAATCCATCGCGCTAAGTATTGCTGCTTAGAGGTGCAATAATATAACAAGAAAATAATATACAATAAAAAAAATGGATCAAAATTTGGATACTCTAGAATTTAATCTAATTTCATATAATACTTCTAGTATTATCTATCCTTTGTTGTAATTTATTCCTCTTTAGAAGTGCTCAATTCTTTTATAATAATTAAATATTCTTACTCATTTATTTAATTGCTAATATTTTCAGTTGCTAATATTCTTAACTTATTTCAATAAATTTCACTGCCCAAGTAACCTATGACAGGCTGACTAAACTGGATATCAAGACGTTGGCATTGAACACCACGGTGCCTCGGGCCGTCATACCACGGGGCGCGGAACGTCAACCACGTAAGCAGTCAGAATGACTAAAATGCCATGATAACACATAATCGGGCATAAAAGCCATGAGTGCAGGTATAATGCCATGAGTGCGTGCATAAAGCCATGAATACAGGCATAAAGCCATGAATACAGGCATAAAGCCTTACGCAGTACTGCTAAACAATACCCTATTGGCATGCCAATCTATCCAATCTGACACACGTGTCTAAGTAATACATGGGCACATAGTACCATTAAATGTTCATAAGTTTCATTATTTCATTATAGGTTCTAATTATAATTTCTAGCATTTTAATCTTTTTCATAATAGAAACATAAATCTCTAAGTCTAATATTTATATAATTTATACATTCATCGTAATTTATATATTCATTATGTTATCTATAATGATCACAATTCAAAACAATGGTTCTCATGCACCATTGTACTCAAATACTTTTTCTTGTCCTTTCTCCAATGATGGGAACTAAAGTCTTATTTATACATTCATTTATTCATTGCCCTATTTATATAAATTATTATTCATATTCCAAGTAGTTCATTAATATTTCATGGATTTCAAATTTAGCTAAATTTTTCTTAAATCCTAGTGTCACTCAAATTCAAAAATTTAAATCAACTATTTACATTATTTATATCTTAATCATTACAATAGCTTTCTAATTTATTATACCCTTTTCTATATCATTGGGGTCACTCAACTTCACCATTCACCATTTTACCTACCACATCCTATATTAATAACTATAATGGTTTTTATAGTTTATTTTTCTACTTCACATAATTTAGTAGTTACTATTCATTTGACCAATTCCATTCAAATGTTGACTTTTTGATTCATAATAGATTTGTTAAGCCTAAGTTCACCAATATACCACATTTTACATTTTATTTTTGTTGGCATTGATTTCCAATACCATTTCAAAGCTTATTTTATGTTATTCAAAATTTTCAAATTTCACACCTTAAGTTTACTATTCCATTGGTCTAAGCTACAGTGAGAATTTGGCAAACTTTTTTTCACCAAAGTTATTCCTTTATGTGTCTTCTTTAATTTCGTTTTTAAATCACTCCATTTGGAGTTTTCTAGCTCAAGTTATAGCCATTTTACCATAACTGGCCGAATTGACCTGTACCTAGAATTTCTGGGTAATTTGGTTTTGCTAGATTTGATGTCCTAATTTGGACTCGCAATTTAAATTGGTTAAGTTCAGAATTTGAGTTTGTGTCCTTCATGAAAGTTTTTCTAAATTGTCTAAGCTTTCTATTGATATAAAATTTAAGTCATTTGGATATTTCTACAGTGAGATATGACTAAATGAACAAACACTGTTCATTTGGTCAATTTTCAGGGACAGCATATTAGTCACCCGGATTAGGTTAATTTTTAAGGCAACTTATGTTGGTTTTCTAGGCCAAGTTTCTTCATCAATATTATGCCATTTTATGTCTAGTTTAATTTCCAATTGGCCTTGAACCAATTGGAGTAACATAGCTCAAGTTATAACCCTAGGAATACACTGGACTCAAATCCAGTATTCTGGCACAATGGGGGCAGCATACCACTTTCAATTTCAAGGCCACAATTACTTCCAATTTAGGGTCAAACTTCATCAAATGGTCACTAATTGACCATTAGAACTCCAATAACCATTCAAACACAATATCTCTAATTTTCATACTAACCCTAATTGATCAAATTTCATTCTCATGCAAACTCAAAAAGATTCAACTCCATTCAACTTTAATTCATATGTATACATTAATTGACATTAATATACAAACTTAATTGCAACTAAACCATCCAAAACCTAACCCTCTCTTAGCTGCCACAATTCATACATACTCCTACATAAGTGTTTTATTCAATTTCTTAATAATTTCTCATTCACTTTAACTTCCTAACATGGAATAAAAAGAGAGATGTAAGAGTTAGCACTAACCTTATGTTGATCACTGTTCCAAGCTTGTAAAAACTTCTTAATTTCTTCTTTCAATTGCTACCTAGAGGTGGTTTAGGGTATAAGGAGGAGTTTTAATGAAACAACCTTTAGAATTTATGGTGATTTTTCAAGAGAATTTCTAGTGATAAGTTTGCATGAAAATGGTGTGAGGAGAAAAAAGGGAGAATCGGCTGAATGAAGGAGATGAGATGCAGATTGTTATTTCATTTAATCTCATTTTATTTCTTTTTAATAACTTTAAATATGTTTGTTGTGTTGTGATTGGTGAAGGCCTTCTTAATGACATCATGTGATGTCAAAATTTCAATTTTCTTCAATTTTCTTTTCTTTTTTTTTCTACTCATTTTCAATTAAATTTTTAGTAATATTTATTTATATTTTATGTCATAATAATTATTTACTTAAATAGACAAGTTGGTCCGAAATTATCTCTGAAGACGAAATGACCAAAATGCCCACCATTTGACTTATTGAGCCAAAATCGTCTGTACCAATTAAAAAATTTTTTTAAGCCTTTTCTTGGCATTCTAATGTCATAGAAACCTTAATGACTCTTCTCTGGAGTCCCAAAAATTATTTCATGAATTTTCTCCCGGGTTTAGGGCTTCTAGCTGCGAAGACCGCAACTTCCCCCTAGTTACCCATCGCTAGGGCACCAGCTCATTTAACTTGGTTGTATTTTATTTTTAAAATTTTTCATAAATTTTTCTTATTATTATTTGATTTATTTATGACTCCTCACTCTAGTCTAAATATTTTTTCAAACGTTCTAGCTGTCCGGATCGACACCAGTCACTAGAACAGTAGAATGTACGGAATTGCTACAGTGAGGGTGTTACAATGACTTTGTTAAACTTGCACAGTTGTATATAGACAAGATTGTTAGTCTTCATGTTGTTCTAGTTTCCATTGTCTCTGATCGTGGTACTCAGTTTACTTCTCGATTTTGGAAGAAATTTCAAGAAGCATTGGGAACACGAATAGACTTTGGTACTGCTTTTCACCCTCAAATAGATGGACGGTCAGAAAGGACCATATAGACGTTGGAGGACATGCTTCGTGCATGTGTTATGGATTTTGGTAGCTGTTGGAATCATCATTTGCCTTTAGTGGAGTTTGCTTATAATAACAGTTATCAGGCAAGTATAAAGATGGCTCCATACAAGGCATTATGTGGTCGAAGGTGTAGGTCACCAATTTATTGGGATGAATTTGGAAAAAAAAGGCTTACTAGACTAGAGTTGATACAGTTAACTTCAGAGAAGGATTGGTTGATTCGTAATAGACTATTTACTGCTCAAAGTCGATAGAGAAGTTATGCTAACCCTAAGCGTAAAGATATAGAGTTTTTAGTTGGTGATCATGTATTTCTGAGAGTTTCTCTTATGAAAGAAATCATGAGGTTTGGAAAGAAAGGGAAGCTTAGCCGTCATTTTGTTGGTCCATTTGAAATTTTGGAGAGAATTGGAGTAGTTGCTTATCGTTTAGCCCTTCCATCTGGTTTTACAAATGTACATCCAGTTTTCCATATTTCTATGCTTAGGAAGTATACACCAGATCCATCTCATGTTTTGCAACCTCAGACCATATAATTTAGGGGTGATAGGTCATATGAGGAGCAACTAGTAAAGATTTTAGATCAAAAAATTAGGAAACTCCTGTCTAAGAAAGTGGCTTTGGTCAAAGTCTTGTGGCATAATCACTCAAGTAGTGAGGCCAAATGGGAGGCAGAATCTGAAATGCGAGCTAAATATCCTTACTTATTTGATTCTTCATATTAGAATTTTGTCTGTTTAAATTTGGAGATCGAATTTCTTTTAAGGGCTGAAGCATGTGGAAATCTAATATTTTATCTATTTATTTATTTTAATTAACTAACAATAATTTATTATATTTATCTAAAAAAAGGAATATTTTATTGGATGGCCTGCTTATTTATTTATATATATATTATTTTTAAAATTAAATATATATTTATAATCTGAACAACCCAGTTCAATAATAACTCTTATCACATTTTTTACCTAATTGAATTCTTGAAATGTATATATCCTAATTATTTCTTTCTACTAAACTTTGTTCTCAAAATCCGTTTATTACCTTTTTTTTTCTATCAAATACTCTTAACAGATATTTTCATCATCTTTTATATATATATATATATATATATATATATATATATATATATATATTCAAAAGGTTTTGGATTGTCTTTTTGTCTTGCAGTGTTATTATTCGGCCAAAAATATTTAGTCAAAGAATCCGATTTAGATCAGTATTGCTTTGATCCATACAGGAGACGTGAAAAAAAAAACCAACTGAGTTGGAGAAGGAATCAACTCATGTTGTTGCTCGTTCCCAAAAGACAAGAAACCTGTGAAGAAACCGACACCGTTTTTAATAAACTTACAAAACTATATAACCATCCCACCAACTTTAAATAATTGTGTTCATTTTCATGGCCATGGTATCATCAATCATTATTGTAAATTAATATAAATAATTGGAACTAATGAATGATTATAACAAAAAAAAAAAAAGAGTAAAAGTTTGTCACGCTAAAATGATTGAAAAATTGTCTAGAAAGCTGAAAGTCATAAACTGTATGTGTATTCAAAGGCTGTATATGCATTTAAAAGGCTTGAAAATTAACGTTGAAATTAATTAAATTTATATTAGGGAGGGGAAATCGATTAAAAGAAAGGCCAATAGGTTTGTTGATTTCATTATTATTATTATTATTATCTTTGGCTTCAAAATAAAAATTTTATATTCAATAGGTCTATCATATTAATTTAGTTGATCAAATTTTTGCTATATTTCGGGTATGTAGGAGATTCGAATATTCATTCTGTCAGATGAAATTATCTCTATTTTATTGAATTTAGTTATTATTTTGAAAGTTCCAGGTGAGTGATAATTATAGTACATGGTACCGTTTTGATCCCTTTTAAAATTTCTTAACATTGAATTGTTATTAAATGAAATTTTAAATTAATATTTTAAATGAAATTTTAATTTAATATTTTAACAATTATTTTATATGTAATTTTTTAGAGTTTTATTTTATTATTGAATTTTAATCTAATTTTGATTAAATAATTTATTTTGTTACTTATCTATGCATTAGAGCCATTAGGATTTCTGGAACAGACCTTTAATGTCTTTATATTGATTGATATCTGACTATAAAAAATTACCAATGTGGTACATTGAATTGATTTAATCTTATTAACTCTCTGAAATTATTGAAATAAACTGTTGAAATTGCATTATCAGTTATTATTTGCTATCTGAAATTTTTTGTTGATTTTGATTGATTTGTACAAATTGATTTTCTATTTTGAATTGGTACTTGTATTTAGTATCTGTATTTATTATCTGACCCTACCATGTGGACTATCATGGTATTAGGTTGCATTGTTAAGTCATGCATCATTTCAATTTATGGTTTGCATTAGTATCATATGCATTGATATCTGTGAAGGAGAAGGAAGGTATCTAATATCTGGTAGCGCGCTTATCATCTGGCCTTTGGTAATGTGGGGTATCATCACCCTAGTATACTGTACCATAAAATTTTTATTAAATGAATTTCTTATATATATATGTTTTATGAAATTATTTTACTAATGATTGTGATAGCATAAGCATGATTTTATTAAATAAAAAATTTATTGTGAAATTAATCAAGCGTCTGCTTGTTCTTATTCTGTTGTGTGCTATAATTATCATTCACTGAACATTAGCTCAAACTACGTTTTCTCTGCCTGTTATCTGTTTCAGATCAGTAGAATTCTGCAGATTATCCAAATATTAAGTCCATTTTTTAGAGATAGACAATCTTTAATTTACTCTTATGGTATGTTCGAATTCATGTTTACTCGGGTTAATAATTAGTTTAGTTTATTAAACAATTTAAATTTTTATTTGAAATCTGTAAAAACTCTGCAGTTTATTTATGGGTTATTTACGTTGTTTATTCAGTATTTTGTTTATTTGGATTTTATCTATATTTTTTGGGTTAACAAGTGACAATATATTTATTTAAGATACTCTAATAAGACTTGCATGATTTAAAAATACTTAAATTATGCACTGATCGCGACATAAAATTTTGAGTCGTGACAATATATGCTTTTAAAAATTAAATCATTTTTAAATATATATTTATCTCTATATATATTACTAATTATATTTAGAGATAGTAATAAATGAGATAAATATTTATTTATCTCTAACAATATATAGAGATAAATAAATAATTTTTTGAGATAAAATTTTAAGTCACTGTAGCAATAGACACTTTTGGGTTATTTGAATTTTTTCTTAAATTAATCGACTTAAATAAAAATTGATATTTTTAAAAATGGTAACTAAAACTATATTAATAAATCAAAAATTGAAATAAAAAACTAAATTAATTAAATTCATTTTTTTATTTTAAACCGAAATTTATCTAGCCCCTAATTTCCTATTTATAATTAGTCAACCAAACATTATGTATATATTGAAGAAAAAAAAAAGGACAAAGTCACAAAGGTAAACACTAAGCGAATGTCAATGCACGTGTTTTTTTATGTCAATTCATGATCTATTGTAGGGCACAATTTTTCTATGGGCTAGTATTATTCAATTTAAATTAAAAAATAAATTGAGAGCTTGAGTAATTAATTTCATTTATATTTTATAATAAATAAATAAATAGAATAGAGTTAATGTAATTATTTTATTTAGTTCATGATTAGTTTAATATGCAATGTTTAAATACTAAAGAGATTTCAATTTAATTTTAATCTAAATTATTGATAAATTATGAATTTTAAATAATATTATTTTGTTTATTAAAAACTTTTTAAAGTTATTTTAAAATAATATTATTTTATAAATAATTCAAAATTCATATTCAAATAATATATATATTCTACACATTTATAAGCATAATATACACCCATGATTAACTTAAGACCTTAATATTATTTAATTAAAAACATATCATTCATAGGATAGATCAGATTCGAGCTCCACTCTCCCGTTTTATAGTTTTATAAATATGAAATTTCATATTAAAATTTAATTGGATTTATTTATCTTTTTTTCAAATAAATTAATAAATTATAATTTTGGTTTAAGTTTTGAAAAGTATTGGAGCCTAGCACACTGACTCCTCACCTATAAAGTTTGATGGAGACCCCTATCAACAAATAATAATTTCACCATCTTTTAAATATGCTTGAAAATTTAGTCAAGCAGAGCAAAAAGAAAGAAATCATGGAAGACTCAGTCCCTTGCTTCTTCCTTTCCGTTCTCATCCTCTTCCTTGTTTTTAAAACTTTCCGATCAAGAATATGCTACAGAAACCTCCCTCCTAGTCCACCTGCACTTCCAATTATCGGCCACCTTCGCCTCCTAAAACCACGCATGTACCGCACTCTCCAAAATCTCGCTAAAGAATACGGCCCCATCTTCTCCCTCCGCTTCGGATGCCGCCTTGTTGTTGTAGTCTCATCATCATCTGCAGTGGAAGAATGCTTCACCAAGAACGACGTCATCTTAGCCAACCGCCCAAAATTTCTAGCAGGCAAGCACATAGCTTATAACAACACTACCATCGCTCAATCCTCCTACGGCGATCACTGGCGCAACCTCCGCCGCATTGTGGCCATTGAGATCTTCTCTACTGCTCGCCTAAACAAGTTTCTAAGCATCCGAAAAGACGAAATCAAGCGATTAATCACAAAGTTATCACAAAGGTCGCTTCAAGATTTTGCCAAGGTAGAGTTGAAATCATTGTTCAAAGAGCTAACGTTTAACATAACAGTGAGAATGATCGCAGGGAAGAGGTATTACGGAGAAGATGTGAGTGACGAGGAAGAGGCGAGACGGTTTAGGGAGTTAATGGTTGACGTAGTTTCGTATATAGGGGCGTCGAATCCAGGAGATTTCTTGCCGATTTTGAATTGGATTGATGGCGGTAGGTTTGAGAAGAAATTGAAAAGCTTTGGGAAAAGAACTGATGAATTTGCACAACGGTTGATTGATGAACACAGAAGTAAGAAGAATAATTTAGAGAGCATGAACACCATGATTGATCATCTTCTTTCTTCGCAAGAATCAGAACCTGATTATCACACTGACGAGACTATCAAAGGGCTTGTGTTGGTTAGTGCTCTGTCTCTACTCTGTTTCTTCTTCTTCTCTCCAAGTAAAACGAAGTTGAAAAATATTTATTATTATTATTATAATTTGCTATCCACATGTGAAGATAAGAATCAGGACAAGTCATTTTGCCCGTTTCAAAAAACAAAAATGATTTTTTAAGAAATTAAATATTGTGAATGATTTTGTCAGAAAACAGAGTAGGTGGGTCAAATTACATATTTATATTTCTTAAATTAATGTGGTCAAGGAAATTTTATCAATTATAAACTTTATTTTTCTTATTTTTATGTTTCTTAAATGTTTCAATTCATATAAGTATTTAATTTTATTTATTTACAATTTTTTAATTAATCTATTTTTAAGTGCATTTAAATTTGATATTTTAATTTTATAATTAAATATAGTAAAAATAACGGCTAAAAAAATCATGTAATTTTTAAATTTTTATAATTTTATTTTATATTATAAAAATTATCTATTAAATTTAAAATTTTTTAATTTTTACTAATTTTATTTTATTATTAATAAAATCATTATCTCATTAACGGGCGCTACATCAAATGTCACAGAGACATCATGTTAAATGTCACATTACGCTATAATAAGATATAATTAATAAGAGTAAAAAATATAATATTTGATTAGCAATTTAGGATTTTTTTAGCAATTTTTTCAATTTATTTTAATTTATATAAAATTTTAAATTATTTTTTAAAATTAAAAATTAATTAACAATTTAATTTGAATTAATTTACTTGACCTAAAAATGATTCAATACTAAAATATGATAAATAGTAGTGAAAGAAATGAAAATAAAAATAAAAATACTTAAAATGACATGAAATGAAGTAATAATAAATAATTTATGGCCTTTAAATATTAATATAAAATTAGTTTAGAACATAATTGAATGATAAAAAATGATTCATATATTAATTTTAACTAGTTTTAAAAATTTAGTTGTAATTGTACTATACATATTTTAATTATTTACATATATAATTTTTATAGTAAATATTTAAAAATATATATATTTTTTAATCTTTAAATTATGTTATAAATAATAAGGTGTAAAGTATTCGTAAAAGTTATTTAAATAAAATATATTATAATTAATAATTTATATTTTAATTTTAATAATTTAAAAAAATATCAAAAAAATCTTACACTTTTAATTTTTTATAAATATATTATGTATTAATTAAATTATGAATTAAACTTTATATTTTTTTAATTTTTATCAATTACATCTTATTATTAACATGATGCAGTACTTGATGCGACAGTTAACGTGGTCTCTAATTTAGTGAAATAATGACTTTGTTAATGATAGAATAAAATTAATAAAAATTAAAAAATTTAAGATTTAATTGATAATTTTTATAATATAAGATAAGATTATAAAAATTTAAAAAATATAAAATTTTTAATGGAATTACATTTTTAATTGAGCTTGTACAGGGCTTGATATTTGCGGGGACCGATACATCAGCGGTGACGTTAGAATGGGCAATGTCCAATCTACTCAATAATCCACACGTATTGAAGAAAGCTAGAGATGAAATAGAAACTCAAGTTGGCCCACAATGCTTACTAGATGAACCTCCTCTCTCCAAACTACCATACCTCCAAAACATCTTCCACGAAACCCTCCGATTATACCCGGCCACCCCACTCCTTGTCCCTCATGAAGCATCTGATGATTGCACTATTGGAGGATACAATGTGCCACGTGGCACAATCGTATTGGTAAATGCATGGGCTTTGCACAGAGATCCTGCGCTTTGGGATGATCCAATGAGTTTTAAGCCTGAGAGATTTGATGACGGAGGAGGGGAGGGCTCCAAGTTTACACCATTTGGATTGGGGAGAAGGGCTTGTCCAGGAGCAGGCCTAGCCCAACGTGTTGTGATTTTGGCTTTGGGAACGTTGATTCAATGCTTTGAATGGAACAGGGTCACCGATGAGGAAATTGATATGATGGAAGGCAGAGGTCTCACCATGCCGAAGCTTGAGCCGCTAGAAGCCATGTGCAAAGCTCGCCCGATTGTCAAGAATATTCTCTATTAATTAGTTTAATATTGCTGAAATATGAATGTTTTATTATCTTGTTTAAGTATGTTAAGTGCTTATTAATTTGAATAATGAATGTAATCTTATATTAAGAATATTACTTTGAAAAATCGTTTACTAATCTATCTTAAATTAGTTTTCAAATTATTTTATTATTATTTTTTACAAAAAATATAATATCATTTTTTTAATTCAAAACTTTATTCAATTCATAATTTTATATGTGAATTCTTTCTTCGTGAACATGCTGTCTTGAGATAACGCAAGATATTCCTTCTCGAATCCTGCTTGTGAATTCGCTGATTGTGAATTCTTCCTTCACACCATTCGAAGGTGGGTCTCGACCTAAGTTTGCACGAAAGGTGGCGTAACGGTTTGATAGTTCTCCACTCCTATTCTCGGCAATTGACAAGATTGTCACAAGCTAACTCTTGTTATATGGAGCTAACAATCGCGAAGCTATACAGGTACCTGCGAAAAACCTCGAAGATTCTTAATATTTGGGCTTAAGCGAACTTGTCAGATAGGGGGGAAGGCTGGCCTAGGGGCCCTGGCCAAGGGGGACCTAAGTGTCGCGCGGGCTAAAACTCTCGTCCCATGACAAAGTGGTATCAGAATAGGCTCTAGATAATCTGAATCACGCTAAGCGCCCCAACGGGACCGGGGTAGGCAAGGTGCCGATAGCGACAAGAATGTTGTTGGAATCAAGTGGGGGAGAGTGTCAAGGCTCAATGGGATAAAGGCAAACAATGATTTCTCAATCCCACGTTGGATAAGAAAGAGGTGGTCCAAATAAACCCTTGTTTCTCTCAACTCACCACATAAAAGAACTAAAAGCAGCCATGTACAGATTAAAGAGAGAAACCAAGGATTTTTGAGAGACAGAATTTGATGGATTTGGAGAGTTTAACAAAATAAAAATTTGGGAGACGAATACGTTTTAATTTTAAAATTGAATTAAAATAAAATAGCTTTATTAAAATAATTTTTAAAATGTAAATATAATTTTTTAATAATTCTATTTATTTATGAGACCATTTATATTAAGAAATTATAAAATAAATTGAATTTTATGAGATGCACTGCATTAAAAAATATTATATTAAAAGTTTTAATTAATTTCAAATTTTATAATAAAAATAAATTAAATTATAAATTAAATTGAAGTAATTTAATTTTTTTATTCAATTCATAATCAATTCGAATTAATGTAAGTTGATTTAATTCAAGGCTGGATTCCATTTCCTCCTAATAAATTTTGATTTGATTTTTACTTTTGAAAAATTTTGCGCCTAGCACACTAAATGTACTCTATCAATAGCAATGGTCCAATATGTAGACATAAGGAAGAGATATAATATTTAAATTTAGATGTCTTTTAATGTATTTTATTGAATTTTTTTAAAATTTTATTTTTTATTATTTAAATTTTTTTTAATATAAGTTATAATTTTTTTTATTTTAATTAAATAAATGAAAAAAATCTTTTAACACAAATTCATTAAGTTTTTTATTGAGCAAATTAATATAAGATCCCTGTATTTTATCAAAATTTATTTTAAAACAATTAAAATGTTCCTTATTTATTCTTTTTTGTTTTTTCAGAATCCGTTAATCAAAAGAGTATGGTCTAGTAAGAGTGAGGAATTATTAGGTGCACCCGGTGCACATACACCTTCTCTGACAATTATGTGGGACTCATTTCCTATATATAATAGAAATGACCCACTTTCTGTGAGAGAGAGAGCACTATTTTTTAGTGCATCAGGTGTACCTAATAATTAGCTAGTAAGAGTAGAGAAAATTTTCTACTCCAAAAATACCCTCACATATTATAAATCCATCTACCGCTTCTCCTACTCTTCACAGCCATGAAATCATCAAATCCATTCCCTTCACCATCACAGATTCTTACCCACAAAATCCCCAAATACCAGCTGAGACCACCAAGGCCACATTCTTTCCCACGACATCCAGCATCCAAACCTTTTGGTGATTTGGCCTCTAGCACAAACCTTTGATGACTGCCTGCGCTGCATTATTGTCTCCTATGCACTTATTACTGAACATTCTTATCTCCTTTACATCTATCATCAACGCCACTGTTTTGGTTGATCTCCAAGCTACAAACACAGCATTTGGGCATTAGTGATAATGAAAAACTCATTTGATGATGAGCCTTTTTGTTATTAAAAAGCTTACAGTGACAAATATTCTGAGAACCCATGTTTGTGAAGGTCTCCATTGATAAGTTGGAAGGTGCAGTAATTGTTCATGGCATATGATTTAGATGGTGGCGACAGGAAGGATTAATGGTAGTGGTGTAGGGGAAGTGCTGCAAGGTGATGTCCATGAGACAAAAATGTAATAAAAAGAGAAAGAAAAAGAAATAGAAAGACAGGAAAACTTTAAAAGTGTTGTAGCATATATATAAATTTAAGGTACATATACAATGGCATCACAAGAAAAGAATAATATAAGAAATTACGTGATTCAACCATGCAAGACTAGAAAAAAAAAACTAAAAAGAAGTAAAATACAATGACCACAATATATTCCTAATATCTCACAAATTTACTGTAAGACTTTTCGATTAGATTTATTTCACCTATCTATCATCACTAAAGCAGTCCCCAATTTTCATGGAGAAATCAGAACACCAAGTTGAAGATTGAAATGAATTTCAGGTAGATTTCAAGTCAATCCAATCGAAGAATTGTTCAAGACACTTCCATTAACCTTCTAGTGGAGTTCATACTCCCAAACTGTTTGTTATGATCCACTTCTGCTGATACAACTTCTTTCTCTCCGGCTGCAGTTTCTCTCATCACTTTCTTCAAGTCGACTTCTGTCACGACCCAACCTATGGGCCGAACCGGCACTAGGACCTGAGCCAGCCTAAAGCCCCGAGGCTCGTAGTAAGCCTAACTATTCACTAACCCAACTCTAAGGCCCATTTGGGCCCAATTTCAAGAAATCAACCGGACAGAGTCCTGCCATAAAATGGACCTTTCAACGGGGAGTTTTTGACCCACTCAACCTGTAAACACAACAAATAATCAATTGGGGAGCTCAGCTCACCCTCTACATACTCATATCAACACAAAAATAAATGGGAGCTCAGCTCCCTTGTCTAGTCCATCAAATATGCATGTGATAAAAATTTTACTGATCCAAAATAACAATTTATAGTACAGACCCAAATCAATTAAATATTTCTAACACATGCGGAAATTCTAGAAGTTTATAAAATTACACAAACATGAATAAGCGACCTGCGAGGAAGAAAAGCAGGTTAACCTCAAAAATATCCTCCTGTGGCCTGGAAAAATATTGAACAGGAGTGAGTGTTCGACTCAGAGAGTAAAATATTAATTTTAACCATAATCTCTATAACTATCTAAGCTAATGCACCCTGTAGAGTGAAATGCAACATTAGCAATAATTTCACATCACAACATCAAAAAGGTAATTTGGAGCACTCACACACCCAGTAATATCAATCATAATATATGGGAGCTGATCCCCTATACAGCTCTCTTAAATCCAACCTGTGCCAGCGAAGAACTAAAGCCGGACTTTCGCTTAACCAAATCAGGGTCCCAGCAAAGAACTCAAGCCGTGTCTACCCCGAAGGACCAGGTCCCAACAAAGATCTCAAGCCATGTCTACCCGTCCTATCCATAGTCAACACCACATCACACGCACGCCAACGCACGCGCACTACTCCAAATTACCACAACAACATCCATGGCACTTTAACAGTTATGAATGCAACATAAAACGTGCCTAGAGTTTAACTACATAGATACATACATATAAGTGATGCATGGGCATGCTTAAACATATAATAATATCGAAATTACAATTAAAATTAACATTTTACTCACCGACTTGATGGCAATCACTGTGGCGGCTGGGCGGAGGAAGAAGGCTGTCCCTGCTCACCTGACAATTTTATTACAATCATTTAATAAATTTGACTCAATACAAACTAAGAAAAGACCAAATACGTCCTAAGTCATACCGAAAATCCGGCAGAGTCTCCCCTATACCTAGGACCTACCCGACCTGCAAAAGGGCTCAAAATACACTTCTATATTCACAATCCATATATCCACAACTCAATCACATCACACAGCCTCTCCTAAGCCCATCCAAACAGTCATCCATCACAATATGTAAAATTTCAATTTAGTCCTTATAATTGACTCTTTTTGCAAAAACTATCCAAATGAACTCTAAAAATTCTAAAACTTTGCCCACAATCCTTAGCAATATTACTAGGCTAATGCAAAAAGAATCATAATTTTCTGAGCTACCACGAATATTTTATGGATTTTTAATCTCATTTAAGCACTAGAAAATTACGAAAAAGTAAGGTTCGGGTTTACCTATGCCGATTCCGACTTCTGGGATGCGCTCGGGACATCTGACAATGGTGGGGTAGCCAAAAGCTCGATCCAATTTGAAGACTTTTCCGGTAATCAGTCTATCTGGCCAGAAATTCATAAACCGGACAACTGTCGAATTTCTGCGAATTGAAGATACTTACACGAAGCCCACGACACGGGGGTTAGTACATAAATTTTACGGAATTTTCTAAACTCATTTAATACTCGGAAAAACACTACGAAGTTTCGTGGGACCCACCAAAAAACGGTATCGGAAAAATTTGGAATTTATATCGCCGCGAAGCTCTCGACGAGTGGAGCGCTCTGGTACTCTCGGTTTTCTCGTGAGGTTCACGGTTTGCGAGAAATCTAACCCAAAAGTCAAAATAGGCTAAAACTTCCCGGGCAAAAATTGGACAAACCGGTCAATGGATTTCGGTGTTCTTGGTGTCTATAGAAAGCTCTCGACGAGTAGATGGATTTAGACACAAGACCCGATCCGATTGGTGGCCATATCGACCGGATTTCAGCCGGGAAGACGAAGCGGCGCTCTTGAGCGTCGCGTCTCTTCGGGCGCCTTTTTCCGGCTTTCCAGGCTGCAGCCGGCTAGTTGGGGCGGCTGGGGACGTGCGCCAGCGGGCTGGGATAGCAGGGGAGGCGGCGGTGCGACAAGGGGAGGAGGGAGGAGAGAGAAAACGGGAGAGAAAGAGAGAAAGGAGGAAACGCGCAGGGGAGAAAAAGAGAATAAGAAGGAGCCGGTCCAATTCAATCGGTCCGATCCGATCCTGTTCAATTAGGTCTGTTCGATTCGAAATACAAAATTTTAAATTTTTACTCTGTCTTGGGATCGAAAACGAGGCCCAAAAATTTCGAAAAAAATTCTAGAAAACTCAGAAAAATGCGTAGACTACAAATATATTTTTAGTTTTGCCATGTGGTCTTTAAATTAATTTTTAAAAATCATCAAAGTTTATATTTTCGAAAAATCGAATCCAGTTTCTAAAATCCGAAAAATTTCAAATAATTTCCTAAAATTCAGATAAAATAAAATATCAATATTTATCTAAAAATAATAAATTTAAAAATTAAGGGTGTTACAACTTCAGTAGCTTTGTTCAGTACAACAACATTCTTCTTAAGCATCTGACTTTTGTATTAGGGAGAATATGAAGATAAGAATAAAATGGCATTTCTGACTTTTTCCATTTAGCTAATGGAATTGTTAATGGAATCACTAACTAGTTTTATTTTAAATAAATAAAAGATATTTTAATTGCTTCTAAGAATTTTAGAGACCAATTAATAAATTTTGATAAAATTATAATAATTTATCTTTTTTATTTAATTGGATAAATAAATAAATATTAATATTTTTAAATTTTTATTATAAATTCTTTTTAAGACTAAATATGAGAATTTATTAAAGATATTTAAAAATTAAAATTTTAAGAAATGATGATTATGCCAATTTTATTATAATTATTATGATTATTATTGGTTCTATTATAATTAATTTTTAAAATCGAAATGTTCATTACATGATGATGGTAGGGTACTCACTCTGCCAAAGCTTGAGCCGCTAGATAGAAGCCATGTGCAAAGCTCGCTCAATCGGCAAGAACATCCTTGAAGGTATATTGACTTTTCTTATTTAAATTGAATCCAATTAAATTAAATTAAATTAAATTATTAAAATTAAATTAATTAAATTATTATATTTTAAAAATTAAATTAAACTCAAATAAATAAAAAATTAAATCTAATCAAATTACTTTATTTTAATTTAATTTAATTTAATTTAAATCAATTGATTTTTAAATTTTAATAATTTTTTAATTTAAATTTAAAATTTAAAATATTTAATCTGATTTTAATTTTAATTTAAATTTAATAATTATTAATTAATAAAATTAAATAATTTATATATATTAAATTATATATAATTCTTAAATTTTTTTATAAAAATAAATTAATTTAAAAAATTAATAAAATAATTTAATTTTATTCAATTTAATTAATTTTTTCTTCAAAATAAATTAAATCTAAATAATTAAAATTTTTAAAATATAAAATTAAATTAAATTAAATTATCTTAAAAATTAAATTTAATTACTGAATTAAGATTTAATTTATTTAATTTAAATTAAATAATACTTACCTTTAAAGTTTTCGGTCTAAAGCATGACCATTGTCCCATCAGTCACAGTCGCAATGGTCATTTTCTGGCATTGTTAGTACATGTGAATCATATTATTTCTCCAGTTAAAACTACTCCGGTGTAGAATTCACGATTAAAGATATGGCCATGTTAACTACTTTCTTAGAATTGAAGTGGCACGTTGTTATTAGTCAACGAAAATTTATGCTTTTGTGATGCTTACTAGATATCCTCTGTCTTCTCTCGGCGATTGTTGACTTATTATTTTGTGCTGTTTGGCACTGTATTTATGGAGGATTAAAATTATTTTTTTTAATAAAAATATTCTTTTAAATATTATTAATAAAAATAATTTTAAAAAAATAATTTTAATATTTTTATTATTAAAATTTATTAAATTTAATTTTAAATTATTTTTTAATTAATATATTTTTAAAAATAATTATATATATATATATATATATATATATATATATATATATATATATATATATATATATAACATAGTGGTGTTTCAAAAAAAAAATTGTTATATAGCACTTTTTTTTAAAATTTATCACGTGCACTATCATTAATAATTTTTTTTAATAATAATAATTATTTAATTTTTTTACTTCTCTTTTAATTATTAATATTATTTATAATTTTATATTATTATTTATGATTTAAATTGTATATTTTTTTAAATTTAATTTTTAAAAATTTAAAATCTTTTATGGTTAAATGTAATATTTAAAAATTATTTATATTATTATTTTTATAAATTTATTTGTGTAAAAATATTATTTACCACATATCACATTTCATAATAATAATTATTTAAAATAAATAAAAAAAAAATAATAATAATAATAAAATGTTAGTGATGGCCATTAACTTAAAAAAAATTGATCATTAATTATGTTCTTATAATCAACTATCATATAATTTAATTAACTTTAAATTATTTCATATCTTTAATAAATATTTTTGTTATATTGTTATATTTTCTATCATTTTTATTATAAAAATTTTATTAAAAAATTTAAAAGACAAAAAGTATAATTTACATCAAAAGTTATAAAATTAAAGCATAGATATTTGAATTATTTATAATTAATATGTATTAATTTTTATGTTAATAATTTAATATTATTTTTATTTCACTTTTCTATTATTAATTAATACTTATTATTATTATTATTATTATTATTATTATTATTATTATTATTATGGTTAATTTATAACCATTGAGCTGAAACTGCTAAAAAAATAAAAATATTTTATTGTCTTAAAAATTAAATTTAAATGCTTTTATTACCGTTTTTCAATAAAATACTATTTAATTATAAAATTAAATTTTTATTTAAATGATTTTTATTTGTATGTCCATATATAATATGTCATATGAAATATTTAATATATATCGACCACTTTTCTCTCACTAAGTATTTTCATTTCACTTAAGTGCTTTCAACTTTTTTTTTATTTGCTATTTTTATTTTTTTTTCAAAAATTATTTGTTATCATTCTTAAAATTTATTTATTTAAATATATTTAATTAATATTTATTTAATTACAATTTTTTATAAATTTCTTATTTAATATTTCTTAAACTTTTTTAATATTTTATTTCATTATAATTATACATTGAATACAATTATAACTAATATTTTGATTATTCATATTTTATTATCATTAATTTTTAACAAAATTTTTTTAAAATTTTAATTAAATATTTAAATTTTTATGCATAAATTATCTTTCAACTATATTTTTATATAAAAGTAAAATTTCAACAATATAATACAAATATAATCATATTGAAAATTTAATTACAAGTAAAAATGAATAAAAAATAAAGTTATAAAATTAAAATTATGAGATATGTCTTTTGAAAAATAATGATATTTTAAAATTATAATTTTTATGAAATATATTTATCTTATATAATAAATTTATGTAAAATGATAATATTTTTGTGAAATAATTATTTTATAAAAAATATATTATATTAATAAAAAAATATTTACACTTTATAAAAATTTTTTAAAAATATGATATTTTTAAAAAATAATATAGTAAAATGTTATTTTTAATTGATAATAAAATTATATATTTTCATTATTATTCAAATTAAATAATTCAAATCATTATTAATAATTAATATATTTTTTTATTATATTTTTTATTTCTTTTTTAACTATTATTATTTATAATGCTACTTAAAATTTATGATTTAAATTATTATTTTTTTAAATTTGATTTTTAAAAATTAAGACATTGTGTAATTAAATATAATATTTAAAAATTATATATATTATTTTATAAATACTAATTATTATTTATTTTTTTTATTTCATTTTAATTATCATTATTATTTACGATAGTACTTAACATTCATGGTTTAAATTATTATTTTTTTTAAACTTGATTTTTTAAAAAGTAAGGACTTTTATTATTAAATGTAATATTAAAAATTTATTTATATTATTTTTTTATATAAATTTATTTGTGTAAAATATTATTTGTCATATATTATCTTTAATAATAATAATAATAATAATAATAATAATAATAATAAAACTATTAATAGCCATTAGTTTAAAGAAAATTACCTATTAATTTATGATTTTATAATAAATTATAAATATTCTCTTTTATACTAATTATTATTTAATTTTTTTACTTTTTTTAATTATCACTATTATTTACAATATTACCTTAATATTTATTATTTAAAATATTATTTTCTTTAAATTTTAATTTTTAAAAATTAAGACATTTTATAATTAAATATAATTTTTAAAAATTATTTATATTATTTTATAAATACTAATTATTATTTAAATTTTTATTTTTTTAATTATCATCATTATTTATAATACTACCTTAACATTACTAATTTTAATTATTATTATATTTTAAATTTAATTTTTAAAAAATTAAGACCTTTTTATGATTAAATATAATTTTTAAAAAAAATTTATATTAATTTTAAATAAATTTATCTATGTAAAAATATTATTTGCCATATGTTACTTTCAATAATAATAATAATATTCATAATAATAAAAGGTCATTTATGACAATTAGTTTAAAGAAAATTAACTATTAATTTGTTATCTTATAATCAACTATTATATAATTTAGTCAATCTTAAACTATTTCATATTTTTAACAAATATTTTTATTACATTGTTATACTTTTTATTATTTTTATTATGAAACCTCTATTAAAAAATTTGATAGATAAAAAATATAGTTTATGTAAAAAGTTATAAAAATAAAATATAAATATTTAACTTATTTGTAATTAACATGGATTATTTTTATATTAACAATTTAATATTTTTTTATTTCACTTTTTTAATATTAATTAATACCTATTATTATTATCATTATGGCTAACTTATAATGGTTTAATTAAAATGGTCAAGTAAATAAAAAATATTTTACTATTATAAAAATTAAATTTAAATTTTTATGACCGTTTCTCAATTAAATAATATTTAAATATAAATTATTTTTTTTATTTAAATAGTTTTCATTTGTTTGTCTATATATAATATGTTATACGAGACATTTAATGTAAATCAAGCGCTCTCTTCTCACCAAATATTTTCATTTCACCTAAATGCTCTTAAATCTTTTTTTGATTTACACTATTTTTTTATTAATTATTTCAAAAGATATTAATTATCATTCTCAAGATTTTTTTATTTAAATACATTTAATTAATATTTATTTAATCACTAATTTTTCATAAATATCCTATTTAATATTTTTTAAACTTTTGAATATTTTATTTTATTATAATTATATATTGAATGCAATGATAACTAATATTTTGATTATTCATATTTTATTATTATTATTAATTTTTAACATAATTATTTTTAAATTTTAATTAAATATATATATTTTTATGCATAAATTATCTCTTAATTATATTTTTATATAGAAGTAGAATTTTAAAGATAAATTATAAATATGATTGCACCGAAAATTTAATTATAAATAAAGATGATTAAAAATAATTAAAGTTATAGTGTTAAAAATATAGAATCTGTATTTTGAAAAAATATATATTTTTAATATTGACTATATTAATAGAAAATGATGATATTTTAAAATTTTAATTATTATGAAAATATATTTATTTTATATTATAAATTTATATAAAATGATAATATTTTTGTCAAAAAATTATTTTATAAAAAATATATCAAATTAATAAAAAATAATCTACACTTAGCTATAGTATTTTTAAAAAATAATATAATAAAATATTATTTTTAATTAATAATAATGCTATATATTTTCATTATTATTAAAATTAAATAATTCAATTTATTATTAATAATTTAATTTTTTATTATATTAATAACAAAAAAATTATATTTATATATTTTTAAAATAATATTATTTTATTATTAATTTAATATATTTTCAATAATTTATAAAAAAATAAATATTGATTTACATAAATTATGGGATAAAATATAAAAACTTTATAAAATTTAAATTATTTTTTAAATAAAGTATTTTGATTATATTTTAAACGAAATAACTATAGTGTAACACCCATAATTTTTAAATTAATTATTTTATGGGTAACTAGTAATATTTTATTTAAATTTTGGGACAATTATTTGAAATTTTTCGAATTTTTAAAATCGGATTCGATTTTTCAAAAATATAAAACTTTTGATGATTTTTAAAAATTTATTTAAAGACCACGTGGCAAAACTAAAAATATATTAGACCCTAAGAATTTTTCTGAGTTTTCTAGAATTTTTTTGGGATTTTTGGGCCTCGTTATTTATCTCAAGGCAAAGTAAAAATTCAATTTCGGGTATCCTGAATCGAACCGAATCGGATCGAACGGGCGGAATCGAAACCGGCCTTTTCTTTTTCTTCGCTTTCCTCTCCCACGCGCTCGACACCCTCACTTCTATCTCTGTTTCCTCTCTCCTCCCTCCTCTCCTTATTAGCCAGCCACTGCCCCAGCCTTCCCCAGTCATCGGCGCACCTCCAGGACACCTCCTCGTTGCCGGCCGATGCTCCAGGTGGCCGGAAAAACTGCCCAAAAACTCCCTCTTTGCGTGCGCACCGTTTTGTCTTCCCGGCCAAAATCCGATTGATTCGGCCACCAATTTGATCGGGTCTTGTACCAAAACACATCTACACCTCGAGACCTTTCCATAGATACCAAGAACACAAAAATCCATAGAGTGGTTTGTCCAATTTTTGTTCGGGAAGTTTTAGCCCATTTTGATTTTTGGGCTAGATTTTTTGAAAGCCGTAAACTAAACCAAAAATCCTAGAGTACCATAGTGCTTCACTCATCGAGAGCTTTGAGGAAATAGTCATGTCAAATTTTTTCGACACCGTTTTTCGGTAGGTTTAGCGAAACTTCACAGTATTTTTTCGAGCATTAAATGAGTTTAGAAAATTTCGTAAAAATTATATACTAACCCCCGTGTTGTGGGCTTCGCGTAGGTATATTCAATTCGCAGAAATTCGACGGTTGCTTTGGTCTATAATTTCGGGCTGGACAAACAGACTACCGGAAAAGTTTCAGAACCGGGTTGAGAGTATAGGCTACCCTATCATTTTTAGACGTCCCGGACGCTTCTCCAGGGTCGGAATTGGCATAGGTAAACTCGAAACCTACTTTTTCTTAACTATCTAGTGCATGATTTCGATTACAAATCTATAAAATATTCGTGATAAATTAGAAAAATATAATTCCTTTTGCATTAGCTTAATAATATTGCTAAGGACCGTGGGGCAAAGTTTTAGAATTTTTAGAGCTCATTTGGGTAGTTTTTGCAAAAGGGGTAATTGTAGGGACTAAATTGTAATTTTTCAAATTGTGGTTGTTGACTGTTTGGGTGGGCCTAGGAGGGGTCATATGATGTGATTGAGTTGTGGATGTGTGACTTGTAGATATAAAAGTATATTTTGAACCCTTTTGCAGGTTGGGTGGGTCCTAGGTATAGAAGAGACTTTGCTGAATTTTCGGTACAATTTAGGGTATTTTTTGTCTTTTCCAAACTTGTATTGAGTCAAATATATTAGATAATTACAATAAAATTTGTCAGGTGAGTCGGGACAGCCTTCCTCCTCCGCCCAGCAGCCACAGTGATCTTATTTTAAATCTGTGAGTAAAATATTAATTTTAATTATAATTTCAATATTATTATATGTTCAAGCATGCCCATGCATCACTTATAAATATGTATCTATGTAGTTAAACACTATGCACATTTTATAATGTATTCTTAATTGATGAAGTGCCATGGATGTTGTTTATGGTAATTTGGAGCCGTGTGTGTGCGTTGGTAGGCGTGTGGTGTGGTATTAGATATGGATATGATTGGTATACGCAACTTGAGAGATACTCGCTGGGATCCGATCATTTATGGATAAGTCAAGGTAGGCACGGCTTGAGAGACACTCGCTGGCCCCCGCATTTGGTTTATTAAGTGAAAGTCCGGCTTGAGAGACATTCGTTGGCAGATGTTGAATTAAGAGAGCTGTATAAGGGATCAGCTCCTATATATGTACTGTTTGAATAGTATTAGGTGTGTGAGTGCTCCAACTTGCTTTTTTACTGTTATGATGTGATTTGTATGAAAATTATAATGATGTTGCATTCCACTCTTCAGGATATATTAACTTTAGATAGCTATAGAAATTGTGATTAAAATTGATATTTTACTCTCTGAGTTGAACGCTCACTCCTGTTCACCTTATTTTTCTAGGATACAGAAGATTTCTTGTTGAGTACTAACCTACTCCTCTCCCTCGCAGGTCATTCATTAATATTTATGATGTTTGTATAATTTTACTAACTCCTAGAATTCCGCATGTGTTAGAAGTACTTAATTGATTTGGGTATGTATTATAATTGCTGTGTTTGATATGTAAAATTATTAAATGCATGCATGATTGGATTGAATGAGGGAGCTGAGCTCCCATTGGATCTTATGATATTATGAGTATGTAAAGGGTGAGCTAAACTTTTCAAATAATTATATATTGTGCTTATAGGTTAGACGAGTCAAAAACTCCCCATTGTATGGTCCATGTTATGATCGGACTCTGTCCGGTTGAATTCTTGAAATTAGGCTTAAAATGAGCCTTAGGATTGGGTTAAGGAATAGTGAGACTTACTACAGGTTTTGGGGGCTTTAGGCTGATCCAGGTCCTAGTGTCGGTCCGACCCATAAGTTGAACATATAGAAACTACTATATATATATATATATATAAAGAATTAAATAAATAAAATTTTATTTAAATTAAATTAAATAAAAAATATTTTAATTTAAAATTATTTTAATAATAATATTTTATATTTAAAATATAATTAAAAATTAAATTATAAATTATAAATTACTCATACATAATATGAATATTATGCTAGTTTTAGTAATAATGTTAAACGGGCCTTTGTCTTCCCTTGCAGAGCTCTTTTTTAATTTCACGGACAACAGTCACGTGTTTCCAAGTCTATTGAAATCTTTGTCAAACTGGAGAGCAGGCGGCGGATACATAATGTTAAAGACCAAAATTTAAATAATTAATTTTTTAACGAATGTAATATTATATATTTTTGTAAGAAAAAAAAATACATTGTATTAATAATGAATATTGTAATTTTTAAAATTTTTTAAATATATTTATTTATATTAATTTTACAAGAAAATTATTAATATTATGTGTGTAATATTATATCAAAAGGGATGCAATGTAACATAAAAAAGTATAATTTCTCATGTTACCTATATAATATTAATAATAAATAATTATATGTAATAAATTTTAATGAGTGCAATGTTATACTTATTAGAAAAATTATTTAAATAATTATATAATTAATAAAAATTTATTAATTGTACTTTTATAAAAATAATAATTCCTATTTATTTATTTTTTTATAAATTATATATTTTATTAATTTTAAATAGTCAAAAAAAGTTAACAAAAAAGGTATATATTACACTCAGGTTAACACTCAGGTTAACACTCAGGAAAAAACCTAATACAAATATATCAATATATAAAATAAGACATAAAAAACTCTGAGTTTTTTTTTTTTTATCATTTCCGATTGTTTTTTTATTTTCTTTATATATATATATATTAATATTTTTATTTTTAGGGTATTAATATTCACACTTTGCAATATTTACTTATTATTATTATTGTATTTAATGTTAAATTTTTTTAATGTGAATTTTATAAATTTATTATTATTATTATTATTATTATTATTATTATTATTATTAAATTTAATTTCTTAAAAAAATTGAAGAGGGCCAAGTGTCACATATAAACCCTTAATTCTAGTTATATATATATATATATAATGTATTCAATTAAAAAAGATAAAAAACATTTGGCCCCCACCCGTTGCTGTATTAGCAATGGCGAACCTAAAATATATATATATTTTTTCTGTATTCAATATATAAAAAATATAATAAAATATATTTTTTTAATTATATTCAATGAGATTTAATATTTTGAAAATTATTAAAAACTGAAAAGGATTCATTGATTTTTATTATAAAAATATATTTTTTATTAAAAGAATATTCAAAATATAAATTTAAAAAGAGTTAATTTATAAAAAAATATGTATTTATAGAAAAATTTTTAAAAAATAATGGGTCAGTTGATCCGACGTTTGCCACTATGCATCCACTATTGGTATTGTAAGGGATATTCAATTCCATAATTATTCACATGTATAAAAAATAAGTTATAAAATAATTATGTAAAATATGCTAGGGGCAATAATGGCAATAATGGGTTCACCGTATAATAGCTATCTGGAAGAATACGGTTTGTTAGCTGGCATATCAGGACAGGTGTACTGATTTCATTTGTCATTAGAGTGTGTAGGACCACTCTGTAACTAAGCTCACCGACATAACCCGAAAACCCTTTTTTAGTTCTTTCTCGTTTGTTGTCGGTTTACCAATCAACATTTCCGTCCCATTTCGGCTTATCATTTCCCTACTCTCGGCCTGCGGCCATAAGCACAGACTCTTGGAAACTTTTCGAAGTTCAGGTTAGTTTTCTTTTCTTTGTTACAGTTCTATTTTTGCCGATTTCATAGTCTTCAATCTCTCCTGCCATAGCTGCTGCTTTTATGGATCGTTTGGCTATTCTTCAAGTTTCTGAGAATTTGCATTGAACTATATATAAGGTCCTCGAACCTCAAGTAAAGCTTAGCTTGGCTTTTCTTCAACTATGAGATAATCGAGTCTGCTGCTCCGCTTTCAGTGAATTTTTGAGTTATTGCTTCTTTATGCATTTTATTATTATTATTATTATTATTATTATTAATTAATTAATTGATTCCTATCGTTTGATATTTGGTTAATTTTGTTGTAACAGTCAAAAAATTTTCAATCATGGAAGACTCGATGCTTTACTTCTTCCTTTCCCTTTTTATCCTCTTCCTTGTTTTTAAAATTTTCCGATCAAGAATATGCCACAGAAACCTCCCTCCAAGCCCACCTGCACTTCCAGTTATCGGCCATCTCCATCTCCTAAAACCACCTATGCACCGCACTCTCCAAACTCTCGCTAAAAAATACGGCCCCATCTTCTCCCTCCGCTTCGGACGCCGCCTCGTTGTTGTCATCTCATCTTCATCTGCCGTTGAGGAATGCTTCACCAAGAATGACGTTATTTTAGCCAACCGTCCACAATCTCTAGTAGGCAAGTACATATGTTATAACAACACTACCATTTCTCAATCCTCCTATGGCGAACACTGGCGCAACCTCCGCCGTATTGCAGCCATTGAGGTCTTCTCCACTCATCGCCTGAATATGTTTCTGGGGATCCGAAAAGAGGAAATCAAGCGATTAATCACAAAGCTATCACGCGAGTCACTGCAAGATTTTACCAAGGTAGAGCTGAAATCAATGTTTAAAGAGCTAGCATTTAACGTTATGGTGAGGATGATTGCAGGGAAAACGTATTATGGAGAAGATGTAAGTGACGAGGAAGAGGCAAGACAATTCAGAGAGATAACGGGTGAGATAGTTTCTAATGCAGGGGCAGCAAATCGAGGGGATTATTTTCCAATCTTGAATTGGATTGATGGTGGTAGGTTTGAGAAGAAGTTGAAAAGACTTGGAAAAAGGTCTGATGAATTCTTGCAACGTTTGATTGATGAACACAGAGGCAAGAAGGAGAATTTAGAGAGCATGAACACTATGATTGATCATCTTCTTTCTTTGCAAGAATCAGAACCTGAATATTACACGGATGAGATTATTAAAGGGCTCATATTGGTTAGTGATCCTTCCTCTATTTCTTGTCACCAGATAGGTTGATTTTGGTTTATTTGATTTCTATTAGAACTTTCAGACCTTGGAGTCTAAGATGATTTTAGTTTTTTGGGCAATAGGACCATGGGATTGATAAAGTTATTTTTCAATGACCCTTGTACAGAACTTGCTATTTGCCGGAACGGACACATCAGCGGTGACATTAGAATGGGTGATGTCCAATCTACTCAACCATCCAAACACACTGAGGAAGGCCAGAGATGAAATAGATAATCAAGTTGGCCAGGAATGCTTACTAGATGAACTTCATCTTTCCACATTACCATACCTTCAAAAGATCATCGTCGAGACCCTACGATTATACCCAGCAGCACCACTTCTCCTCCCTCACGTATCATCTGACAATTGCAGTATCGGAGGATATGACTTGCCACGTGATACAATGGTGTTGGTAAATGCATGGGCCATACATAGGGATCCTTTGCTTTGGGATAATCCATTGAGTTTTAAGCCTGAGAGATTTGATAACGGAGAAGGCGACGGTGATGGCTTCAAGCTTATACCATTTGGACTGGGGCGAAGGGCTTGTCCAGGGACAGGTCTAGCCCATCGCCTGGTGGGTTTAGCTTTGGGGACATTGATTCAATGCTTTGAATGGAAGAGGGTCACTGACAAGGAAATCGACATGTTCGAAGGCAGAGGGCTTACTATGCCTAAGGTTGGGCCGCTAGAGGCCTTGTGCAAAGCACGCCCAATCATGAACAAGAACCTATCTTGACATCATAGCATGTCGATGGCTACCAATAAACTATGAAGACTTTCATTGTCATGCATTAATTGTGGATGTTTGGTATAATGTATTTACGGAAAATTCTAGCCTGCACTCGAAATATTAAAATATAATAATCTCTATAGATATATAATACAATTATTTTCTGAATTAAAGAATAGTAGGTTTCATGTCTTATGAAATCTCTCTTTTTTTTTTTTGATATTTATCGTTTTTTCAAATAATAAAAATGTGATGTATTTTTTTAAACAATTGAGTCCAATTAGGACTAACTCTAATTAAGGTGTAATGCCTTTTAAGTCAAAGTCAGTGTGTGAGACTGTAAAGTGACGATATTGCAATGCTTTTGTAGTCAAAGTCAGTGAATGAACCAGTACTGATAGATGAACAATTCAGATAGGGATTGGTGCATGTGAAACACGAAATGGCAAAAGGACAAAAGAAATGAAATGACACTGTTCCCTGCTCGATTATTATTCGTACTTGGATCATTGGATTTTTCTCTGTAAATCTCTTAACGCGTGTTCCACGCCTTGGGAATTAACCGGTTGCTTGTCATTTCCTGAGAGGATACATCACAAGTGCTTCATTTTCTAATGCAAGCATGTGCAAGCATGTGCAGTGAATGGCCTCCCTAAAAACTTAGTATAAGGCTGCATCAGAAGTTTGTACAAATCAACTGAAGCATGGAAGACGCCTTGCTGTATTCTGCATTATCGGTTTTGTTTATGCTTCTTGCTTTCAGGTTTTGGTTAGAAGCAAGAACACAGCATAAAAAACTCCCACCAAGCCCTCCTAGTCTTCCAATTTTAGGCAATCTCCATCTTCTCAATCAACCCCTCCACCGAACCCTTCACAATCTTTCACAAAGATATGGTCCAATCATCTCCCTTCGATTTGGCTTTCGCCTCGTGATCGTTGTGTCATCTCCTTCAGCTGTTGAAGAATGCTTCACCAAAAATGATATTGTTTTCGCCAATCGCCCTTTTTTAACCGTTGCAAAGTATGTAGACTACAACCATACTACCCTTGCATCGGCCCCATATGGTGACCACTGGCGCAACCTTCGCCGGTTAAGCACTGTCGAAATCTTATCATCCAATCGCGTCAACAAATTTTTAGGCATTCGAAGGGATGAAATCAAGAATCTTCTGAACAAACTCTATCAAGTTTCTAGCAAAGATTTTGGTAAGGTAGAGTTAAGGCCAATGTTTTCAGAGCTAACTTTTAACACAATCATGCACATGATTACAGGGAAGCCGTATTGTGAAACTAACGAGGCGAGGCATTTCAGGGAGATTATAAGAGAGGTTTTCAAATTTGCAGAGACTTCATATCCTGGAGATTTCTTGCCTTTTTTACAGTGGATTGATTATCAAGGTTCTTTGAAGAAATTGAAGGTACTTAGTAAAAGAACTGATGTGTTGTTGCAAGGTCTTATTGATGGGCAAAGAAATGATAAGGCTGGTAATACAATGATCAGCCATCTGCTTTCTTTGCAAGAATCACAGCCAGAATATTATACAGATGAAATTATCAAGGGCCTTATAATGGTTAGTGAAATCTCTTTCATCTTTTTCTTCCAACTAATTAGTAATTGCCTTTTGATTTTTTCTTAAAATAAAAATGAGATATTAAATAATTTGACAATTTTTTATGCATATAGAACATGATATTTGCTGGCACGGACACAACAGCAGTCACATTAGAATGGGCAATGTCAAATTTGCTCAATCATCCTCAAGTGCTAGAGAAGGCCAAAAGTGAGTTGGACTTTCAAATTGGTCAAGAAACCCTGATAGATGAACCTGATATTTCCAAGTTACCCTTTCTTCAGAATATAATATTAGAGACTCTTCGGTTGTGCCCAGCAGCTCCATTGCTTCTGCCACATCTTTCAAACAATGAGTGTAGCATTGGAGGATATGTTGTGCCAAAAAATACAATGCTACTTGTCAATGCATGGGCTATACACAGAGACCCTCAAATGTGGGATGATGCTTTGAAATTTAAGCCCGAGAGGTTTGAGATTGGTCAAGCTGAGGGCTATAGCTGCAAGTTCTTGCCCTTCGGACTTGGCAGGAGGGCCTGTCCAGGGATGGGCCTTGCCAACAGGGTTTTAGGGTTTGCTTTGGGCTCTATGATTCAGTGTTTTGAGTGGAAGAAGGTGGGTGACAAGGAAATTGACATGACTGAAGGGACTGGACTCTCCATGCCCAAGGCTGAGCCACTGGAGGCCATGTGCAAAGCACGTGATATCATCCACAAAAAACTCCCCCCTCTCCATTATAATGCCGAATAAGCTCTTATGTACTCTTAACCTTGTGTGATTATACTCAAATATTGTCATCACAAATAAGAAGAAGCTTTAAAGAGTAATGGAAATAACAATTTTTATTTTGGTTTGAAATTCAGTTAGCCCAATTTATATAATTATTTAAAATAACATACATAATTATAATATAAAATTTAAATATCAAAATTATTTATTAATAAAAAAAAATTTTAAAGACTCTTTTGTTTATAAAATAAAATTTTAGATACTAAATTGATTTAAATTAAAAAGTAATCAACATTTGATTTAAAAAATATAAATTACTTTATTAATAAAATTAAACTTTTAAGACTAAATTATTATTAAAAATATATGAGAAACTAATTTATAAGTTTTATTAAATTTCAAAAATTTAATTATAAATTACCCCTGAAATCAATATATGTGAGAAAAATAAAATAAATATTTTATAAGACCAATGATTTCCTTCCCATAATTTTTGTTATGATTTACTGAAAAACTAGCTTATCTATTAAACGAGTTTCAAAGTCAAATTCGAACTTGACAATTTCAATTATTAATTTAATAAATTAAACTTGTATGTATAAATATTCAACTAGTTTAGTTATGAGTTAAATAAATTGGAAATTTATGAGTTAATTTATTATTAATTTAATATATTTTTAATTTATAATATATGTACAAAATTACTCTTTAAAATATTATTTAAAAATATATAGAAGAAAATAAATCTATTATGTAATGTAATATTTAATTTTATGTTAATTGTATTAAGCATCATGATATAAAAAATAATCATTTTAATTTTTTTAAAAATATTATCTAATTTCATTTTTATTTAAATTTACTAGAGAAAAATTATAGTTGGATTAAAATTGATTAAGCTCCTGAGCTTCATATGCTCATTTAATAAATGAATTTCAAATTTAAGTTAGAATTTAATCTTTCAGTTTAAAAATTAAAATTTTTTTAATAATTTAATTTAATTATTTTTTATTAATTTTTATATTTAAAAGAAAAGAATTTAAGTTTTTTAATTTAAAATTATTTTATTTTAAAAAATAAAAATAATTATATAAATATTTAATTATTTTTTCCCTTTTTAGGACAATAATTAATTTTTTTTTAATAAATAATTTATTTGAATGGAAACCTATATATTGATTTATTAAATGAAGATTGAGCTAATCAAAACGCAGCCCAACTGGATGGGCTCAACTCATTCACAGTTGTGTGCTCTTTAAAGTAGCCCAATTCAGAACAACAGTATACAAAGCCCGTGAAATAAAAGAGCTCCGACACGTTATTGGATATTCATGAACATTCAAGTTTCCAAGGCACATCTCTACTCTCTTCTCTTGCCTACAAAATCCTGCTTGAATTGTGCATTTCCTGTTGCATTTATCCTGTAAAATTGATTAATCAGACAATAATCTTTATTTATCTGAGAGTAATGATAACAAAAACGAAATGCCATAAAGTAAATAAATAAAATTAAAATTAGAAATCACATCCTTATAAATAAATAAGATAATATAGTTCATTCATTAAATTAATATACATATTGCAAATTAACTTTTAAGAATTTGGTTTTTTTACAATAGATTCTAATTGAAATTTAAATTTTAAGATTTTACCGTTTTAGAGATGACTTAAAGCTCATTATTACCATAAAAGATGTATTTGCCTATGATTGTCTGCATTTCATCCCTTGTAGCGTCTCTATTATGTTTTGTAACTTGTTTATTACCATATCCTTCTCAGCAATTGTCTGTAATAGTCTTGTATTCTCCTCTCTAAGAAGCTCAAACTGGCATACTATCCCATCAATCTGTGCTTCAATGGCCTCATCACTCAACTCAAACGCACTCTCCACCACTCTAATCACTCGCCATAAACTCACCACAACAAGCAAACCTCCTCCTTTCCTCTCCAACAATGTTTCCAAAATTAATGCACCTAAAACAACTGCACCATCAACCACATAACCTGGTCGCCGAAACAGGGAGCTGCCTAGCCCCACAGCAAGCGCCATTGCCTTGGCAGAAAGCAGGCTCAGTATAGCGATCCCTCCCCAGTGATACCAAACTCGTTCTATCTTATAGTTATTCTTTTCTGGTGTGCATGACAATAAAGAAGAGGAAAGTTCAAGAATAGTTAAGATGAGATCAACCAGCAATAGTGAGATTGCGATAACACGAACTTTTGTTGATTCTAGGAATTTAATTAGGTTGTTTCTCCATTGTGCTCGTTTATTCTGGCCTTGTTCATCTGTTGGATTGAAAAGGAAATTCCATTTTTGCCTTCTGTGCCAGCTTTTGATTAGATTTTGAGCTGAGGATTGGAGGGTTTCGATGGAGATGGAATTGATGATGGCAGGATTAGATTGTTGCTCTTGTGAGGAATCATCTAGGAATCTTGGTGGGTTCATTGGTGATCAAAGATATACAAGGTTCTTAATATGTTAGTTTTCATCTAATATAAGAAAGCAACGATGATATATATCGAGTTTAATTTTAGAAAAGCATGAAATGCAAGCTAAGTTTCAGGTTTTGCATGCTTTGGGGTGACGTTAAAGACCAGAGTACGGTTATTGATGACGATTTGGTCATTGAAGTTGAAGAACCTTCAAGTATTATAAAGCCTACTTTTCCATGAATTTTGCTTTATTACTAACCCACTTCAATCCACTTAATTATTATCTGACATTTCTTAAGCCTGAGAAGTGTGAGAAAGTTCAAGATGAGGCCTTTAGGCATAAGTTGTGCCGTTCGGCTATGGCAGGAGGGCCGGTCCATGGTTAATTTTAGGTTTTGATTTGGGCTCCATGATCCAGTGCTTTGAATGGAGGAGGCTGAGTGACAAGGATATTAATCGACATGGCTTAAGGGAATGGGCTCACTATACCCAAGCGCAAAGCACGTGACATCATCTACAAAGAACTCTCCTCCCTCCCTCCACTACTCTTGAATTTCCGAACAGTAATTGGGCTTATTTTCACTCAAGCTCACTAACTATATAGTTTATCACTAAACTTTAATTTTTTTTAAAACAAATCAAAATTATATTTATATTAAATATTCTCTTTTATTTTATTTTATATTTTAAATTTAAATAATTATATATTTTAAATACTAATAATTAAATTTATAATTAAAAAAATAAATTAAAATAAAAATTTTAAATAAAAGTGAATCTTTTGTGCATACAACTGTTGTACCGAAAATATTCTCCTGCAGGATCGTAGGAAAACCTCCATACATATGCCGCCATTGCGATAATAAATTAAGGAAAAATCAATTTTTACCTGATCATTGCCTACATATGCAACATCTTCCCCATTATATACATTAACAGCAATTGAAATTTAGGATACACTACTCCAGTAGAATTCAAGCATGGAAGCTATCTTATTCATCATTTCTTCTGTATCGCTGCTCTTTCTCCTCCTCTGGCTATACACAACTAGAAGAGCAAGAAATCTGAAACTTCCGCCAAGCCCACCTGCTCTTCCAGTTCTTGGTCATCTCCATCTTCTCAAGCAGCCCATTCACCGAACTCTTCACAATCTTGCTCAGAAATATGGTTCCATCTTCTCTCTCCAGTTAGGAACCTAGACTGTAATGGTTGTGCCGTCAATATCAGCTGTCGAAGTTCTCGCGAATAGCCCTCCCCTCATCATGGGAAAGTACCTAGGCTACAACCACACCACCCTTGCCACTGCCCCTTGTGGAGATCATTGGCGCAACCTTCGCCGGATATGTGCTCTTGAAATCTTGTCAACCAATCGTCTCTACAAATTTGTAGGCATCCGAAGAGACGAGATCAAGATTTTCCTTGAGAAAATCTATCGTATTTCCAGCCAAGATTTTGCCAAGGTAGAGCTGAGACCAATGCTTTCAGAGTTGACTTTTAATATAATCACGCGAATGGCCCCAGGAAAGAGATATGGTAGCGGTGAGGAGGCAACAAAAACAGATGAGGCAAGCCAGTTCAGGAAGATGATGAAAGAGATTTTTATGTATGCAGAGGCTTCATATCCAGGAGATTTCTTGCCAATTTTACAGTGGTTTGATTATCAAGGTTATACGAAGAAAGTGAAGGAACTTGCTACAAGAAATTATGTGTTCTTGCAAGGTCTCATCGATGAGCATAGAAATGAAAAGGGTAGAAGCTCATTGATCAGCCACTTGCTTTCTTTGCAGGAATCGCAACCGGAATATTATACAGATGAAATTATCAAAGGCCTTGTAGTGGTCAGTCAAATCTTTCAACTTGCTCTTCTTTAATATTTCTGGTTATATTATATTATAGAAGCCGGCCACCATTATCAAGATATATATAAAGTGTATATATATAGTGGGATGATTGCAACATATTTAAGAATTGAGAGGTCCATAGTTAATTTAGATTATATGACCTGTTTATTTGTCAACACCATGTGCAAACATAATCACATCCCTATACCTTTCATCCAACTCATGCATGCTTACGGAAAGTCATTTCAGAATCAATTAGTTTAAAGACTGTATATGGCAATATTATTTTGCTAGTTTAAAGACTAATTTGAGTTCCACTCTTTCATTAATCTCTACTCAAAATAAATAAATAAAGTTATTAGAGCTTAGGGATATAGAATTTATTCTCCTAAGTGGCTGGATATATTTTTATGGACTATACCTGGTGGAAAATAATTTTATTCTCAATAAAATTAACGATTTTGTTCTAATTTGTTTAGAAGTGTTTGATGGAATTGAGATTTTTCTTAATGAAAGTTCCAGAATAATTAGAAAATTAATTATATTTTGTATAATCCAGCTGAATTAAAGAAAATTCTAGATAAGTTAGTGGTGTCTTATCAGTAACTCTTTTGTTAACAAGTGTAAGACTGTGATCTGTTAGCTAAAATTTTCTAAAATCTCTAAAAGTCGTTTTTGTAAATATAAATAGATGTATGATAGTGGAAAGGTAAGAAGTGTGTTTTATGTATGAAATAAACAAGAGAAAGGTTCACTTCCAACAGATTTGATTATATCTTCTATCTTCTATGTTGATGTTACTCTCATTTTTGGTTTATTAATTCTGTTTATATTTGATCTTCTCATCTCCAACAGTGGTAGCAGAGCTCCTTCTTCCTAAGGGTCCTGTGATTCCTGTCTTTGAGTGAGGTGTTTTCTCTATTTTCTTGAGAGAGTTTTCTTTGGGTGATCTCTCAAAAATGAGTGCAAATGTTTCCTCCATATCAGCTCATGTGTTCACAGGGGAGAATTATGATTTTTGGGTTATCAAAATGATAGCATTCTTAAAGGCTCATGATTTGTGGGAAGTGGTTTCTACTGGGAGAGAACCTGCTCCTTTGCCTCCAGATCCTACATTGGCACAAATCAAGTACCATAGTGATGAGTGTGCCAAGGAATTCAAAGCTTTGACATTCATCCATCAATCTGTTTCAGATGCTATTTTTCCAAGAATCTTGGGTGCTCAAACAACTAAGGAGACATGGGACAAGCTAAGGGATGAGTTTCAAGGAAGTGAAAGAGTTAGATCAGTCAAGCTTCTAACTCTTAAAAGGGTATTTGAGATGTTGAGAATAAAAGAAGGAGAAACTGTAAAGCATTACTCCTCAAAATTAATGGAGCTGGTGAATCAAATGAGACTTTATGGTGTTGAATTTCCTGATAGCTAAGTTGTTGAGAAGATGTTGATCAGCCTTTCGGAGAAATTTGAGTCAAAAATTTTTGCAATTAAGGAATCATGTGATCTCAAGACCCTCACAATTACTGAGCTTATTAGTAAGCTTCAAGCTTAGAAGCAGAGATCTTCCATGAGAAATCAAGATACAAGTGAATCTGCATTTCAAGTGAAGCAAAAGTTCAAACCAGCTCCAAGCAAAGATGGGAAGAAATTTTCTCCGGACAAGTAGGGGAAGAGCAAACAAGCTAAAAATTCAAGGGAAGGTGTGAGAAAAGGCAAGTTTCCTCCATGTAACATTTGCAAAAGGACAAATCACTTGGAGAAAGATTGTTAGCATAAGGGTAAACCAGTGTTACAATGCTGGTATTGTAAAAAGCATGGCCATACTGAAAAATTCTACAAAATAAAGTAGAGCAAAGAGCAGCAGGAGCAACAACAATTGGCACAACATGTTAACTCTATTGAAAATCAGCAACAAGCTGAAAAGCATTTGTTTATGGCCTCTCATCACTCTTCCTCATTTTCAGATGGCTCCCATACATGGTTTGTTGACAGTGGGTGCACTGTACGCATGGCTAAAGATGCTGATATGTTTTCTTTTCTGGATTCATTTGTCAAAACAAGAGTAAAGTTAGCAAATGGCCAACTTGTGCAAGCTAAAGGTAAGGGGACAGTGGCAATGCACTCCTGGTCAGGTACAAAGCTTTTCTGATGTGTTGCTTGTTCCTGGCTTGAATCAAAATTTGTTGAGTGTTGCCTAGTTGCTGAGGAAAAATTTTTCTGTCATATTTAAAGATGAATCATGTGTTATATATTATTCTAATGGTGCTAAAATTGCTAAAGTTGGTATGATTAATAATAGTTTTATTAATAATAGCTTTCTATTTGATATTGCAAATATATCACATCATGCTTATAATGTTTCTGATCTGATGTGGGGTTATGGCATAAGAGATTTAGCCATTTTTAATTTAAATGCTTTGAAGTCCCTTCCTTCAAATGAATTGGTCAAGGACATGCCTGAAATTCATCTGAACAATGATGTGTGTCAATCAAGCCAACTTGGAAAAATGCATAGACAATCCTTTCCTATAAATCAAGCTGTTAGAGCTAAGCAAAAGCTAGAACTTGTGCATACATGTGTGTGGCCCTATGTCTGTTCCTTCATTAAATGGGAACAGGTATTTTATTATATTCACTAATGACTTCTCAAGAATGACGTGGGTTTATTTTTTAAGTGTCAAATCTCAGGTGTTTTCTGTGTTTAAAAAATTTAAAGCTTTAGCAGAAAATCAATGTGGCATGAAGATTAAGACCCCTACGGTCAGATAATGGTATGGAGTACAACTCTTCTGAGTTTGAGAAGTTCTATGAATCAGTTAATATTGAGCACCAGTTAACTGTGAGCTACACACCTCAACAAAATGGTGTTTTAGAGAGGAAAAATATAACTATTGTTGAAATGGCAAGGTGCATGCTGGTAGAGAAGAACTTGCTAAAGAATCTATGGGCAGAAGCTATGTTTATAGCTGTTCATCTTTTAAACAGACTTCCCACTAAGTCTGTTAAAAGAATGACACCACATAAAGCTTGGTTTGGTTGAAAGCCACCTGTCAAACACCTCAAAGTGTTTCGGCTCTCCTTGCTATGTTCATGTACCTGATGTAAAGAGATCAAAGCTGGATGACAAAGCTATGGTGGGAATTTTCCTTGGATATGCTACACATTCCAATGGGTATAGAATTCTTGATTTGAAATCTAAGAAGATCATGATTGCAAGAGATGTGGTAGTGAATGAGCAAGCTTTCTGGAATTGGGAGAAGCAAAAGGTTGAGCTACATTCAAATGATTCTCTTGAAGGGAGATAATAACAAGATGCAATTTCAGAATTGCATGTTTCTTATAAGGATAGAAGTGATTCTAAAGTTAATTCTCCTATCTTGAAAATCAGGTCACTTGCTGAAATTTATGAAAGATGTAATATGGTGAATATGGAGCCATCTAATTATCAAGAGGCAAGCAAGTTTCCTGAATGGCGGCAAGCTATGGAAAATGAAATAGTGGTGATTGAAAAGAACAAGACATGGGAGCTCATTGCCAAGCCAAAGGAGAAGCATGTTATTGGAGTCAAGTGGGTGTTTAGAACAAAATTGAATGCAAATGGCAGTGTATTCAAACACAAAGCCAGACTTGTTGTGAAGGGCTACGCTCAACTGCCAGGAATTGATTTTGGGGATACTTTTGCCCTAGTTGTAAGGCATGACACCATCAAGCTTCTACTTATATTTTCAGCTCAAAAGGGCTGGAAGGTTAGCTTTTTTGAGTGGGATGCTTCAAGAGGAGATTTATGTCCATCAACCTGAGGGGTTTATTATTGCTGGACATGAAGACAAAGTCTATAGGCTGAAGAAAGCTTTATATGGCTTGAAACAGGCTCCAATTCTAGAATTGATGATTACTTGATTCAGCATGGTTTCAGGAGGAGCTTGAATGAAGCTACTCTATATGTAAGAGGTTATCCAAATGGCAATCTCTTAATTATTTCTCTCTATGTTGATGATATGCTCGTTACGGGAAGCTCTACTGAATTGATAAAAGATTTTAAGCTCCAAATGCAAATGGAGTTTGAGATGTCTGATTTGGGCTTACTGACTTATTTTTTAAGCATGGATATTGAGCAATTTAATTCTGAAATTTTTGTTTCACAAAGAAAATATGCAGTTGATGTTCTTAAAAGATTTAATTTGGATCAGTGCAAGGCTGTGGCAACTCCTCTTGATCCAAATGTGAAACTCAGCAAAGAAAATGGTGATTCCATACTAGATGCTACAAGTTATAGAAGCTTCATTGGAAGCTTGCTATATTTAACAACAACAAGGCCTGATCTTATGTTTACAACAAGTCTCTTGTCCAAGTTTATGAACTCTCCAAGTAATTCTCATTTTATGGTTGCGAAAAGAGTTCTAAAATATTTAAAAGGCACCTCTGATTATGGTGTGTTGTATTTGAAGAATGAGAATGTAAAGCTTGAAGGATATGTTGATAGTGATTAGGCTGGTGGTGCTGAAGACATGAAGAGCACCTCTGGTTGTCTATTTTTTCTTGGATTAGTCCATTTTCTTGGATTTCAAAGAAGCAAGAATTTGTTGCTCAGTCTACTACAGGTAGAGTATATAGCACTTGCTGCAGCCTTTAATCAAGCCATTTGGCTTCATAGATTGCTTGTTGATTTTGTAAAAGATCAATCTGAAGCTACTCTTCTTTGGTGTGATAACAAATCAACTATTGCTATTGTTAATAACCCAGTGCAACATGGCAGAACCAAGCACATTTTAGTCAAGTTTCATGCAATTAGAGAGGCTGAAAGGAATCATGAAGTGAAGCTTGTGCATTATAAATCTGAGTAGCAAGTTGCTGATATTCTCACAAAGGGACTTTCAAGAGATAGATTTGAATATCTTAGAAACAAGCTGGTAGTTTCTAAGAAAACTCTCAAGGAGGAGTGCTGGAATTGAGAGCTTTCTTAATGAAGGTTCCAGAATAATTAGAAAATTAATTATATTTTGTATAATCCAGCTGAATTAGAGAAAATTCTAGATAAATTAGTGGTGTCTTATTAGCCACTCTTTTGTTAACAAGTGTAAGGCTGTGATCTGTTAGTTAAAATTTTCTAGAATCTCTAGAAGTTGTTTTTGTAAATATAAATAGATGTATGATGCTGAAAATGTAAGAAGTGTATTTTATGTTTGAAATAAACAAGAGAAATGTTCACTTCCAGCGGATTTGATTATCTCTTCTATCTTCTATGTTGATGTTATTCTCATTTATAGTTTATTAATTCTGTTTATGTTTGATCTTCTCATCTCCAACAGTGTTCATATTAGATTGCAATAATTGTAGCTTTGGTTTTCTTCTCAAAGCAAATTTTACCAATTAATGTACAGGATATTTTATTTGGTGGCACTGAATCATCAGCTTTTACGTTAGAATGGGCAATGTCCAACTTGCTCAACAATTCACAAGTGCTTGAGAAAGCTAAGAAAGAGTTAGACTTTGAAATTGGTCAAGAAAGCTTGAAAGATGAATCAGATGTTTCAAAGTTACCCTATCTTCAAAGCATCATATCAGAAACTCTTCGTTTGCATCCAGCAGGTCCAATGCTTCTCCCACATATGTCACACGGTGGCTGCACTATACAAGGATACGATGTGCCAAGCAATACAACGTTATTTGTTAATGCATGGGCTATACACAGGGATCCTCAGCTGTGGGATGATGCAGGGAAATTTAAGCCTGAGAGGTTTGAAGGAGCTCAAGGTGAGCCCTACAACTCCAAGTTCCTGCCATTCGGCCTTGGCAGGAGGGCTTGTCCAGGAATGGGTCTTGCTCATAGGGTTTTAGGCTTCACTTTGGGATGTATGATCCAACGCTTTGAATGGATGAAGGTAAATGATCAAGCAATTGACATGACTTAAGGGATTGGGGTCACCATGCCCAATGCCAAGCCACTAGAGGCCATGTGCAAAGCACGTGATATCATGAAAGTTTCATCTTCTCTGTGAAGCAGACATTTTACATATGAACTTTTTTTTTTTGTTTTAACCTTTATTTGAGTTATTATCTTCGTTAAGTCTCTGTCTCGAATCAGCTATGGTAGTGTCATATCCATGAGCAGATTAATTTCGATTGTAATAAAAAAAAATTGAATCAATTTATTTATTTTTTTGATTGATCGCTTCAATTAACATGCACTAAATTTCTTAGGATTTGTGATGAACTTTAGCAATTAAAGGGAATGCAATACAGAAATGTAAAATGTCATTCAACAACAAACAAATAGCAATACATATAGGCAAAATCTAAATATGTAGAATGAAATAGAAATAGGATTTGGCAGTAATGATAGCAATGAATCTAAATTTCACTTTGCTTTGCAACTATTTGTTGCCCCATTAGTACTATAGCCTTCTATGGGTTATATAAAACCAGGTTGTTTAAAAACATTTGATTTACAGTGGTTAATTCATTTTAATTATTTATATAACTTTACAGTTATGAAAATAATTAATTTAATGACTGTGAAATTTATTACTTAATTAATATGATGTGCATAATTATTTAAATTACTTTACAAGTTAGTTATATTCTAAAGTTCCATAAATTATTTATTTTTAATTAATTATTTAATTTTATTTTTATTATAGTGTTTTAATACAATATTATAACTTAATTAATAAAAATTATCAATTTACTAAAATTATCCTGTTGGTGTTATTTCTATAATTTTACATTTTGATTTTCACGCCGTGAAATTATTCAGAAAATTTCTTATTTACACTAATGTATAAAATACCCTATTTTAAAAAATTATATATATGTATTTCTATATGAGACCTACTATTATTTTAATTAAAATAAAAATTGATGATTGACTGAATGTGTATACTATGATTTTAACTAAACAGGTGTTTAGTTTAGCTTAAGAAAATTTTATGCTTATAAACTAATTATAGTTTATAAGCATTTAAAACTCTTATAAGTGATCGATAAATATTTAATATGTTTAATAAAAAATAATTTATAAATATATTTATTATTAAAATTATTAAAAAAAATATTAAATGAGATCTATTATGAAATTTAAAAATTAAATAAAAATAATATAATAAAATATTTAATTAAATTAATTTATAAATATAGACTTATAAATATTAAAATAAAAAATTAGATATTAACTTATTTTTTTAATTTATAAATTTAAAAATTATTATAAATAAATAAGTAAATATATTTTTAAAATTTATAAGAAAAACAACCTCTGAAATCACAATGGATAATTGGCTGATTGTATGGCTGATGTAAGGTAAGAATTAGCCAATTATCCAAATCCACATGGGCTAACACAGTTAGTCATCAGTTCATCGTCCAGTTGAGCCTTCTACTGGTGGACTAGTAGATAAATCTCCATATCTCGTCGCCATAATTAATTAAGGAAAAGTCAATTCCATACCTGCTATTGAGTCGTTGCCTAGATCGATGTGCAATGACTTCCCCAATATAATACATTAGCAGCAATTGAAATTTGGGGCACACTACTCCAATAGAATTCATGCATGGAACCTGCCTTGTTGATCAGTTCCTCTGTATCGATTCTCTTCCTCCTCCTCCTTTGGTTACACACAACTAGAAGAGCAAGAAATCTGAAACTTCCGCCAAGCCCGCCTGCTCTTCCAGTTCTTGGTCATCTCCATCTTCTCAAGCAACCGTTTCACCGCACTCTTCACAATCTTTCTCAGAAATATGGTTCCATCTTCTCTCTCCAGCTGGGAACCTACTCTGTAATCGTTGTGTCGTCTATGTCAGCTGTCGAAGAATGCTTCACCAAAAATGATATAGTTCTCGCGAATCGCCCTCCCCTCATCATGGGAAAGTACCTGAGCTACAACCACACCACCCTTGGCACAGCCCCCTATGGTGACCATTGGCGCAACCTTCGCCGGATATGTGCTCTTGAAATCTTGTCAACCAATCGTCTCAATAAATTTGTAGGCATCCGAAGAGACGAGATCAAGATTTTCCTTGAGAAAATCTATCGTGTTTCTAGCCAAGATTTTGCCAAGGTAGAGCTGAGACCAATGCTTTCAGAACTAACTTTTAATATAATTACGCGAATGGTCACAGGGAAGAGATATTGTAGCGGTGAGGATGCAACACAAATCGATGAGGCAAACCAGTTTAGGGAGATGATAAGGGAGATTTTTATATATGCAGAGGCTTCATATCCAGGAGATTTCTTGCCAATTTTACAGTGGTTTGATTATCAAGGTTATACGAAGAAAGTGAAGGAACTTGCTAAAAGAAACGATGTGCTGTTGCAAGGTCTCATCGATGGGCATAGAAATGAAAAGGGTAGAAACTCAATGATCAGCCACTTGCTTTCTTTGCAGGAATCGCAGCCGGAATATTATACAGATGAAATTATCAAAGGCCTTGTAGTGGTCAGTCAAATCTTGCAACTTGCTTTTCCTTTCTCTGGCTATATATTATATTATAGATGCCCACATCACACCATATATATATATATATAGTGGGATGGTTGCAATATATTTAAGAATTAAGAGGTCCATACTAATCCATTTATTTAGTTTCAGCAGCATATGCAGAAACATAAGCCTATCCCCATACCCTTCATCCAACTCATGCTTATCTCTTTTTGAACAGAAAAGTAGGTTTTTTTTTTTTTTTAAATTTATGTTGAAAGAAAAAAATTGAAATCAGGGTAGAAGGGAAAGTAATTTTGAAATCAGGGTAAAAGGGAGAGATTAGCAGTCTCAAGGCACAAACATCTTCATATTGTCAGCTTGTATACCCATTATTGATGTTGGTTTGGATTGCTCCCCTGCTTGCTTTCATTTGTCGGCTTACAAGTCGACGTTTTGAATGTTGATTTTCTCCCAGACTATGCCGACGTGCATAATTTTATCCTGAATTCCTGATTTAGAAAAAAGTTTTCTGCAAACCCAGCTTTGAGAAATTTTTTATTTTTTTATATCGAATTGGAAAAAAAAGCCCCAGAAAAATCATGTTTCACTATCAGTATCAGTATCAGAAAATCTACGTGTTTCAGTATCATTTTTTTTTTTAATTTTTTTAATGGACTATACGTGGTCGAAAATAATTTCATTCTCAATAAAATTCACCATTTTGTTCTAATTTGTTAAGAAGTGTTCATATTATATTGCAGCAGTTGTAGCTTTGTTTTTCTTCTCAAAGCAAATTTTACCAATTAATGTACAGGATATCGTATTTGCTGGCACTGAATCATCAGCTCTTACATTAGAATGGGCAATGTCCAACCTGCTTAACAATCCACAAGTGCTTGAGAAAGCTAAGAAAGAGTTAGACTTTGAAATTGGTCAAGAAAGCTTAATGGATGAATCAGATGTTTCAAAGTTACCCTATCTTCAGAGCATCATATTAGAGACTCTTCGATTGCATCCTGCAGGTCCACTGCTTCTCCCACATTTGTCACACAGCGACTGCACTATACAAGGATACGATGTGCCAAGCAATACAATAGTATTTGTTAATGCATGGGCTATACACAGGGACCCTCAGCTGTGGGATGATGCAGGGAAATTTAAGCCTGAGAGGTTTGAAGGAGCTCAAGGTGAGCCCTACAACTCCAAGTTCTTGCCATTCGGCCTTGGCAGGAGGGCTTGTCCAGGAATGGGTCTTGCGAATAGGGTTATAGGCTTCACTTTGGGATGTATGATCCAATGCTTTGAATGGATGAGGGTAAATGCTCAAGAAGTTGACATGACTGAAGGGATTGGGCTCACAATGCCTAAGGCTAAGCCGCTGGAGGCCATGTGCAAAGCACGTGATATCATGAAAATTTCATAAGCAGACTTGGGTATTACATATAAACTTTTTATCTTTACCTAAATTTGCATCTGATCTTTGTCCTCTGCTTTTAGATCCACAAGGTTTATTTTGTAACTCTCGAAGATACAAGAAAGTCTTTAGATTTGACTCCATGTGAACTCGGATAAGAGATGTGTTGATGTTATTCAGGATGCTTAACAGGAAAGTGGACTAGGGTTTGGTAGTGCAGTGAAGGATAGACTGCGTTCTTATACTGTGGAATTGCAGAGATGGATATGGATAGAGTTGAGTTGAGTTTCTCTAATTATGATATGCGCGCCTGTTATTATGATGTTATGGATACGTGTGATTTTAAGATTGAGTAGAACTCTCTATTATATTTGAGTACTGTATGTTAATTGTATATGTTGAGTTCTATGTTGCCCCGTGTGTTGAATTGAGAGTGAATTGAGCCCCCCAACGCAAGTGTTTGTTGTCCTTACATTGCTAATTCATATTCTTGTTGTGGATCATTTCATCTTGTTATTTCTATGTGAATAAATGTAAAGGGAACAACAAATAAGATTGTTTCTGTAACACCCCAAAATTTTAAACTTTATGAGCATTTTTGGTATTTTAATTTTATTTAAATTTTAGGAATTTTTTTTGAGATTTTTTGGATTTTAAAAATCGGGTTCGATTTTTCGAAAATATAAACTTTGATGATTTTTAAAAATTAATTTAAAGACCACGTGGCAAAACTAAAAATATATTTGGAGTCTACGTATTTTTCTGAGTTTTCTAGAATTTTTTAGGAATTTTTGGACGTCGTTTTCGGTCCCGAGACAGAGTAAAAATTTAAAATTTTGTGTTCTGAATTGAACCGGCTGAATCGAACAGGACTGGATCGGACCGGTCGAATCGGACCGGTCTTCTTCTCTTTTTCTCCTCCCTCCCGCGTGCGTCGACCTTCTCCTCTTCTCTCTCTCTTTTCTCTCTCCTCCCTCCTCCCCTTGCCGAGCCGCCGCCTCCCCTGCGTCCCCACCTCGCCGGCGCCCCACCTCGGCCCTCCCCCACGGCCGGCCGCCGCCTGGAACGCCGGAAAATGGCCTTGGAACGGACGCGCAGCGCGCGCGCGACTGTTGGACTTCCCGGCCAAAATCCGGTCGATCCAGCCACCAATTGGACCAGGTCTTGTGTCTAAAATCATCTACTCGGCGAGAGCTTTCCATAGACACTAAGAACGCCGAAATCAATCGAGCGGTTTGTCCGATTTTTGCTCGGGAAGATTTTAGCCCATTTCGACTTTTGGGCTAGATTTCTCGAAAACCGTGAATCCCATGAGAAAACCGAGGGTACCAGCACGCTCCACTCGTCGAGAGCTTCGCGGCGACATAAATTTCAAATTTTTCCGACACGATTTTTCGATGGGTCCCACGGAACTTCGCAGTATTTTTCCGAGCATTTAATGAGCTTAGAAAATTCTGAAAAATTTATTTACTAACCCCCGTGTTATGGGCTTCGTGTAGGTATCCTCGATTCGCGGAAATTCGGCGATTGACCAGTTCGTGAAATTCGGCGAACCGGACGATTCACTGAAAAAGTCTCGAATTGGACGAGGTTTTGGCTAGCCCCATTGTCGGGCGTCGGCGCGTTCCCGAAGTCGGAATTGGCAAAGGTAAACCCGAACCTTGCTTTTTCGTAATTTTCTAGTGCTTAAATAGGATTAAAAATCCATAAAATATTCGTGGTAGCTTAGAAAATTATGATTCTTTTTGCAATAGCTTAATAATATTGCTAAGGACCGCGGGGCAAAGTTTTAGAATTTTTAGAGCTTATTTGGGCAGTTTTTACAAAAATGGTCAATTATAGGGACTAAATTGAAATTTTACATGTTGTGATGGATGATTGAATTGGTGGGCCCAGGAGGGGCTGTGTGATGTGATTGAGTTGTTGACATATGGATTGTGAATATAGAAGTGTGTTTTGAGCCCTTTTTGCAGGTTGGGTAGGTCCTAGGTATAGGGGAGACTCTGTCGGATTTTCGGCACGACTTAGGACGTATTGGTCTTTTTCTTTGTTTGTATTGAGTCAAATTTATTAAATGATTGTAATAAAATTGTCAGGTGAGCCGGGACAGCCTTCTTCCTCCTCCCAGCCGCCACAGTGATTGTCGTCAAGTCTGTGAGTAAAATATTAATTTTAATTGTAATTTCGATATTATTATATGTTCAGCATGCCCATGCATCACTTATATGCATATATATTTATGTAGTTAAACTCTATGCACGATTTATGTTGCATTCATAACTGTTAACGTGCCATGAGTGTTGTTGTGGTAATTTGGAGCAGTGTGCGTGCGTTGGCGTGCGTGTGATGTGGTGTGGACTATGGATAGGACGGGTAGTCACGGCTTGAGTTCTTCGCTAGGATCCGATCCTTCGGGGGGTAGTCACGGCTTGAGTTCTTCGCTGGGACCCCCGATTTGGTTATTAAGTGGAAGTCCGAGCTGAGTTCTTCGCTGGCACCAGGTTGGATTTAAGAGAGCTGTATAGGGGATCAGCTCCCATATATTATGATTGATGCTACAGGGTGCGTGAGTGCTCCAAATTACCTTTTTGATGCTATGATGTGAATTTATTGCTGATGTTGCATTTCATTCCACAGGTTGCATTAGTTTTAGATAGTTATAGAGATTATAGTTAAAATTGATATTTTACTCTCTAAGTCGAACGCTCACTCCTGTTCAATATTTTTTTCAGGCTACAGGAGGATTTTATTTTGGTTAACCTGCTTTTCTCCTTCGCAGGTTGTTTATCGATAATTGTGTAATTTTATTTACTCCTAGAATTTCCGCATGTGTTAGAAGTATTTATTTGATTATGGTCTGTAATATTATTATCATGTTGGACCTGTAAACGTATAATGATATGCATGTTTGATGGATTGGATGAGGGAGCTGAGCTCCCATTTATTTTTATGAGGATATGAGTATGTGGAGGGTGAGCTGAGCTCCCCAATTGAGTAATTATTATGTTTACAGGTCGGGTGAGTCGAAAACTCCCCGTTGGGAAGTCCATTTTATGGCCGGACTCTATCCGTTTGTTTTCTTGAATTTGGGCCCAAATGGGCCTTAGAGTTGGGTTAATGAACAGTTAGGCTTACTACGGGCCTCGGGGGCTTTAGGCTGGCCCAGGTCCTAGTGCCGGTCCGGCCCATAGGTTGGGTCATGACAAATGTGGTATCAGAGCTTAGGCTCCAGATTCTTAGGGAATGTTTGTCTGAAGTGTTGGGAAGAGTCTACTAGGAGTCACATGCGGAAAAATAGGGTCCACATTCGTCTTGCATTGTCGTCTTTGCTTCTAGTTTCTGCTTCATATATTGTGTGTAAATATTGTGGGCTAATGCTGCTGAATTTCAGGAAAATGCGTAGAAGCAGGAGAGCTGCCACTGCACCAGAACCAGATGTGCCTGACGAGGTATCGGCACAGGATGAGGCGCTGCCAGGAGGCGGGTAGGAGGCCTAGAGTCGCTCAAGTAGAGGAGCAGCCACCCCGATCTGAGATCGGTCCTTTATGGCACGAGTCCCATGGACCCCATGGCGACTACTCTAGCCGGGTGCGAGAGAACCATCGACATGATGACGCGAGATATGGTCCACCCTCCACAAAGCAGATCCACACCGCACCAAGAGGGGAACCTTACAAACAAATCATAAATTTCAAGAAGTTGGTGCCTGGTACTTATGATGTGTCAGACGATGCATATCGGTTTTTGGATTCCTGCAGACAAGCGAATGCAGTCTGATTGGACCGATAGAAGACTGATAGAGTGTATGCAGCATGTCATGGGGCCTATGCCTAGACAATGGATGAATGACTACGTGTTACCCCGGATGGAGGGCTTGACATGGGCTCAGTTTGTAGAACTTTTTATCAATCGGTTTGTGCCAAAAAGCTTCAGAGATCAGAAGCAGTGGGCCTTTGAGGCCTTAAGACAGAATGGCAGGTCTATAGATGAATATGCTCTGCAATTTACGGAATTGAGCAGATATGCCCCTACAGCAATATCTACAGAGACTATGAAGGTGAAAAGATTCCTAAAGGGGCTTGACAGGAGGTATGCAAACCTAGCCATGATGTCTGATCAGTCTTTTGACGTGGTAGTTGATCGAGCCAGACAGATAGAGATTAGCTATGCTGTGGATGACAGCAGAAGAGCAAAGAAAAATAGAGCGGAGGGTTCTGCCGTTGTTCCCCAAATGGGTACTCCGGATAGTGGTGGCCAGAGTAATTACAGAGGAAAGAGTAGGAACAAGAGAAGTGGTTTTAGATACAAACCACGAGGATTGCACTGTGTGCGGATCCAGCGGTGGTCACGATTCGGGTACAGCTTGGTGCAGTTCAGATCCTCTTTGGCACCGTGTGCACAAAGTGTGGAAGAGGACATTCAGGACCTTGTTTGATGGGGTCGAGTATGCTTGTGTGTGGCCAACCAGTCACTTTGCTAGGGAATGCCCCATGTTCAAAGAAGCTACGATGGGGTCACAGTTGCAAATGTTCCTCGCCATTTGTATCCGGTACTTCAAACATGGCGGCGATCGATTCGGTACAATGAGGCCGAGGACAAGGGGGACGTGGATTTGGAGGCGGTCAGAGGTAGAAGTCGATCAAGGTTACGCCACTCAGGGTAGGGGTCAAGCTCGGGTTTTCACCCTGACCCACCAGGATGCTCAGGCTTCCAATGCAGTTGTGGCAGGTATTCTTCTGGTCTGTTCTTATGAGGCTCGTGTTTTGATAGATCCGGGTGCTACGCACCCATTTGTCTCCCCTGTGTTTGCCATGAGATTGGGTAGAAGCCCTACAACTTTAGAGTGCCCTTTGTCAGTAGCTACCCCACTTAGTGACAACATAGATGTAGATATAGTTTTTCCGGGTAGCCCAGTGGTAGTGGATGGAAAGATCCTCCCAGCAGACTTGGTTCCTCTACCAGTAATGGATTTTGATGTAATCCTGGGGATGGATTGGTTGTCAACTCACTATGCCACTTTAGACTGCAGGAACAAAAAGGTGTATTTCCACATACCTGGTGTGGAAGAGTTTAGCTTTGATGGTGACAGGAGCGTGGCTCCATATAATTTGGTGTCAGTAATTAGTGCTAGAAAAATGTTGAGGCGTGGATGCCAAGGGTATTTGGCATTGGTGAGAGATACATCTGTAGAAGGTGTCAGCATGGAAAATGTTCCTGTTGTCAGAGAATTTATGGATGTCTTCCCAGAGGAGCTTCCAGGGTTGCCACCAGGAAGGGAAATAGAGTTTTGCATTGATGTTGTCTGGCCGTACAAACCCATATCGATGCCACCTTACAGATGGCACCAGCAGAATTGAAAGAGTCAAGGAGCAACTACAGGAGCTTTTGGACAAGGGTTTTATACGTCCAGCACTTCACCTTGGGCGCTCTGTTCTATTTGTGAGAAAAAGGATGGGTCATTAAGGTTGTGTATCGACTCTGAGCAATTTGAACAAGGTGACTGTGAAGAACAAGTATCCACTTCCTCGGATCGATGATCTGTTTGATCAGCTCCAAGGGGCTAGATTCTTTTCCAAAATAGACCTGCGATCAGGCTACCATCAATTGAGAATCAGGAATGAGGACGTGTCCAAAAAGGCTTTCAGGACAAGATATGGTCATTATGAGTTCTTGGTGATGTCTTTTGGACTCACTAATGCACCAGCAGCCTTCATGGACTTGATGAACAGGGTGTTCAAGCCATTTTTGGACCGTTTTGTCATCGTATTCATAGATGACATTCTAGTATACTCTCGGACCGAGGAAGAACACGTGTGGCACTTGAGGATGGTGTTGCAGACGTTGAGGGAGCACCTAGCTATATGCCAAATTTTCAAAATGTGAATTTTGGCTAGAAAGCATCTCATTCTTGGGACACGTGGTTTCTAGTGATGGCGTTCAAGTGGATCCCAAGAAAATTGAAGTCAGAATCGATTGGCTTAGGCCTACAACAGTCACTGAGGTGCGAAGTTTTCTGGGTTTAGCTGGCTACTATAGGCGTTTTGTGCAAGATTTCTCCAGGATAGCGGCTCCCCTAACTAAGTTAACCAGGAAGAATGTTCCATTCATTTGGACAGATGATTGTGAGAAGAGTTTCCAGAAGCTTAAGGAGTGTCTAACTACGGCCCCTGTGTTGACACTACCTGTGAGTGGTGAAGGATACACCGTGTATTATGACGCCTCCAGAGTTGGCCTAGGGTGTGTCTTGATGCAGAATAGAAAGGTAGTGGCTTATGCTTCAAGGCAGCTGAAGAGGCATGAGCAGAACTACCCCACCCATGATTTGGAAATGGCGGCTATAATCTTTGCACTAAAGATCTGGAGACACTATCTCTATATACACCGACCACAAGAGCTTGAAGTACATCTTCCAACAGAGGGATTTAAACTTGAGACAGAGGAGATGGATGGAGCTTCTGAAAGACTATGATTGCACCATCCAGTACCACCCTGGAAAGGCCAATGTTGTGGCAGATGCCTTGAGCGAGAAAATCTTACGCGCTTTGGCGCACATTTCAGTAGAGAAGAGACCATTGATTCAGGAGGTACATGAGTTGATGGATCAAGGTTTAATCCTAGATCTTTCAGATGGGGGGGTATTGTTGGCTCACTTTTCAGTTAGGCCAGACTTAAGGGACAGAGTTAGAGTTTCCCAGCACAGAGACCAACAACTGATGAAGATTATAGAAAGAGTACAGCAAGGTGAAGGTGGTGAGTTTGGATTTGCCAATGATGGCGCCCTAGTGTAAGGTTCTAGGATATGTGTGCCCGATGTGGACAACCTCAGGAATGAAATCATGCGAGAGGCACACTACACACTATACAGTGTCCATCCAGGTTCCACCAAAATGTACCATGATGTGAAAGATAGCTACTGGTGGAATGGCATGAAGAGAGACATAGCAGACTTTGTGTCCAAGTGCTTGACTTGTCAGAAGGTGAAGTTTGAACACCAGAGACCGTCAGGGAAGCTGCAAGAGCTCCCTATCCCAGAATGGAAGTGGGAAATGATCACTATGGATTTTGTGACTGGGTTGCCTCGTACCACGCGAGGATATGACTCGATATGGGTAATTGTAGACCGTCTAACCAAATCAGCTCACTTCTTGCCTGTAAAGACTACATACTCTGTGGCACAGTATGCCCGGCTCTACATTCGAGAAATAGTCAGATTGCATGGAGTTCCGGCTTCCATAATATCTGACAGAGGGCCCCAGTTCACTTCTCGGTTTTGGAGAAAGTTACAGGAGGCACTTGGCACACAATTGAACTTCAGTACGGCTTTCCACCCTCAGACAGACGGACAGTCCGAAAGGACAATCCAAACACTGGAAGACATGCTTCGCATGAGTGTCTTGGATTTTGGAGGTCAATGGGATGAGCAGCTAGCTTTGGTGGAATTTGCCTACAACAACAGTTACCACTCCAGCATAGGGATGGCACCCTATGAGGCATTATATGGAAGAAAGTGTAGGTCTCCTCTGTGTTGGACAGAAATGGGGGAAGCGAAGGTGCATGATGTAGACCTAGTGCAGTACACTTCAGAGGTAGTTCCTTTAATCAGGGAACGATCAAGACGGCTTTCAAGATGGCGTAAGAGTTATGCACTGACCCAGATGGAGGGATGTGGAGTTTGCGAGGCGACTATGTATTCCTGAAGGTTTCTCCGATGAAGGGAGTTATGAGATTTGGAAAGAAGGGCAAGTTGGCACCTCGGTATATTGGACCTTTTGAGGTTACTGATAGAGTTGGGGAGCAGTTGCCTACCGGTTGGAGCTACCACCCAACCTCTCTCACGTTCATCCCGTGTTCCACATCTCCATGCTCAGGAAATACATTCCAGATCCTTCTCATGTACTACAACCGGATGTGATAGAGCTAAAAGAGAACTTGACATTTGAGGAGCAGCCTGTAGCCATAGTGGACTACCAAGTGAGACAGCTGAGATCCAAACAGATCCCTATGGTTAAGGTTTTGTGGAGGAGTCAGTCAGTGGAAGAGTGCACCTGGGAGTCAGAACGAGACATGCGTAGCAAGTACCCTTATCTATTCAATGTATAATCATGTGCTTTATTCTGCCTTGTGTAAAATTCTAGGATGAATTTTCTGTAAGGGGGGAAGAATGTAACACCCCAAAATTTTAAATTTTATGAGCATTTTTGGTATTTTAATTTTATTTAAATTTTAGGAATTTTTTTTGAGATTTTTCGGATTTTAAAAATCGGGTTCGATTTTCCAAAAATATAAATTTTGATGATTTTCAAAAATTAATTTAAAGACCACGTGGCAAAACTAAAAATATATTTGGAGTCTACGTATTTTTCTGAGTTTTCTGAAATTTTTTCGGAATTTTTGGACCTCGTTTTCGGTCCCGAGGCAGAGTAAAAATTCAAAATTTTGTGTTCTGAATCGAACCGGCCGAATCGAACTGGACCGGATCGGACTGGTCGAATCGGACCGGTCTTCTTCTCTTTTTCTCCTCCCTCCCGCGCGCGTCGACCTTCTCCTCTTCTCTCTCTCTTTTCTCTCTCCTCCCTCCTCCCCTTGCCGCGCCGCCGCCTCCCCTGCGTCCCCACCTCGGCCCTCCCCCACGGCCGGCCGCCGCCTGGAACGCCGGAAAACGGCCTTGGAACGGACGCGCAGCGCGCGCGCGACTGTTGGACTTCCCGGCCAAAATCCGGCCGATCCGGCCACCAATTGGACCGGGTCTTGTGTCTAAAATCATCTACTCGGCGAGAGCTTTCCATAGACACCAAGAACGCCGAAATCCATCGAGCGGTTTGTCCGATTTTTGCTCGGGAAGATTTTAGCCCATTTCGACTTTTGGGCTAGATTTCTCGAAAACCGTGAATCCCACGAGAAAACCGAGGGTACCAGCACGCTCCACTCGTCGAGAGCTTCGCGGCGACATAAATTTCAAATTTTTTCGACACCGTTTTTCGGTGGGTCCCACGGAACTTCGCAGTGTTTTTCCGAGCATTTAATGAGCTTAGAAAATTCTGAAAAATTTATGTACTAACCCCCGTGTTATGGGCTTCGTGTAGGTATCCTCGATTCGCGGAAATTCGACAGTTGACCGGGTCTGCGAAATTCCGGCCAGACAGACCCGTTACCGGAAAAGTCTCCGAATTGGACCGAGGTTTTGGCTAGCCCCCCATTGTCAGACGTCCCGAGCGCGTTCCCGAAGTCGGAATTGGCAAAGGTAAACCCGAACCTTGCTTTTTCGTAATTTTCTAGTGCTTAAATAGGATTAAAAATCCATAAAATATTCGTGGTAGCTTAGAAAATTATGATTCTTTTTGCAATAGCTTAATAATATTGCTAAGGACCGCGGGGCAAAGTTTTAGAATTTTTAGAGCTTATTTGGGCAGTTTTTGCAAAAATGGTCAATTATAGGGACTAAATTGAAATTTTACATGTTGTGATGGATGATTGAATTGGTGGGCCCAGGAGGGGCTGTGTGATGTGATTGAGTTGTGGACATATGGATTGTGAATATAGAAGTGTGTTTTGAGCCCTTTTTGCAGGTTGGGTAGGTCCTAGGTATAGGGGAGACTCTGCCGGATTTTCGGCACGACTTAGGACGTATTGGTCTTTTTCTTTGTTTGTATTGAGTCAAATTTATTAAATGATTGTAATAAAATTATCAGGTGAGCCGGGACAGCCTTCTTCCTCTGCCCAGCCGCCATAGTGATTGTCGCCAAGTCTGTGAGTAAAATATTAATTTTAATTGTAATTTCGATATTATTATATGTTTAGCATGCCCATGCATCACTTATATGCATATATATTTATGTAGTTAAACTCGAGGCACGATTTATGTTGCATTCATAACTGTTAACGTGCCATGAGTGTTGTTGTGGTAATTTAGAGCAGTGTGCATGCGTTGGCGTGCGTGTGATGTGGTGTGGACTATGGATAGGACGGGTAGTCACGGCTTGAGTTCTTCGCTGGGACCCCCGATTTGGTTATTAAGTGGAAGTCCGAGCTGAGTTCTTCGCTGGCACCAGGTTGGATTTAAGAGAGTCAGATAGGGATCAGCTCCCATATATTATGATTGATGCTACAGGGTGCGTGAGTGCTCCAAATTACCTTTTTGATGCTATGATGTGAATTTATTGCTGATGTTGCATTTCATTCCACAGGTTGCATTAGTTTTAGATAGTTATAGAGATTATGGTTAAAATTGATATTTTACTCTCTGAGTCGAACGCTCACTCCTGTTCAATATTTTTTTCAGGCTACAGGAGGATTTTATTTTGGTTAACCTGCTTTTCTCCTTCGCAGGTTGTTTATCGATAATTGTGTAATTTTATTTACTCCTAGAATTTCCGCATGTGTTAGAAGTATTTATTTGATTATGGTCTGTAATATTATTATCATGTTGGACCTGTAAACGTATAATGATATGCATGTTTGATGGATTGGATGAGGGAGCTGAGCTCCCATTTATTTTTATGAGGATATGAGTATGTGGAGGGTGAGCTGAGCTCCCCAATTGAGTAATTATTATGTTTACAGGTCGGGTGAGTCGAAAACTCCCCGTTGGGAAGTCCATTTTATGGCCGGACTCTGTCCGTTTGTTTTCTTGAATTTGGGCCCAAATGGGCCTTAGAGTTGGGTTAATGAACAGTTAGGCTTACTACGGGCCTCGGGGGCTTTAGGCTGGCCCAGGTCCTAGTGCCGGTCCGGCCCATAGGTTGGGTCGTGACAGTTTCACCATTCATTTGGAAACTAAAGATCTTTAGCTTCTTAAGTTGTGACTAAGTGCGATTGAAGGGGAGATCGTTTTAGTAGGGCAATTGCTGGATTTGTTCTTGTGGAGCCTTCCCGCGAAGAAATGAAGATTCATCAACTAGTTACTTTATCCTTTTAGAATCATCTAAATTTTGGGGGTTAATTACTAATTGATCTATCTGTCTATCTATCTATTTATCTATATGTGACAAATAGATTTTTTTATAGTGTTATCATATAGACAAAATTTTTTATGATATTATTATCTTTTATATTAAATATTTTATTTTCTTTTTAAATATCTTTATTATTGTTATAGTTATCTCAATTTTCATGTTTATTTAACTAATATTTACCTAATTGTTAAATTTTATAGATTTCCTTTTTAATGTTTTTTAAATTTTTGTACATTTCATTTTATTATAAAACATTGAAATTATATATGTTAAAATAAATTGAAAAAAAGAAAATCCATATATATATACATACAAAGCAGGTAGACTTTTTTATAATGCTACATGTGGATTTTTTTTTTTTTATACTATCACGGGGCATTTACCATATAGAGATTGTTATATTTTTTAATTATAGTAGTTATTATCTTTAATGTTAAATATTTAATTTTTATTTAATTTCTTTTTAAGTATCTTTATTATTGTTGCTATCTCAATTTTCATATTTATTTAATTAATATTTATTTAACTATCAAATCTATCTATATAATAAAGCAAACATATTTTTCTATGATGTTGGCACGTAGATATATATATATATATATATCCACGTGCCAACATCATAGAAAAATATGTTTGCTTTATTATATAGATAGATTTGATAGTTAAATAAATATTAATTAAATAAATATGAAAATTGAGATAGTCGTCACATGACACTTGTCATATAAAGATTGTTATAGTTGATTATTAATTTTCTTTAAAAATATATAATTCTTAAATTATATATATATATATACACAATCATTGATTGAAATAATTTGAAATTATAATTATATTAAATATGTTCCCAATCATTTTATCTAATATTTAAAATTTAAATAATTATATATTTTAAGATAAAATTATTAAGTTAAGTATTGTCTTATACCAATAATTAAATTTATAATTAAAAAAATTAATTAAAATGAATATTTTCATTTTTTTTATTTTTTTTAATAATGGTAGATAGAAGTATAAATTTTGGTTAATAATTTTTTGAGTGTTTTATACGTATTTTTATATATTAAAAAGTCGAAATTGAGAAATTTTGAAATATGTAATAAATATAACTTTTATTCATGTTAATTATATTTTATATGTACTGTCTATAAAATAAATCATAAATTTCTTATATATATATATATATTTTTTTTTTGAAGTTATATTTGTATTAAATATATTATATATTTTTAAAAATTTATTAATTTAAATGTTATTTAATATTAATATTAAATTTGTGAAGAAAATAAACTAAAATGAAATTTTAAATATTTTTAAATTTGTAAATAAATATTTTATAATTTTTAGTATTTTTTAAAAAATTAATTTTTTTATTAATATGAGTGTCAAGTTTTTTATTTATTAGTTTTCATATATATATATATACTAATTGAATACCCACACTATATATGGTAGTAACATGTTATTTTTATTTTTTAATTTAATATTGTAATTATAAAATTTATTTCTTAATTAATCTAACATTTTGAATAATGATAAATTATTATTATTATTATTAAATTAATTTTTATTTAAATATTTCTTTTTATTAATTTAATTTAAATAAATTTTCAACTGTTTAAATAGTACTTTTTAATTATTTTTTATGTAATTAATTAAAAATAACTTATTTAATTCTCTTCTACATATATAAATTAATGATAATTTCTATTGTTACTTTTTTTTTTAAATATAGTAATACTATTTTATTTAAAAAAAATAATTTAAACTTTACTTATTCAACTGGTCAAATCATTTGGATCACATTTGTCTAGCTTGATATAATGCTTTAGAGTTACTACTTAAATATTTTTCTTTAAAAAATTTCCTATTTTCTTTGAAAAAATTATTGAAAAAAAAGTGATTTTTAGGAAATTTTTTAAAAATATTTTTTATAAGTCTTTTGGAAATATTTGTTCTATAAAATATTTTTCAGAAAATTTTTCTTGAAATTTTTTTTTGAATAATTTTCTTTAAAAAATTAAAATAGTTGGAAAAAAATTTAAACAAAATTTCTTTGAACAAATAATGTTTCTTTCTTAAAAAAAGTTACCTTTTATTAATGATTGAAATTATTTTGTGAGAAAGAGTGTCACAATATAATATAATTTACCAATGAATATAATATAATGTTGTTGAATTAATTTTTTAATTTCTCTTATTTGTTTTACACGTGCTTTAACTTTGGTTGTCCTAGTCTTTAGCTTATGCAACAGCTGTCATTTGATTTTGTTAAGTAGTTAAGTAGTGGAAGGACTTAGTGGTGTCCATCTTTTACGCTTTTATTGTTACAAAAGCTCTATTTAAAAGGAGCTCAGTTAATGTAATGTGTGTGTGTTTTTTTTTTAATTGAATAAAGACAGTTTTTCTCCACTTTGTTCAAAGTTTTTATCGATGGTATCAGCCCACAGTCAAAAGGGCATAAAAGAGTGCTTAAAAAGTGAAACACGTGAGTTTGGAGAGAAAACAAAACTAAAGCGGCACTTTATTTTTCCATGGCTTGATTCTAATTTTGTGCAGCAATGATTCCTCGTTTTGATGGTCACTATGATCATTGGAGCATGTTGATGGAAAATTTTCGAGATCGAAGGAGTACTGCAAATCGTTTGATTGGAATTCCAGAATCAACAGATGGAGCAACTCTAACGGATGTGCAGAAAGCAGAAATTGAAGGGGAAAATTGAAGGATTTCAAAGCAAAGAATTACTTGTTCCAAGCCATTGATCGTTCCATTTTGGAAACTATCATATGCAAAGATACTTCCAAACAAATTTGGGACTCAATGAAAAAGAAATATGCAGGTTCAGCAAGAGTAAAGCGAGCACAGCTTCAAGCCTTGAAACGGGATTTTGAAATCCTACAAATGAAGGATGGTGAGTCCATTACTAGTTATATTGCAAGAACCATGGAGATAAGTAATAAAATGAGGTTTCATGGTGAAAAAATGGAAGATGTGGCCATTGTAGAGAAGATTCTGCGTACTCTGACACCGAAGTTTGATTATGTTGTCTGCTCAATTGAAGAATCAAAGGACATCGATGTGCTTTCTCTTGATGAATTACAAAGCTCCTTGCTAGTCCATGAGCAGAAAATGAACCGAAGTTCTATCACAGAGGAGCAAGCTTTGAAGGCCTCTACCTTTATTCATTCCTCAAATTCAAGAGGGAGGGGTAGAGGTAGAGGAAGAGGAAGGGGAGATCGAGGCAATGGAAACACCAGCAGGCATTTTAATTCTAAAGGTGATGATGATCAAAACAGAAGTAGAGGTCGAGATCAACAATTTGACAAATCAAAAATTGAGTGCTTCAGATGTCATAAGTTTGGTCATTACCGTTCTGAATGTATTTCGAAACTATCCAATGACAAAGAAAAGGGAGAGAAATCAAATTTTGCTGAAAATAATGAAGAAGAAACTTTGTTGATGGCTGTTCAAGCAAATGAAAAATCTGAGTCAGATATTTGGTATGTGGATACAGGCTGCAGCAACCACATGTGTGGAAGTAAGTCATTCTTTTCTCATTTAAATGAAGATTTTCATTCTACAGTACGTTTTGGTGATTGTTCTACTGTGAATGTGTTGGGAAAGGGTGATGTTAAGATTAGAACCAAGAATGGTTTTGTTGAAACAATTGCTAATGTACTTTATGTTCCTAACTTAAAAAGCAATTTATTAAGTGCGGGACAATTGCAAGAAAAGGGTTATGTAATCACTTTGAAAAATGGTGCCTGTGAGATATATGACCCTAAGAGAGGAGCTATTGCTATAGTTCCAATGAATTCAAACAGGTTGTTCCCTTTGAAGATTGAAAGTATTCATTCTTGCTTGATGGTTGAAGTGAAAGATCCTTCTTGGCTATGGCATTTTCGCTATGGTCACCTGAGTTTTGGCGGACTAAAGACTCTCCAACAGAAAAACATGGTGACTGGACTTCCTCAAATTGTTGCTCCTTCTAAAGTCTGTGAAGAATGTGTTGTTGGCAAACAACATCGTTCTAAATTCCCTCAAGGAAAATCATGGAGAGCAAAGAATGTTTTGGAGCTGATTCACTCTGACATTTGTGGACCAATAAAACCATCTTCAAATGGAGGTAAAAGATATCTAATTACTTTCATTGATGATTACAGTAGGAAAACATGGGTTTATTTTCTACAGGAAAAGTCAGAAGCTTTTGGTGCATTTAAGAGTTTCAAGGCTCGTGTAGAAAATGAGGCTGGAAAGACAATCAAAACTCTTCGCACTGATCGCGGTGGAGAATATTGCTCGAAAGAATTTGAGGTTTTTTGTCAAGCCCATGGCATACGAAGAGAGCTAACAACTGCTTATACACCACAACAAAATGGTGTATCGGAGAGGAAAAACAGAACCATTCTTAATATGGTTAGAAGCTTGTTAGCAAGGGGAAGAGTTCCAAAAGTCTTTTGGCCAAGTCAGAAATGGAGTGTTCACATCTTAAATAGAAGTCCTACATTTGCTGTCCAAAATCTGACACCGGAGGAGGCTTGGAGTGGGCGAAAACCTGCTGTAGATTACTTTCGAATTTTTGATTGTATTGCTTTTGCACGTGTTCTAGATGAGAAAAGAAAGAAACTTGACGATAGGAGTGAAAAATGTGTGTTTCTTGGTGTTAGTGACACATATAAAGCATACAAGTTGTTCAACCCGTTGACAGAAAAGATAGTGACCAGCAAAGACGTTGTTTTTGACGAAGAAAATACTTGGGATTGGAGTGGGCAGCAGCCAACTCCAATTATTTTTGACAAAGAAGTTGAAGAAGAGGTGCAGCCAACTGAAAGTTCATTAAACATTGCTCCAACTGGTGAAGAAACTCCAACAAGTTCTGAAATTCTACCAACAATAACAAGTGCACAAGCTGAATCAGCTGAATCTACTCGCACTCGAAAAAGGCCTGGATGGATGAAGGACTATGAGGTAACTGGAGTTAATTTTAATGAGGATTTGGTCAGTCACTTTGCTTTGTATGCAGATTGTGATCCTGTAACTTTTGAACATGCTGTCAAAGAGTCAAAATGGAGGAAGGCAATGGATAATGAGATTGCAGCCATTGAAAAAAATAATACTTGGGAGTTAGTTGAACTTCCAAAAGGCCAAAAATCCATCGGAGTGAAGTGGGTTTACAAAATAAAGCTAAACGAGAGAGGAGAAGTTGATAAACTTAAAGCGCGCTTAGTAGCTAAAGGCTACAAGCAGGAGTTTGGGATTGATTATACTAAAGTTTTTGCTCCAGTTGCAAGGCATGACACAATCAGAATGGTAATTGCATTGGCAGCTCAAAATTCATGGCCAATCTTTCAATTGGATGTCAAATCCGCTTTCTTACATGGAGATCTCAAGGAACAGGTATTTATCGATCAACCCCCTAGTTATATTAAGGTTGGACATGAGCATAAAGTGTATAAACTAAAAAAGGCATTGTATGGCTTGAAACAAGCCCCACGGGCTTGGTATGGTCGAATTGAAGCCTATTTCTTGAAAGAATGTTTTCACAAATGCCCTTATGAACATACATTTTTTATGAAATTGGAGAATGATGGGAGGGTGCTCATGGTCTGTCTCTATGTAGACGATTTAATTTACACTGCTAATGACAAGGGCATGATTGATAAGTTTAAAGAGTCTATGATGAATGAGTTTGATATGAGTAATCTTGGAATGATGCGTTATTTTCTTGGTATAGAAGTGACTCAATCTGCAGGTGGCATTTTTATTTCTCAAGAAAAGTACGTAGAAGAAGTCCTAGACAGATTTCAAATGAAAAATTGCAACTCATGAGTACTCCAATGGATACAGGAATGAAACTTGTCAAAGATCCTGCAGAAAGAGTGTTGATGACAAGACACTTTACAAAGCAGTTGTTGGTAGCTTGATGTATGTAACCACTACAAGGCGGACATTATGTATCTTTGTGAGTAAAATAAGTAGATACATGGAAAATCCAAAAGAAATGCATCTTATTGCTGCAAAAAGAATTCTGAGATACTTGCAAGGTACTTCTAAATTTGGGTTGTTCTATGGGAATTGTGAATCAAGTCTAGTTGGATTTACTGACAGCGATTATGCCGGAGATCTAGATGATAGAAAAAGTACATCTGGTTATGTCTTTATGATGGGGACAACAGCAATTTCATGGTCTTCAAAGAAGCAATCAATTGTAACGTTGTCAACAACAGAAGCATAGTTTGTAGCTGCTGCAGCGTGTGCTTGTCAAGCAATCTGGTTGCGAAAAATTCTGGCAGAACTTCAGTACAAGCAAGAAGGACCTACTCCTATATATTGTGATAATGGATCAGCAATTAAGCTATCTAAGAATCCCGTTCTACATGGGAGAAGCAAACACATAGATGTGAGGTTTCACTTTCTAAGGGATCTTACAAAAGAAGGAGTCCTTGATCTCATCTATTGCAGAAGTGAAGACCAAGTAGCTGACATTTTGACAAAACCTTTGAAGTTGCCTGCATTTCAGAAGCTAAGAAAAATGCTCGGTGTCTGCACTTTAAACTGATAGTTTGCAAACTTCCAGTTTAAGGGAGGGATTGTTGAATTAATTTTTTAAGTTCTCTTATTTATTTTACACGTGCTTTAACTTTGGTTGTCCTAGTCTTTAGCTTATGCAACAGCTGTCATTTGATTTTGTTAAGTAGTTAAGTAGTGGAAGGACTTAGTGGTGTCCATCTTTTACGCTTTTATTGTTACAAAAGCTCTATTTAAAAGGAGCTCAGTTAATGTAATGTGGGTGTGTTTTTTTTGAATTGAATAAAGACAGTTTTTCTCCACTTTATTCAAAGTTTTTTATCAAATGTAAAGGACATAATTTTATGTAATTTATAATTTAATATTAAATATAATTAATATTTAGTCAATTTTAAAATAAAAACGATTAAGAATTATTTACTTTATGTAATAAATATTATTTAATTAGTCAGTATGTTTTAATCTTACGACATGACATGATTTTGTGCTCTCCCTCGCCAAGAAAAGGTCTTTATATATAAGTTATGGACACAATACAAGCATTATTTATGAGTATTATCATATTCCACTAATATTGTAATAATATTCATAATCACTAAATGCAGCCCCATAAATAAATACGTGTAATAATTAAAATTGATTAAAAAAAAGACTTTTTATAATGCAATGATGCAATTATGACAAAAAATAGTTATTAGTCTTTTACATAATTATAATTATGATTTTTTTAAGGGCACCATGTGGTACTTTCAAGGAATAAAACTCTCTTTAAAAGACATCACATGGCAACTCCTAGGGAGACTTGGTATGCTTTCTCTCTCTCTCTTTATATATATGGAGCTAAGAACTCTGTCAAAATTATAATAATTTTGTATATTTATATTCTGTCAAGAGACAAGTAACACATACATATCAATCAAGAACGAGACTAGATCACTGTCAAAATTATTATAATTTTGACAGAGTTCTTAGCTCCATATAACTCACGCACGCAAACTCTCATCACATGATGTAGAATCTCGAAGGACCAGCTCCCTGAGCACACTCAATTCATTCATGAATCTCAACCAGGGCCAACTCATGGACACTACTCCTTCCTTGTTTTCACTTGGATTTTATTTTATTTTATTTTTTTTGTCAAGAGACAAAGTAATAGATACACGAATCAGGAACAAGACTAGACCGCTATCAAAACCATAGAAAATTTTGACAGAGTCCTTGGTCCCATATAACCCACACATGCACACTCTCATCACATGATGTGGAATCCTGAAGGACTATATATATTCTCACCACACGATGTGGGATCCTGAAGGACTATAAATATTCTCATCACATGATGTGGGATCATGAAAGACTATATATATATATATATATATATATATATATATATATATATATATATATATATATATATATATATATATATATATATATATATAAACAGCTAGAATTTGCACATTGCAGAAGCTGTGACTGGCTGAACTGGATCATAAACCTTTAGACAAGTTCATAAATGGTTCTGAAACTTGAAGACTATCATTGGACTCGGTTTCTTTAAAGCTGATAAGAATCTGGTTCAAGTACTTCAAATACTGTATCAACTCCATCTTCTTAGCCCTCAGAACTTCATTCTCAGATTCAAGAACTAAAAAAATTTTACATTTAGCGACGTACTTGTGATTATCTTCATGTAGCCTTTTCTCTAACTCAACTTTCTCATTGATCAAGTCATCCACCTTCTTTTGCCTTCTCATTCTTGATCGTCTTGCAGATTCTCGATTTGACATCACACTCTTCCTTTTCTTCTCATCAATGGATGCATTTGACAACATTTTCATCAGCAAACAGTTCTTGTATTAAATATTAATTGCAGTATATAACCCTTCAGAATTTATAATGAATAATGATGGTTAACGATTAGATATGGAAGAGAAATTCAAGAAAACATGAGTGCTAAAAAAATTTGTGCTCAAGATTGCTAATAAAAAAACAAACCAAGGATAGAATAAATGATATATATGGAGAAATAATTTAACGAAATGAGAAAAAGGAAAGTGCAAGAGATTATCCAATATATATATATATATTGCAGGAAAATAATTTCAGCTTTCCAAAAGAAAAGGATTGAGATCTTCAAGTTGGAAGGGAAAATAAATGTGTGGTTAGGTTGGATATATGTTTTATTCATTTCATGTTGTATTCAATAAATACATGTATTAGGTGAATATTAATAAATGTAAATTAATTAATTCAAGATTATCTTTAATTGTAAATATTTTATGTATTAAAAAAAAGATAATATCTACACATGAAACTATTTTTAAATTGATTGGAATCTAATTAGGTTGGTTTTATTTTACTTCAAACTGTTTTTTTTTAAAAAAAATATATAATTGAGGTTTGAATTAACCTTTCATAGTATTACAAAATAATTTTAAAATATTAAAAATGACGTTTATACATATCTCTAAGCCAAAACTCTTTTTTAATGAGCGTTTCTTTAACGGATAAGGCATTTTTTTTATGATTGTCATTTTTTATTTTTTATTTATAGTCAAATATTTTTATTAAATTGTAATAATATTAATTTTTTATTTGTTAAAATATTTTTTTGAATCCTTTGACATTAGAATCACTGTTATTTATTTTTTTTCCCTTTTTGGATATTTACATTATTAATATTTTTATTTATAAAAATTTAATTTTTAATTTAATTATTTAATTTGTAGGACTTTGAGGAACTTGTGAATCATTCTAGAACTCTTTTGAATTTTTTTTTTCTTCTTATGACTGGTGTATGCAGAGAAATGATAAGATTTATTATGCATTTATTGCAGATTTTAAGTTGTTATTCCAAATATTTAATGTATTTGAAATTTATTTTTTTTAATATTATGTAAATGTATACATGAATTGTACCTATGGGCCGGACCGGCACTAGGACCTGGGTCAGCCTAAAGCCCCCGAGGCTCGTAGTAAGCCAAACTATTCATTAACCCAACTCTAAGGCCCATATGGGCCCAAATTCAAGAAACCAACTGGACAGAGTTCGACCATAAAGTAGACCTTTCAACGGGGAGTTTTTGACTCACCCGACCTGTAAACAAAATATATCATTAATTGGGGAGCTCAGCTCACCCTCCACATACTCATATTAGCATCAAAAAATAAATGGGAGCTCGGTCCAATTCGAGGACGCGCTCGGGACGTCTGACAATGGGGGGGGTAGCCAAAACCTCGGTCAAATTCGGAGACTTTTCCAGTAATCGGTCTGTCTGGCCGGAAATTCACAGACCCGGACAACTGTCGAATTTCCGCGAATTGAAGATACCTACACGAAGCCCATAACACGGGGGTTAGTACATAAATTTTTCAGAATTTTCTAAGCTAATTTACTGCTCGAAAAAACACTGCGAAGTTCCGTGGGATCCACCGAAAAACGGTGTCAAAAAAATTCGAAATTTATGTCGCCGCGAAGCTCTCAACGAGTGGAGCGCTCTGGTACTCTCGGTTTTCTCGTGGGGTTTACGGTTTGTGAGAAATCTAGCCCAAAAATCAAAATGGGCTAAAACTTTCCGAGCAAAAATTGGACAAACCGCTCGATGGATTTCGGTGTTCTTGGTGTCTATGGAAAGCTCTCGACGAGTAGATGAGTTTAGACACAAGACCCGGTCCGATTGGTGGCCAGATCGGCCGGATTTTGGCCGGGAAGTTGAAAAGTCGCGCACGCAAGGGAGGGGCGTTCGCGCGGGTTTTCCGGCCGTTTGGGGTGGCCGGGCGGGAGGCCGGTGGCGGCGCGGCAAGGGGAGAAGGGAGGAAAGAGAAAAAGAGAGAGAAGGGGAGGGAGGTCATACGTGCGCGGGGAGGAGAAAGAAAAAGAAGAAGACCGGTCCGATTCGACCGGTCCGATCCGATCCGGTTCGATTCGGCCAGTTCGATTCAGAATACAAAATTTTAAATTTTTACTCTACCTCGGGACCAAAAACGAGGTCCAAAAATTTCAGAAAAAAATTTCAGAAAACTCAGAAAAATTCGTAGATTCCAAATATATTTTTAGTTTTGCCACGTGGTCTTTAAATTAATTTTTAAAAATCATCAAAGTTTATATTTTCGAAAAATCGAACCCTATTTTTAAAATCCGAAAAATCTCAAAAAATTTCCTAAAATTTAAATAAAATTAAAATACCAATAATGCTCATAAAATAATAAAATTTAAAATTTTGGGGTGTTACATTCTTCCCCCCTTACAGAAAATTCGTCCTCGAATTTTTACACAAGGCAGAATAAAGTACATGATTACACATTGAACAGATAAGGGTACTTGCTACGCATGTCCCGTTCTGACTCCCAGGTGCACTCTTCCACTGACTGACTCCTCCACAAAACCTTAACCATAGGGATCTGTTTTGATCTTAGCTGTCTCACTTGGTAGTCCACTATGGCTACAGGTTGCTCCTCAAATGTCAGATTCTCTTTTAGTTCTATTACATCTGGCTGTAGTACATGAGAAGGATCTGGAATGTATTTCCTGAGCATGGAGATGTGAAACACAGGATGAACGTGAGAAAGGTTGGGTGGTAGTTTCAACCGGTAGGCAACTGCTCCAACTCTATCAGTAACCTCAAAAGGTCCAATATACTGAGGTGTCAACTTGCCCTTCTTTCCAAATCTCATGACTCCCTTCATTGGAGAAACCTTCAGGAATACATAGTCACCCACTGCAAACTCCACATCCCTCCGTCTGTGGTCTGCATAACTCTTCTGTCTACTGAAAGCTGTTTTCAATCGTTCCTTGATTAAAGGAACTATCTCTGAAGTGTACTACACTAGGTCTACATCATGCACCTTCGCTTCCCCCATTTCTGTCCAACACAGAGGAGACCTACACTTTCTTCCATATAGTGCCTTATAGGGTGCCATCCCTATGCTGGAGTGATAACTGTTGTTGTAGGCAAACTCCACCAAAGCCAGCTGATCATCCCATTGACCTCCAAAATCCAAAACACTCATGCGAAGCATTTCCTCCAGTGTTTGGATTGTCCTTCTGTCCCGTCATGCGAGGGTGAAAAGCCGTACTGAAGTTCAACTGTGTGCCAAGTGCCTCCTGCAATTTTCTCCAAAACCGAGAAGTGAACTGGGGCCCTCTGTCAGATATTATGGAAGCCGAAACTTCATGCAATCTGACTATTTCTCGAATATAGAGTTGGGCGTACTGTGCAACAGAATATGTAGTCTTCACAGGTAAGAAGTGAGCTGATTTGGTTAAGCGGTCTACAATTACCCATATCGAATCATATCCTCGCGTGGTATGAGGCAACCCAGTCACAAAATCCATGGTAATCATTTCCCACTTCCATTCTGGGATAGGGAGCTCTTGCAGCTTCACCCGATCTCCGTGTTCAAACTTCACCTTCTGACAAGTCAAGCACTTGGACACAAAATCTACTATGTCTCTCTTCATGCCATTCCACCAATAGTTATCTTTCACATCATGATACATCTTGGTGGAACCTGGGTGGACACTGTATAGTGTGTAGTGTGCCTCTCGCATGATTTCATTCCTGAGGTTGTCCACATCGGGTACACATATCCTAGAACCTTGCACTAGGGCGCCCTCATTGGCAAATCCAAACTCACCACCTTCACCTTGCTGTACTCTTTCTACGATTTTCATCAATTGTTGGTCTCTGTGCTGGGAAACTCTAACTCTGTCCCTCAAGTCTGGCCTCACTGAAAAATGAGCCAACAATACCCCCTCATCTGACAGATCTAGGATTAAACCTTGATCCATCAACTCATGTACTTCCTGAATCAACGGTCTCTTCTCTACTGAAATGTGCGCCAAGCTACCAGAAGATTTTCTGCTCAAGGCATCTGCTACTACATTAGCCTTCCCAGGGTGGTACTGGATGGTGCAATCATAGTCTTTCAGAAGCTCCATCCATCTCCTCTGTCTCAAGTTTAAGTCCCTCTGTTGGAAGATGTACTTCAAACTCTTGTGGTCGGTGTATATCTCGCACACTTCACCATACAGGTAGTGTCTCCAGATTTTTAGTGCAAAGACTACAGCCGCCATTTCCAAATCATGAGTGGGGTAGTTCTGCTCATGCCTCTTCAGCTGCCTTGAAGCATAAGCCACTACTTTTCCATTCTGCATCAAAACACACCCTAGGCCAACTCTGGAAGCGTCACAGTACACGGTGTATCCTTCACCACTCATAGGTAGCGTCAACACAGGGGCAGTGGTTAGACACTCCTTGAGCTTTTGGAAACTCTCCTCACAGTCATCTGTCCAAATGAATGGAACATTCTTCCTGGTCAACTTAGTTAGGGGAGCCGCCATCCTGGAGAAATCTTGCACAAAACGCCTATAGTAGCCAGCTAGACCCAGAAAACTTCGCACCTCAGTGACTGTTGTAGGCCTAAGCCAATCTATTACAGCTTCAATTTTCTTGGGATCCACTTGAATACCTTCACTAGAAACCACGTGTCCCAAGAATGAGATGCTTTCTAGCCAAAATTCACATTTTGAAAATTTGGCGTATAGCTGGTGCTCCCTCAAAGTCTGCAACACCATTCTCAAGTGCCACACGTGTCCTTCCTCAGTCCGAGAGTATACCAAAATGTCATCTATGAATACGATGACAAAACGGTCCAAAAATGGCTTGAACACCCGGTTCATCAAATCCATGAAGGCTGCTGGTGCATTAGTGAGTCCAAAAGACATCACCAAGAACTCATAATGACCATATCTTGTCCTGAATGCCATTTTGGACACGTCCTCATTCCTGATTCTCAACTGATGGTAGCCTGATCGCAGGTCTATCTTGGAAAAGAATCTAGCTCCTTGGAGCTAATCAAACAGATCATCGATCCGAGGAAGTGGATACTTGTTCTTCACAGTCACTTTGTTCAGCTGTCTGTAGTCAATACACAACCTCAATGACCCATCTTTCTTTCTTACAAATAGCACAGAAGCACCCCAGGGTGAAGTGCTCGGCCGTATGAAACCCTTGTCCAAAAGATCCTGTAGTTGCTCCTTCAGCTCTTTCAATTCTGTTGGTGCCATCCTGTAAGGCGGCATTAAAATGGGGTTTGTACTCGGCACAACATCAATGCAGAACTCTATTTCCCTTCCTGGTGGCAATGCTGGAAGCTCCTCAAGGAAGACATCCATGAATTCTCTGACAACAGGAACATTTTCCATACTGACCCCTTCTACAGATGTATCTCTCACCAATGCCAAATACCCTTGACATCCATGCCTCAACATTTTTTTAGCACTAATTGCTGACACCAAATTATATGGAGCCACGCTCCTGTCACCGTCAAAGCTAAACTCTTCCACACCAGGTATGTGGAAATACACCTTTTTGTTCCTGCAGTCTAAAGTGGCATAGTGAGTTGACAACCAATCCATCCCTAGGATTACATCGAAATCCATTACTGGTAGAGGAACCAAGTCTGCTGGGAGGATCTTTCCATCCACTACTACTGAGCTACCCGGAAAAATCATATCTACATCTATGTTGTCACTAAGTGGGGTAGCTACCGACAAAGGGCACTCTAAAGTTGTAGGGTTTCTGCCCAACCTCATGGCAAACACATGGGAGACAAATGAGTGCGTAGCACCCGGATCTATTAAAACACGAGCTTCATAGGAATGTACTGTAAGAATACCGCCACAACCGCATTCAAGCTCGAGCATCCCGATGGGTCGTGGTGAAAACCCGAGCTTGACCCCTACCCCGAGTGGCGTAACTCGACATCGACTTCTACCTCGACCGCCTCCAAATCCACGCCCCTTGTCATCGCGCCTGGCCATCGAATCGATCGCCGCCATGCCGGAAGCACCGATACAACTGACGAGGAACATTTGCAACAGAAACCTGTGACCCCATCTGTGGCTCACTGAACACGGGGCATTCCCTAGCAAAGTGACCTGGTTGGCCACACCTGAAGCATACTCCTGAACCCATCATACAAGGTCCTGAATGTCCTCTTCCACACTGTGCACAAGGATCCAAGGAGGATTCTGAACCAGACCCAGAACTGCTGTACCCCGAACTGTGACCACTGCTGGATCCATACCCTGGTCTGAACCCTCGGGATTTGTGTCTGAAACCACTTCTCTTATTCCTGCTTCTTCCTCTGTAATTAGTTTGGCCACCACTATCTGTAGTAGCCATGTGGGGAACACCTGAAGAACCCTCTGCTGTGTTTTTCTTTGGCCTTCCGCTGTCATCCACAGCATAGCTAATCTCTATTTGTCTGGCTCGATCAACTACCACATCAAAAGACTGATCCGACATCATGGCCAGGTTTGCATACTTCCTGTCAAGCCCCTTTAGGAATCTCTTTACCTTCATAGTTTCTGTAGCTACTGCAGTAGGGGCATATCTGCTCAATTCCAGAAATTCTGTAGCATATTCATCTACAGACCTGCCATTCTGTCTTAAGGCCTCAAAGGCCCACTACTTCTGATCCCTGAAGCTTTCTGGCACAAAGCGATTGATGAACAGTTCCACAAACTGAGTCCACGACAAACCCTCCATCCGAGGTAATATGTAATCATTCATCCATTGTCTAGGCATAGGCCCCATGACATGCTGCATACACTCTATAAGTCTTTTATCACCAATCGCAACTCTATTCTGCTCGCCTCATAGGAATCTAAAATCGATATGCATCGTCGACACATCATAAGTACTGTGCACCAACTTCTTAAAATTGATTATCTGTTTGTAAGGTTCCCCTCTTGGTGCGGTGGACTGCTGCTGCTGTGGAGGGTGGACCATATACTGCGCCATCATATCGATGGTTCTCTGCAACCCAGCTAGAGTAGCTGCCATTGGGTCCATGGGATCCTGTGCCATAAAAGACTGATCCTGTACTGGTGGCAGTTGCTCTTCTACTTGAGCAGCTCTAGGCCTCCTACCGCGCTTCCTCGGGGCAGGCGACTCATCCTGTGCCGACACTTCGTCAGGCACATCTGGTTCTGGTGTAGTGGCAGCTCTCCTGCTTCTACGCATTTTCCTGAAATTCAGCAGCATTGGCCCACAAAATTCAAAACTGCACATTACACAGCTCTATAGACTCATATTTATACACAATATATGGAGCAAAAACTAGAAGCAAAGATGACAATGCAAGACAAATGTGGACCCTATTTTCTGCATGTGACTCCTAGTAGACTCTTCCCAACACTTTAGACAAACATTCCCTAAGAATCTGGAGCCTAAGCTCTAATACCACATTTGTCACGACACAACCTATGGGCCGGACCGGCACTAGGACCTGGGCCAGCCTAAAGCCCCCGAGGCCCGTAGTAAGCCAAATTATTCATTAACCCAACTCTAAGGCCCATTTGGGCCCAATTTCAAGAAACCAACCGGACAGAGTCCGACCATAAAGTGGACCTTTTAACGGGGAGTTTTTTACTCACCGGACCTGTAAACAAAATATATCATCAATTGGGGAGCTCGGCTCACCCTCCACATACTCATATCAGCATCAAAAAATAAATGGGAGCTCAGCTCCCTCATCCAATCCATCAAACATGCATATAATAATTTTATAGGTCCACATGACAATTTATATTACAGACCCGAATCATTTAAATATCTCTAATACATGCGGAAATTCTAGGAGTAAATAAAATTACACAAATATTGATAAAACAACCTGCGAAGGAGAAAAGCAGGTTAACCACAATAAAATCCTCCTGTAACCTGAAAAAAATGTTGAACAGGAGTGAGCGTTCGACTCAGAGAGTAAAATATCAATTTTAACCGTAATCTCTATAACTATCTAGAACTAATGCAACCTGTGCAGTGAAATGCAACAGCAACAATATTTTCACATCATAACAGCAAAAAGGTAATTTGGAGCACTCACACACCCTGTAATATCAATCATAATATATGGGAGCTGATCCCCTATACAGCTCTCTTAAATCCAACCTGGTGCCAGCGAAGAACTCAGCTCGGACTTCCACTTAATAACCAAATCGGGGTCCCAGCGAAGAACTCAAGCCGTGTCTACCCCGAAGGACCGGGTCCCAGCGAAGATCTCAAGCCGTGTCTACCCGTCCTATCCATAGTCCACACCACATCACACGCACGCCAACGCACGCACACTGCTCCAAATTACCACAACAACATCCATGGCACGCTAACAGTTATGAATGCAACATAAATCGTGCCTAGAGTTTAACTACATAAATATATGCATATAAGTGATGCATGGGCATGCTTGAATATATAATAATATTGAAATTACAATTAAAATTAATATTTTACTCACAGACTTGACAACGGTCACTGTGGTGGTCAAGTGAGGAAGAAGGTCATCGGCTCACCTGACAATTACATTACAATTATTTAGTACAAATGACTCAATACAAATCAAGAAAAGACTAAATACGTCCTAAGTCGGAAAAAGGGCTACCCTATACCTAGGACCTACCCAACCTGCAAAAGGGCTCAAAACACACTTCTATATTCGCAACCCATATATCCACAACTCAATCACGTCACACAGCCCCTCCTGGGCCCATCAAATCAATCATTCATCACAATATGTAAAATTTCAATTTAGTCCTTATAATTGATCATTTTTGCAAAAACTGCCCAAACAAGCTCTAAAAATTCTAAAACTTTGCCCCGCGGTCCTTAGCAATATTACTAAACTATTGCAAAAAGAATCATAATTTTCTAAGCTACCACCAATATTTTATGGATTTTTAATCCTATTTAAGCACTAGAAAATTAGGAAAAAGCAAGGTTCGGGTTTACCTTTGCCGATTCCGACTTCGGGGACGCGCTCGGGACGTCTGACAATGGGGGGGGGGGGGGGGTTAGCCAAAACCTCGGTTCAATTTGGAGACTTTTCCGATAACCGGTCTGTCTGGCCGGAAATTCACAGACCTTGAAAATTGTCGAATTTCCGCGAATTGAAGATACCTACACGAAGCCCATAACACGGGGGTTAGCATATAAATTTTTCAGAATTTTCTAAGCTAATTTACTGCTCGGAAAAATACTGCGAAGTTTCGTGGGACCCACCGAAAAACGGTGTCGGAAAAATTCAAAATTTATGTTGCCGCGAAGCTCTCAACGAGTGGAGCGCTCTGGTACTCTCGGTTTTCTCGTGGGGTTTACGGTTTGTGAGAAATCTAGCCCAAAAGTCAAAATGGGCTAAAACTTCCTAGGCAAAAATTGGACAAACCGCTCAATGGATTTCGGTGTTCTTGGTGTCTATGGAAAGCTCTCGACGAGTAGATGAGTTTAGACACAAGACCCGGTCCGATTGGTGGCCAGATCGGCCGAATTTTGGTCGGGAAGTCGAAAAGACCCCAGACGGAGGGATGTGGAGTTTGCAGTGGGCGACTATGTATTCCTGAAGGTTTCTCCAATGAAGGGAGTCATGAGATTTGGAAAGAAGGGCAAGTTGGCACCTCGGTATATCGGACCTTTTGAGGTTACTGATAGAGTTGGAGCAGTTGCCTACCGGTTGGAGCTACCACCCAACCTTTCTCACGTTCATCCTGTGTTTCACATCTCCATGCTCAGGAAATACATTCCAGATCCTTCTCATGTACTACAACCGGATGTAATAGAGCTAAAAGAGAACTTGACATTTGAGGAGTAACCTGTAGCCATAGTGGACTACCAAGTGAGACAGCTAAGATCCAAACAGATCCCTATGGTTAAGGTTTTATGGAGGAGCCAGTCAGTGGAAGAGTGTACCTGGGAGTCAGAACGGGACATGCGTAGCAAGTACCCTTATTTGTTCAATGTATAATCATGTGCTTTATTCTGCCTTGTGTAAAAATTCGAGGACGAATTTTCTGTAAGGGGGGAAGAATATAACACCCCAAAATTTTAAATTTTATGAGCATTTTTGGTATTTTAATTTTATTTAAATTTTAGGAATTTTTTTGAGATTTTTCGGATTTTAAAAATCGGGTTCGATTTTCCGAAAATATAAACTTTGATGATTTTTAAAAATTAATTTAAAGACCACGTGGCAAAACTAAAAATATATTTGGAGTCTACGTATTTTTCTGAGTTTTCTGGAATTTTTTCGGAATTTTTGGATCTCGTTTTCGATCCCGAGGCAGAGTAAAAATTCAAAATTTTATATCCTGAATCGGACCGGCCAAATCGAACCGGACCGGATCGGACCGGTCGAATCGGACCAGCCTTTTCTTTTTCTTTTTCTTCCTTCTTCCTCCCGCGCGCGTCGACCTCCTCCCCTTCTCTCTCTCTTTTCTCTCTCCTCCCTCCTCCCCTTGCCGCGCCGCCACCTCCCCTGCCTCCCCAGCTCGCCGGCGCCGCCTCCCAGCCGTCCCAGCCGACCGGCCGCCGCCCCAAACGGCCGGAAAACGCGCGCGAACGTCCTCCCCTGCGCGCGCGACTTTTCGACTTTCCCGGCCAAAATCCGGCCGATCCGGCCACCAATCGGACCGGGTCTTGTGTCTAAACTCATCTACTCGACGAGAGCTTTCCATAGACACCAAGAACACCGAAATCCATTGAGCGGTTTGTCCGATTTTTGCTCGGGAAGTTTTTAGCCCATTTCGACTTTTGGGCTAGATTTCTCACAAACCGTGAACCCCACGAGAAAACCGAGAGTACTAGCTCGCTCCACTCGTCGGAGCTTCGCGGCGACATAAATTTCGAATTTTTTCGACACCGTTTTTTGGTGGGTCCCACGGAACTTCGCAGTGTATTTCCGAGCATTAAATGAGCTTAGAAAATTCTAAAAAATTTATGTGCTAACCCCCGTGTTATGGGCTTCATGTAGGTATCCTCAATTCGCAGAAATTCGACAGTTGTCCGGGTCTGTGAATTTCCGGCCAGACAGACCCGTTACCGGAAAGGTCTCCGAATTGGATCGAGGTTTTGGCTATCCCCCCATTGTCAGACGTCCCGAGTGCGTTCCCGAAGTCGGAATCGGCAAAGGTAAACCCGAACCTTGCTTTTTCATAATTTTCTAGTGCTTAAATAGAATTAAAAATCCATAAAATATTCGTGGTAGCTTAGAAAATTATGATTCTTTTTGCAATAGCTTAGTAATATTGCTAAGGACCGCGGGGCAAAGTTTTAGAATTTTTAGAACTTATTTGGGCAGTTTTTGCAAAAATGGTCAATTATAAGGACTAAATTGAAATTTTACATATTGTGATGGATGATTGATTTGATGGGCCTAGGAGGGGCTGTGTGATATGACTGAGCTGTGGATATATGGATTGTAAATATAGAAGTGTGTTTTGAGCCATTTTGCAGGTTGGGTAGGTCCTAGGTATAGGGGAGACTCTGCCGGATTTTCGGCATGACTTAGGATGTATTGGCCTTTTCTTTGTTTGTATTGAGTCAAATTTATTAAATGATTGTAATAAAATTGTCAGGTGAGCCGGGACAGCCTTCTTCCTCCGCCCAGCCGCCTCAGTGACCACCATCAAGTCTGTGAGTAAAATATTAATTTTAATTGTAATTTCACTATTATTATATGTTCAAGCATGCCCATGCATCACTTATATGCATATATTTATGTAGTTAAACTCTAGACACGATTTATGTTGCATTGATAACTGTTAAAGTGCCATGATGTTGTTGTGGTAATTTGGAGCAGTGTGCGTGCGTTGGCGTGCGTGTGATGTGGTGTGGACTATGGATAGGACAGGTAGTCACGGCTTGAGTTCTTCACTGGGACCCGATCATTCGGGGGGTAGTCACGGCTTGAGTTTTTCGCTGGGACCCCCGATTTGGTTTATTAAGCGAAAGTCCGGCTTGAGTTCTTCGCTGGCACCAGGTTGGATTTAAGAGAGCTGTATAGGGGATCAGCTCCCATATATTATGATTGCTACTACAGGGTGTGTGAGTGCTCCAAATTACCTTTTTGATGTTATGATGTGAAAATGTTATTGATGTTGCATTTCACTCCATAGGTTGCATTAGTTCTAGATAGTTATAGAGATTATGGTTAAAATTGATATTTTACTCTCTGAGTCGAACGCTCACTCCTGTTCAAAAATTTTTCCAGGCCACAGGAGGATATTTTTGAGGTTAACCTGCTTTCTCCCTCGTAGGTCGATTACTAATGTTTGTATAAACTTGTTAAATCTTAGAATTTCCGCATGTGTTAGAAATGTTTATTTGATTTGGGTCTGTAAACTAAATTATTATTTTGGACCTGTAAACTTAATATTCTATGCATGTTTGATGGATTGGATGTGGGAGCTGAGCTCCCATTTATTTTTATGCTGATGAGTATATGGAGGGTGAGCTGAGCTCCCTAATTGAGTATTTATTATGTTTACAGGTCGGGTGAGTCGAAAACTCCCCGTTGAAAAGTCCATTTTATGGCCGGATTCTGTCCGTTTGGTTTCTTGAATTTGTGCCCAAATGGGCCTTAGAGTTGGATTAATGAACAGTTAGGCTTACTACGGGCCTCGGAGGCTTTAGGCTGGCCCAGGTCCTAGTGCCGGTCCGGCCCATAGGTTGGGTCGTGATAAAAAATCTAAAAATTCTCTCAAATTCAATCAGAAAATTCAACCAAAAATAGAAGCACAAAAATACAACAAATCAAACAATGAACCCTAAAAATTAAACACAAAAATACCAAAAAATATCAGCACAAAAAACTCAAATCTAAAGAACATCAACAAACCCAAATCAATAATCCATATCTTAAAAAAATAAAAAATATCAAGAGCATTAAATAGCAAAACACCTCTCATATCTCACCATTGTCATTATTTAGAGAACGAAGTCTTTTTTGATGCATCTCTGATCCTTGAGAACAAGGCTAGACACGTAATTTTCAATCCCATACATCTCGGCGTCGACTAACCACCGAAGCTGGCAACTTGGACCAACTCTGGTTCTAGCGTAACAAAGCTAATGGGTTGCGAACTGGATCGACTTTGGTCATGTCAAAATCCATTTGTCGCCTAGCGTTGTTCAAATTTGAAGAAGAAGAAGAAAAATTCGAAAGAAGAAGAAGAAAAAGAAGAATTTGAAGGAAGTAGAGTTTGTGAATCTAGATTTTTCATAGTAAAGTGAGGGAAAATTTTTGTTTGATAGTAAAGAAAAAGAATACCAAGATTCTTTTTTATGGGTAATTATCACAAACAATCATTTAATTTTATGAGTATTTTCATAAAAGTTGTTAAACTTTAATTTTCTTCATAAAATTCATTTAATTTCAATTTGATTTTACAAAAATCATTATGATTGAAAATTAAACGTTTTTCAGATTAACTCATTGACCTATCAACTATTTTCCAAATAGAATTACTAACTAGTGATTGTTAGTGGAGAAAAAAAAAGAGAAATAAAAGGGATTTGACCATGGGGGGTAACCGGATGCATTTTGCACATCCTATTTTTCTTTTCTTTTTTTAAAAATTAATAAAATGAAATAATTTTTTTTATAAAATAGTTGATAGACCAATAAATTAATCTAAAAATTTTTAATTTTTTATTATAGTAATTTTTATAAAATTGAATTGACGTTCATTGAATTTATGAAAAAAAAAAATAATAACATTTATAAAAATACTCATTAAATTTAGTAATTGTGTGTGATGTTTAATCGTGTGACATTTAATGCTATAAAGTTTTTGCTTACCGGGAATTGGATGGTTTCTATTTAGCATATTTGGAGGGAGGCTAACTTTTCTGTCGACTGTCTTGCTAATTTTGCAAAGGGCTTTCCTATTGGAGTTGATGAATTATCTCAAGCTCCCACAACATTGGATGAGTGGTTGTTTCATGACAAATGCGGCATTGCCTATTCGAGATTTAGCTCCTCTTAGTTCTGCTTGAGCTGTTGCTCCATTCTTTGTAACCAAAATAATAATAATAATAATAATTCGAACAAAAAATTTTATTTTTATTTTTTTAAATAATAAATAAATTTTTAATTTTTATAATTATAAAATTAATATTTAATTATCAAAAAATCATTATTTTTATTTTTTTTTCAAAAAATTAGATCTGTTTGATCTCAATTGAAAAGTTGAGAGAGTTTATTTGGATAAGAAGTTCAAAATAAGCTTATTTGAACTTCCAAAAAAAAAAAAAAGCTTAGGAGTCTATTTAAGCTTATTTTTATTTTTTAACTTGACTTCAGTTTTGTTCATGTTTAATATATATATGAGACAATATAATAAATAAATATTTATGAATTTAGATGATAAAAAAATGAAAATTTATAATTATTAGGTTTTTTAAACTATATTCAAATATATTACTATAGGTAAAAGCGATCGCAAATGTGTTGTTTGTGTTCTTTTACCCCCAACCTTACAATGAATGTCTATAAGAATGTCTATAAATAACGACAGTAATCCCTTCTGAGCTTATACAATTTGCATGAAGAAAAGAACGCAATAAAGATCGTCCCCACCCCCCCTGCCATTCTTCATAATAACTCCTTATGTGACTAAATGTCATCCTATTTGTTTATACTAAAAATAATTTTATTAAATTATTAATTATTTTTTAGTTTATAATTATTTTTTTTTATAAAATATAATTAATTTTAATTATGAGACTTAAACATTATTTATTAAATAATTATTTAATAATTAAGGAAATAATTATCAAAATTAGCTGAAGGTGGAAATTTACCATTGGAAAGAAGGTTAAGGCTATAGTATTAGCAACAGCATATAGAAGAACCCACTACCCTTTTCTTTTGATGGCCGCCTTTGATAATTTGGCATTCGGTATTCCACCGTTTTTTTATTATTAGTACTAAAAAAAAAATATTGGCATATATGCATAAAAATCCCAAACAGTTGAATAGTCGCTCCCATGAATATGAATATTTTAATCATTCACCATTACAAGATACAATAACAATATTTTAGAAAAAGTCGATGCGGGTTCGTGTCTCATTCTGACAATGTTCTAGCTGCCCTCGCTCCGATTTGGCTTGAATGAAACAAAGGCCTGAAATTTCAACAATTTCAAAAGATGATAAATAGATATCTGGGTTATCTAACATCCCAACGAATATTGATATCTGGGTTATCTAACATCCCAATGAATATTGATATCTGGGTTAAGTTCTAAAATATGATAAATAGACATCCTACCTGATCGTTGACGGGGCTGGGAGTCCAATCGTTTGTAGCAGGGTTGCTTCTGCAACCTGACACCAGAGAGCCAGTACCATGGACTGTTGGCAATTCAATGTTGTACCCATTTGTATTTTCTTCACCCACGACCCTTATGAATCCACTCCCCGTCTGTTCAATCATAAAAATCAATCATAATCCACTCAAAATATACAAAACACAACCAATTGAATCTTATTCGAAAAGAGAAGCAATTATCACCATATGATGCTGCTTGTCAATTGAATCTAACTCCTTATAATAGTGAGTCTCCACAAACTCATCTTGCTCCACAACGGCCCCCTCTCCAGAAAAAATGACCTGACAAATATCCCAGCTTTAATATCAATCTACTTGAGATGTCATATGACCAACATATCTTAGAAAATAAGGTTATTGAGAGAGAGTGAAATTTTACATACAGAGGATTGAGATTGGAGAGATCGAAGCCTGTCAAGCTCAGGAATACTGATTTGGTCTGCGTCAGAGGGAGCTGATTTTGGAGTTGTTGTGTCCGATTCACTTCTGTTTGGTTTAGCAGGTCGTTTGGGGGCAATAGAATCGAATTGAGCTCTGATTTGGTTGGCTATTTGGAGCTGTCGATTTGCATCCAAAACCTCGTCGCTCCGGCTTGGCTTAGTCACGGTCAACTGCCCCACCATGTTTGCTCTTGCTTGTAAAGTTTCTATCTTGGTGATCTCCACTACGTCTTCCCCTCACTGCGATGGGATGCCAAGAATTGTTGCCATCCGTGTTATATAGTGGACTGGTTTGGAAAACCAGGGGCCATGTCAAAAACCGCTTGCCACGTATTTTTCTTGGGTAGGGGCTTGAACTAGTAAATATTGGGGTTGGAGTTAGCTTCTGAGGCCGATGACGTCTTTGGAAAAAACCAAGTATTCATTGTTCTTGGACAATGCAATCCGATGAATACAAGTCAGCTTGGGCTCGCTTAAGGACGGTAATAAGTAAGACACACGTGGGAATCACTTTATTTAATTTTTAATTAAATTAATATTTTTAAAATTTAAATTTTTTTAAATTTATTTTAATTATTTAAATTTACCTCAAATTTAATTATTATTATTTAAAAAATATTTAAATTTATTTAATTTTATATATTTTAATTAATAATTTATATAAAAAATTTATTTTTATTAATAATTTATATTATAAAATTTAATAATTTTATAAAATATTTAAATTTTATTTTATGTAAAATAAAATATACAAAATTTATAAATATTATTATAAAAATATATATTTTATATTTAATTAAATATTTATATAAATAAATTCAGATAATTAATATTTAAAATGTAAAATTTGAATTAAACTCATTATAAATATTATTTTTTAAATCTGAACTCACTCTAAATCTAATTACGTACTACTTATACTCGTCCTATTAGAGTTTCATCAGATCGAGTACTTCAAAATCCGATCTTTACTATCCCTAAGCTAGTTTTTGCCATCCGTTGCTATCCCTAGACTAATTTTTGTCATTGTCAAACGAAATAAGGTTGTCATAGTTTTCAGAGATTTTAAACTAAACAGAAGAATCATACCAAACCAACAATAATCATAGTAAACAGAATTTATTTTGATATTTTAATTTAATTTTAATTTTTTATTAAAAATTAAATAAAAATTATATTAAATTGAAAATTATATTTTTATATATCTAAAAATAATAATATATTTTTATTTTTCTATTTTTTTTTAATAATTTTAACTATAAATATATTAAATTATCTTATAATTTTTAACTATAAATATACTATTATGATATACTACTTAATTTATAATTGAAAAAAAATTTAAATCGACCCCTAACTTTTGGATAAGGTTCAAATAAAGCAATTTTTAACTTTTGGGTTAAATACACCCAAAACTTTTCATTTAAATTCAAATAAACTCAAATTTTTTTGGAACATAATAATTTTTTTAATTTTTAATAATTAAATATTAATTTTATAACTATAAATATTATAAATCATTTATTTTTAAAAAAAATTAAAAAATAAAATAAAAAACCTAAAATTTATTCGCAATCCCTAATTCACAATTACAAGCCCCATTTACCTACTTTTTCTTCTCCTCCTCCTCCTCCTTCGACAATGGATATAATAGTTTTAACCACCTTTTCAGTGAATAAGATCGTCGTGGATAATCGACAATGAGATGCATGAGATCGAAGTTCATGCATCGTACTCGCCTCATTTTCAAGGAATCGCCAAGCTTTCATCTCTCTCATTTTAGTATTTGAATTTTTTTTCCTTTTTGATTTATTAGATTAGAAATCCTTAATTGCTTCTGTCGAATGTTCTTGATATTTTTTATTTTCTTAGGAAAGCATGAATTATTGATATAGATTTATTGATTTTCTTGATATTTGAGATTTTTCTGTTGATGTTTTTTGATATTTACTGGGTTTGCTGTGTTGATATTTTCTGCTACTTGATATACCAGTTGAATAGGTAGAATGTTTTTATGATTAAAAATAATAAATAATGTTTAATATTTTAAATTAGAAAAAATAATGTTTTATTATTAGAAATATAATATTTTTTAAAATTAAGATTAATTTGAGCTTAAATGAAAAATTTTAAAATAATTTAATAAAAAAATAAAAAATAGTTTATTTGAACCTTGGTGGAAAGTTGAAGGGGGCGATCTCATCATTTTTCATTTATAATTATATTTGTATATTTTAATTAAAGATTATATAATTAATAAATAATTAAAATATATATTATAAAAAATATTTCTATCATTATATTATATAATATATAATATCTTTAATTTTTATTTTAAAAATTATATAATTTAAAAATAATGAAAAAATATATTATATAATCTATAATATATTAATAATTTATTTTAAAATTTAAATACTAATTAAATTTAATTTTTTATAAAAATAATTATATAAAATTGTCAACCAAGAATCCTCAACCTATTGGAATCAAAGAACCAACGATCACATTGAACTAAAACTGAAACAATAAAAATCAAATCGAATTTGTATCAAAATTGTAGTTTGGTTCTGGTAACTTGGCAGATGCCAAACAGAGACTGGAACATTTTAATATGCATTTCCAAGCAAATTGTTGCCATTCACTTGATCTTCATCTTCACTGGCTGATAAGCTTTCCTTCCTATTGAAAGAACCAGCAAAGCCCACCAATTTCCATGGAAAAGCTTCACATCGACAACAAGCTCTCCCTCTCTATCTTCTTCTCTTTTCATCAGCTTACAGTGTTAAGTACTTCATCAACTGTGGATCAGACTCCAGTGTTAAAGTTACTGGCAGGACCTTTATTGGAGACATCAATTTTGACTTTTCTTCGCAACAGGGAATGGTGAGTGATGCTATATGTAACAGTAGCCCTTCACCAAACGCATCTCCTATCTATTAAACAGCTAGAGTTTACAGGTAAAGATCTCAATATGAGCTCAGTGTCACTAAATACGGCACTTACATGGTTCGCCACCATTTAACTTCGAACTTTCGCTGTTATCAAAGTTCAGAGTCCAAAACAGCAAATTGTTGCTATGGCTGTTGCTGTAACAAATAAAAATGGATTTTACTATGGTTTACTATCAGAGGCTCTACAAACAATTCAAAGGATCAATGTTGGAGGTCCAGAGATTAAGGAGGGTAATGGCTTCCTTCGGAGGAATTGGATGCAAGATGATGGTTATGTAATTTCCTCAACTCCTGCAAAACCTTGTGTTTTTTATAATGGTACGCTTGGAGAGGGTCCTGAAGCCATCAGTGATGTTAGCATAATTACAACAATTAACATGATTATAGGAGATTTGTATAGTATAATTACAGTAATTAGCATGATTATAGAAGATTTGTGTAGCATAATTACAACAATTATTATTCTTGTCTAAATTAGCTCATATTCTCATGTATAAATAAATATAATATCTCTGTAAATAAGACATAGATAAATATACAATCATTTCCTTCATTACTTGTATTCTTTCTTCTAACATGTTATCAGAGCTGTAAAACTTTTATTTGTAATTTCTGGGGTCTCTCTTCTCTCTCTACAACCTGTTCTGGTTCATTCTTTCATTCCTGTTATTATACCATTTTTTTTTCTCCTCATATCGTTATCAATGGAGAAATCTAATATTTCAAAACCTATTGTAACAGTTCTGACTGGTTCTAACTATAATCTTTGGGTTCAAGGAATGAAAAGTGTTTTGATAGGTCGTAAGCTTTGGCGTATTGTTATCGGAGATATCACTATGCTGACAAGAGAGAACGATGAAATTGATGCAAAATTTGCTGACCGTCTTGAGGATTGGGATAGTAAAAATCATCAGATCATCACCTGGTTTCGTAATACCTCTGTCTCGTACATCCAGATCCAATTTGCTAATTATGACTCTGTAAAAGAAATATGAGATTTTTTGGCTAATCGATATCAGATCACTGGACTTGCCCACTATTATCAGTTGTGGACTACTCTTCATAATCTGAAACAAGAAGCAGGTCAATCTGTGAATGATTTTCTTGCCTAGGTCCAACCCATTTGGAATCAAATATCTCAGGCCAAAATCATTGAAGATCATCTTCATCTCATTCAAGCTCTAATAGCTCTTCGATCAGAATATGAGGCAGTTCCAGCGTCCCTGTTACATCGAAATCCACTCCCATCATTGGATACTGCTATTCAAGAGATTATTTTTGAAGAGACTCATCTCAGTTTGGATAAAACTCCTCAATTTGAAACTACTCTTGCAACTACTCGATCCTCACATCAGAAATCTGGCAATCAACTCTGTAAGAATTGTAATCAAATTGGTCATGTTTTTGCATATTGTCCTACTATAGAATGCAGATATTGTCATGGTTACGGTCATATTCTTGAACATTGTCCCACACGTCCTCCAAGACCAAAAGGAGGGCATTCTAAATTCAAGAATGTCTCAAAGCCTGAATCTTCCTTTATCACTGCTGTTGCTGCTACTGAGGGTTTTACTGCCATCACCATGAGTGATCTTGAGGCACTATTCAAACAGGTTATCTCTTCTAATTCTCCTGCTGTCATGTCTGCCACTCTGGGTAATTCTTATTGACTTTTTGACTCTGCATGTTGTAATCATATGATCACAAATCTTAAATTCTTGTCTTCTGCAAAACCTGTATCTTCCTTACCACCAATCCATACTGCAAATGGTACTAAAATGAACATCACACATACTGGTCATGTGTCTACCTCAAATCTTCATCTCCCTGACACCTATTATATCCTTAATTTGGCACTCAATCTTATTTCTGTTGGTCAGTCGTGTGAAAAAGGACTAAATGTTATTTTTTCTCCCCATGGTGTCCAGGTACAGGATCCACAAACGGGACAGATTCTTGGGGAGGGTCGCAGAGTGGGTCGATTATTTGAGCTTGCATCTTTACATCTTTCTCAGAGATTTGTGTCTGCAGCTACACTCCTTAATTCCTCCATTCACCAATGACATCTTCATCTTGGTCATGCTTCTGCTAGTAAAATTCAACCTTTAATTTCTCGTGGATTATTAGGATCTACTAAGTTTGAGTCATTTAATTGTTTAAATTATTGCCTTGCAAAATAACCTGCATTATCTTTTTCTCATAATAATACTACTTCAGACACTCCTTTTGGTTTAATTTATTCTGACATTTGGGGTCCTTCTCCTATTTCTTCAATAAATGGTTTTCGTTATTTTGTGATATTTATTGATGATTATTCTCGGTTTACTTGGATATATTTTTTGAAACATCGATCTGAGTTATCACAAATTTACATCACATTTACAAAAATGATTAAAACTCAGTTCTCTTGTGACATTAAAATTCTCCGAACAGACAATGTCATGGAATATCGGGATTCTTCTTTACTTCAGTTTCTTAGTCAACAAGGCACCGTTGTTAAACGTTCTTGTCCTCACACCTCTCAACAGAATGGGCAAGCTGAACGCAAGCATCGCCATATTCTTGATTCTGTACGTACTCTTCTTCTTTCTGCCTCATGTCCAGAAAAATTTTGGGGAGAAGCAGTTCTTCATGCTGTTTATATTATTAACCGTCTTCCTACCTTGGTTATTCATAATTTATCTCCTTTTAAAAAGTTGTTTGGACAACCTCCTGACTATTCGATCCTTAAACCTTTTGGATGTGTTTCTTTTATTCTTTTACAACCTCATGAACATACCAAATTAAAACCCCGTGCTCGTCTATGTTGTTTTCTTAGTTATGGCATTGAACACAAAGGGTATCGTTGTTGGGATCCTGTTTCTAATAAGTTACGCATCTTTCATCATGTTACCTTTTGGGACAATACTATGTTCTTTTCTCTTTCCAAATTTTATCACTCTGTCAATACTGACTCTCTATTTTTCACTGACTCCTCCAAAGAGCTGTTTTCAAGTCCTGACCCAAGTGATTGTGATGTGCTCAATATTAACCCAACTACACCTGCCCCTGTTGAATCTGCACCAGTTGTTGATCCAGTACCTATGCCTGCATCTCCTCTTAGCACTACTCTTTTTTCGTTCTACCCATGTAAGAAAAACTCCTCATTATCTTTCTGATTTTCAATGTTACTCTACCATTGCAACCCTTCATGAGCCTCGTTCTTATAGTGAGGCAAGTACTAACCCTCTTTGGCAGCAAGCTATAACTGACGAACTTTAGGCTTTAGAGAAAACTCACACTTCGGATTTAGTTGATCTTCCACCAAACAAGACCCCTATTGGTTGCAAATGGATTTACAAAATCAAGAGTTGTTCTGATGGAACTATTGAACACTACAAAGCTGCTCGCTTAGTAGCCAAAGGGTGCACTCAAGAGTATGGTATCGACTATGAAGAAACTTTTACTCCAGTGGCCCGATTAACATCTATTCGCAGTCTCTTAGCTATTGCTGCAGTTCGTAAATGAAAACTTTTCTAGATGGATATCAAAAATGCTTTTCTTTATAGTGATTTAACAGAAGAGGTTTATATGCATCCTCCTCTTGGTTATCATTCTCCTCATAAGGTTTGCAAACTTCGATGAGCCTTATATGGATTAAAATAAGCTCCCAAGGCCTGGTTTGCCAAACTTAGTTCCACTCTTGCTCAACTTGGTTTTCTCTCTAGTCCACATGATTTTGCATTATTCACTCACCGAACTAACAATGGTATTGTTCTTCTGTTGCTTTATGTTGATGATATGATAATAATAAGAGATGATTCATCAGTTATTTTAGAGTTACAACATTATCTCAATCAGCATTTTGAAATGAAAGACCTAGGTTCTGTCACACCTTACCCCTCTGTAAGGCATAACATGATCCCGTAGAATACCTAATGAACTACCGAACTTCACCTACCGATAACTCATTAAGTACCCTACAAGGGATTTTAAAACAATTTTCTTATCTTTGACAAGTGGTGAGCATTTCTAATAAGTATTTAAAACATTTAGTTGAAATTAAAACTAATTAATATTTTTTACCATTTTAGTTTTCCGCAAATCTTATTTTTGAGAAAACCGTTCTTCAAATACAAATTTATATCAAAAGAAACACAAACTAAACTTTATTACAAACTTCATACAAATTTGTGTACAAGCTGCTCAAGACCCATCAACAGATCCTGCGGCGGAAATAAAGCTATCATAGTACTAAGACTCTGGTACACAATATACCTCTTCTCTTGGCACACCTCAACACTTCTCGGAGAAGGAATCAAAATTCAAAACTAATTACCCCCACTAGTCGTGCTAGTGAGGTGTTCATCCTTTAGCCTCGACTCGGTTCCTCGGTTCCTTAAATAAGTTTACTGTTCACGTGCACTGTTCATACTGCAATTTATGTTCATTTGGTCAGTTTTGTGCAGGGCAGCCTGCAATCATTCCCACACAAGTTATTTCTCCGATTTTATTTGACAGTTAGGTCGAGTCGACTCTCGGGGTCAATTGACCATTGCTCCCCTCTGCTCATCCCATTTGCAAATTTTCCACTTTGTTCATATAGGGTCCTAGGACCGCAGTCCACTACACTTTTTGAAATTTGAGTTTAAAAGCGACTTGTTCGAGCTTTCACTCAGGTCACTGAGACTTTTGACGGTGCGATGCGCTTTTAAAGTCGACTTCGATCACCTTTTTTCTCTTTGATGTCAATGTATAACTTGGCCAATCTTTTCTAAAGCTATCAATCATAAATAACTCGATCTCTCAATTTTTGGAAGAACACCGCACACCCTCAGGATCAACATCAATTTCAAATCGCCACCTCTCTTCTAGGTAATACGGCAATTTATCGGAAATACATCCGGAAGTCATATACCGTAGGGATGTCCCCTATCTTGCCGACTCCCCCTCCCATCACATGTGTGCCAAGTATGCTTTTGAGCATTGTACTTAACAAAGAAAAAGACACAAATTCACAATTGAAAACATAATTCAAAACTTGCTCCGATACACTAAAAAAACACCACACCCTTACCCCTCTGCATAAGGATGATAACATGACCTAATGAACTACCAACAACTTCACCTACACCGATAACTCATTAAGTACCCCTACAGTATTTTAAAACATTCATAAAACCCACAGCTAAATCATGCCATTCAAACAAAGAGAAATTCAAAACTAATTACCCCCACTAGTCGTAGGTGCACAAACCTCAAGCGAAGTCGCCCCTTTAGCTCGCTCGGTTCCTCTCGAGTTCCTTCCGTCTTTTACCAGGCTGTTCTCTCAGCTATTTTTTGGGTCTTGAAGTTTTTCAAAATTCTGATGGCTATTATCTATCTCAAGCCAAGTATGTATCCGACTTACTTTCTCGAGCAGGCATCACTGATAGCAAAACAGTATCAACCCCATTGGAGCTCAATTGCAAACTTACACCTATTGATGACACTCCTCTTGATGATCCTACTTTATATCGACAGCTTGTCGGGAGTCTTGTTTATCTCACAGTTACTCGACTTGATATTTCATATGCTGTTCATCTGATCAGCCAGTTTATGTCTGCTCCTCGCTCAACTCATTTCTCTACAGTACTTCGAATCCTTCGTTATATCAAAGGCACTCTTTTTCATGGTTTGCACTTTTCCGCTACCTCCTCCCTAGTATTATCTGGCTACTCTGATGCTGATTGGGCTGGTGATCTGACAGACCATTGCTCTACAACTGGTTATTGTTTCTTCTTGAGTAATTCTCTTATCTCTTGGCGTAGCAAAAAGCAAACTGTTGTTGCACGTTCTAGCACAGAATCTGAATATCGTGCTCTTGCTGATGCTACATCTGAATTACTTTGGTTACGGTGGTTATTAACTAATTTGGTGTCACTCATTCTTCTGCCATAATGCTTCATTGCGATAATAGAAGTGCCATACAAATTTCTCATAATGATGTATTTCATGAGCGTACCAAACACATCGAAATTGATTGTCATTTTGTACGTCATCATGTTGCTCATGGCACCATATGTTTGATTCTACCGGTTGTAAGCTAAACCGCGGATATATTCACTAAAACGCATCCTCCCGCTCGCTTTCAGGATCTCTTAAGCAAACTCAAGTTGGCACCTTTACTACCACCTTGAGTTTGAGGGGGGTGTTAGCATAATTACAACAATTAGCATGATTATAGGAGATTTGTGTAGTATAATTACAACAATTAGCATGATTATAAGATATTTGTGTAGCATAATTACAGCAATTATTATTCTTGTCTAAATTAGCTCATATTCTCATATATAAATAGATGTAATATCTCTATAAATAAGACATAGATAAATACGCAATCCTTTCTTTCATTACTTATATTCTTTCTTCTAACAGATGATATTGCCACACATCTTTTTTACAGAACTTGCAGCAGATTTGCTGAATATAACTTGGCGTTTCAGTGTAAGGAACAATACTCGACATTTTGTTCGCTTACATTGACGTGAAAAAATCTAAGAAATCAACCCTTAAAATTATCCCAACTTTTATGATCTGGTGGTTGATTCTGATGATTCTAGATATCTCAAAATTAGTATAAGACCTAATGAGAAATATCTTGACAGAACTCACAATAGTTCAACTTTTGTTTCTATTCTGTTTTTCTAACGTTTCACTACGATTGCCTCCCTACAGTTCTCCGCGAGCCACTGTTGAAGTCACCAAGTCATGACCATTTGAGCTTTGCTCGCATTGGCCAGGTTCTAGACTTCATCCTTTAGCGTGTGCTTTTGCAGATTATTATAATGTTGCTTAATAATGTTAGGCTAATAATTTTGTCAAAAAGCAATCTGCCACTGATGTCCATCTTATAATGTGAGTGTGAAACAGTGTATGCGTCAGTAGCGTTTCTACCCAAAATTTCAAGGAGTACAGATAATCCAACCACCAAAGTGAGGTCTTAGTCTTTCTTTAACAACTTTACTTTTGTAAGGATATGCTTGATTGCTTATCACCAGCTTTTTCTTTTTCCCCTCCTAGATGCTGATTAGCTTCACTCTGGTTGAAAAAAGCTGCACCAATCACAAATTTGGATGGAGAAGCTTCAGCCTTGCCAGATTCTTTTCATTCTATTCCCTATCCTAACCATTCAGTTCTGTTTTCTTGTTCTTACCACCTCAGCTTACACTCTTCCTGATAAGTACTTCATTAATTGTGGATCAGAGTCCTCCGCCAGTCTTGAAACGCATGGACCTTTTGTTGGCGACCTCTCTTACTGGGTTGGTTCAAGCAAAGCTGTCAAGAACAACAGCCAATCAAAAAATACTTCACCGTATCAAACCGCAAGAGTTTTCCACAAATCATCTTCATATCACTTTGACATCGATGAGAGAGGCACATATATAATAAGACTCCATTTCTTTGCTTTCTCATCTCCAGATGCTAATCTCGCTAGCGCTCTATTCAATGTCCAGGCTTTTGGGTTTCTATTGCTATCAGATTTTAGTGTCTTACTAAGTGATTCGCCAAAGATTGAGGAATTCTTGCTCACCTTGGATAGGGGAAAATTTGTTATTGACTTCATACCTTCCCATAAATCTTCTTTGGCTTTTGTAAATGCTATAGAAGTCTTTCTTGCCCCAGAAAGCTTCATTCCTGATAATGCAACTCAAATCACTGCTGCAGGAATGAAAGGAAATTTCAGTGGGTTGCTCTCTCAGGGGTTGCATACTACCTACAGGATCAATGTTGGAGGTTCAAAAGTCACAGCAACTAACGATAGCCTGTGGAGAAATTGGATACCTGACGATGATTTCTTGACTTACCCTGAAACTGCAAAGAACAGTTTTCTCTTTGAAGGCCCACTGATTACCGGTCCGCAGAATACTGACTATGTTGCTCCTGCTCATGTATATATCACTGCTAAAGAATTGAAGCAGACAAATTATTCCAATATCACTTGGGGTTTCAAGGTCAGCAAGAATTCTCAGCACCTTGTTCGGGTACACTTTTGTGACATTGTTAGTACTCAACATGGTGCTCTCAAGTTCTATTTTCATGTTTATAGCAGCTTCTGTACGAATATCAGTTCTTATGACATAACTAGATTACTTGCATCTCCATTCTACTTTGATTTTGTTGTCGAGTCAGATAATTCTGGATTCATAAATGTAAGTGTGCATCAACGCAATGATTCTGAAACTAAAAATGCCTTTTTGAATGGACTGGAGATTATGGAAATGCTGGAAAAATTACAGAAACCCAAGAAAAAAACTCAGCCTATTATGGTTGGTTCTGTAGCTGCTGTGCTATTTGTTGTGGTCTTAATAGTAGCTTTACTGGTGATCCTGAAATCCAGAAGAGCAAAATCTTATAGGACTTCAGGTAGGCCATTTTATATGTCTCTTTACAGAGGAAGTTCTAATAATTGGTCGTCTAAAAGAACTGCCACTGTGTCCATTGCTCCTGACTTGAAACTGGTATTGAAGATACCATATGTTGAAATACAGCGTGCAACGAAGAACTTCAATTCAGAAGTGCTGATTGGTGAGGGCATGTTTGGGAAAGTCTACAAGGGAACACTCAGTGAAGGTGTAAAAGTGGCAGTTAAAAGAAGTGAACCAGGTCATGGGCAGGGTATTTTGGAATTCCAAACTGAGATCATGGTCTTATCCCAAATTCGCCACCATCATCTTGTTTCCTTGATTGGATATTGTGATGAGAGGTCTGAGATGATATTGGTTTACGAATTTATGGAAAAGGGCACTCTGAGAGATCATCTTTACATTTCAGATGCCGATTCTGAAAAATCTACTTCACGATCTGAACTTTCCTGGGAGCAAAGACTTAAAATTTGCATTGATTCTGCAAAGGGACTTCATTATCTGCATACTGGCTTGGCAAGGAGAATCATACACTGTGCTGTTAAGTCAGCAAACATCCTGCTTAATGAAGATTATGTAGCTAAAGTTGCTGATTTTGGTCTTTCTAAGTTAGTTCATCTGGATTCAGACGAAAACACAGGCACAAAACGCAGCTTTGGTTATCTAGATCCTGAATATTTTATGTCTCTACAATTGACTGAAAAATCTGATGTGTACTCTTTCGGAGTGGTACTTCTTGAGGTGCTTTGTGCCAGACCAGCTATTATGACCACTGATCGGAGGGAGGAGGTGAACTTAGCAGAATGGGGGATGCTTTGGCAAAAGAAAGGCCAGCTTGAGAAAATTATTGATCCTGTTCTGGTAGATAGCATTAACTCCAGTTCATTGCAAAAATTTGGCGAAACTGCTGAGAAATGTTTGAGGCCTAATAGCGCGGAGAGGCCTATGATGCATGATGTGTTGTGGGACTTAGAATTTGCATTGCGGCTTCAACTAACTTCAATGCATAGAGATGTAGATGATGACAGCATGAACAGTTCTGCTCCGGAATTGGCACCACAAGTTGTGCAGCACCTTCCATCTCATTAGTGCCAGCTGAAGAAGACGATTCATTTCGAGGAGGTGATGATAGTAGAATTACAATGGCTCGTGGGGTGTTCTCACAGCTGAAAATTGATGCTCGTATATAATCTCGACAGGTCAGTTTCAGGATGAATCATGTGTGTTTCTCCACCTTTCTTCTTCTTTCTTTCTCTCTTCTTTTTTTTTTTTTTTTTTTTTTTAAATCCCTCCTGGTGAGTCTACTTTAATTCCATATGGCTTGAATGTAATCCTTAATGTCTTTTGACCTGATTGTAAGATTGTTTTGATGTTTCAATTTGCATAATACGTGTGCTTGTCTAAGCTTAGTTGCTGATTTGCACTAGAATCTTGAAAACTCTGCATTTTACTTCTCCTACTTAGAGATGTCCCCCCCCCCAAAAAAAAAAAAAAAAAGAAAGATGATGGTTCACTGTTGAAAGAATAGAGGTAATTGTTCCACTGCCTCTTTGGACTGCCTGAGTAGGATAGTGATAGATGTTAATGCTTCGTCGTATCCTAAAAATTCAGAAAGAGGATAGGACTACTCGTTTCATGGCAATTGGCGAATGCATGGATTTCACTTTATGTGGAATAATTGATTTAGTAAAAAAAAAAAAAAAAAAAAGCTAGACTAGTAACTTTTTCCTTGATAGGAAACCAATTCTTTTCTTTGCAAATCTTTTACAGAAACTTTGATGAAATGCATTGGAGAATCCAATTCTTTCCTTTACAAATCTTTTACACAAGTAGCATTTTTAAATATTTAAAAAAAAAGTTTAATTTTTAATAACTGTTTTGAATTGAAGTAAATTCTAATCAAATTTGATCATCTCTCATTTAATATATTTTCTATATCCAAGCCCTTTGTCCAAAGGAAAGAGAGAAAACTACACTTAACATGTCTAAAGATTATATCCCTAAAAAAAGAGTCTAAGATTATGTTTTGTAAGCAAGACTTTTGGGTGTTTTTCATGTACAAAATCTCCCAAGGTCAATAAATCGGTGGAAAATGTGAACACCCTGCTCTTGCGCATTGCAAGTTAGACAGTATACAGTTCCTTTTCCTCCAATGATTAAAATGGCCCAAATAAAATATAATTGTATCAGCTTCAGACCACAATAGTCATAGATGACCTTGACCCCAAATTGACACCAAGCTCGTTGCCCACAATATGTATAAGAATAATGAACTAGATGTCATGGTTTCTCTTTTGGGGGTAGAACAGAAGGACAAGGAGAAGGCAGAGAGTATGTCTATTGTGGCTTTGTTTTGCATTCAAGATTTACCTGATGCTAGGCCTCTAATAAGCGATATGGGGAAGATGTTGGAGGGAGGCCAGGAACTAATGCAGCCTGCAATTCCGTTTCAGTATCTGGAAACAAATGGCTAAATTTTAGATTCCAAATTAGAAGCAATGAATTGAAGAATCATCTCCATCAGCATCAAGAATAAATACTAAATCTGAGATTGAGTTAGATAGTCAATAATAATGGACAAATATAAGATGTCCTCATTTACTATAACTTTTCTGATTTGGAATTATGTAGAGAACAGACTATTTTTAATGTGTTGCTGGACAATGAATGTAAGTTATGTAACATCTCAAGTGAGTTCGTTAGTAATTAGAACATAACCTTCTAACTATGAGTAGTTCATCAAGAGGTTGAATTTGTGTGCACGTATAGACACAGAGAGGGAGAATAGTTTTCAAGAGTTCTAGGGGCATCTGCTGTTCAAGACAAGAAGAGGAAATTGCAAAAAAGCTTCAGGTAGATAAAATAAAATTATTGCTTCAGTTATTTTCATTTAATTAGTTTATAGATTTGCTTAACAATCTAATTTTCCTTCTTTCCAAGAGCATGAATCATGCCTTTTCTAGTGGGGAAAAAAATGGAAGACTCAATTTAAGTAATCTAATCTAGCTGAGAAAGAAGCCTGGTAGTGGTGTGTGGGGACCATTGTTACCTAAAACTTTTGAATTGCTTTGATGCTTCTTTTTGACTTTCCATGTGTGAAGTGACCCTGCTAACTATAATTTATTTCTGCAAAATCTACGTATCTACTCTGAACTAAGGCTAAATACAATTACATTAAATTAAAGGAAATCAATTATCAAAGTAAGTTCCCCACCTTACATTTGCTTACTTCTGTTTCAATTTTGTTTATCTAGCCTTTCTCTGGGAACCACTGTTGAGGTCACCAAGTCTCCACCTGAACTTTACTCGCAAGTGACCAAGTTCTAGACTTCATTCTATAGCAAGTGCTTTTGCAGATTATTATAATCCCACTGCTTTGATAATTATGCATCAAACATTACTTAATAATGCTAGGCAAATAAATTTGTCAAAAAGCAATATGCCACTGATACCCACCTTGTACTGTGAATATGTGAAACCAGTGTTATACGTCTCTAACATTTCTACCCCGAAGTACAAGGAGTATAGATATAATTCCACCATCAAAATCAGGTCTTAGTCTTTCCTTAACAACTTAACTTTTGTAAGGATATGCATCATTGTCTGTTACCACCTTTTTCTTCTTCCCCTCCCAGATGCCAATTAGCTTTACTCTGCCTGAAAAAAGTAGCACCTTCAACCAATTTCCATGGAAAAGCTTCAGCCTTGCCAGATTCTTTTAAATTTATTTCCTATCCTAACCATTCAATTCTGTTTTCTCATTCTTCCCTCCTCAGGTTACACTCTTCCTGATAAATACTTCATTAATTGTGGATCAGAGTCCCCTGCCAGTCTCGAACTGCAGCGATCTTTCGTTGGTGACCTCTCTTACTGGGTTGGTTCGAGCAAAGCTGTCAAGGACAGCAGCCAATCAGAAAATACTTCACTGTATCAAACCGCAAGAGTTTTCCACAAATCATCTTCATATCACTTTGACATCGATGAGAGAGGCACATACATAATAAGACTCCATTTCTTTGCTTTCTCATCACCAGATGCTAATCTGGCAAGTGGTCTATTCAATGTCCAGGCCTTAGGATTTCAATTACTATCAGATTTTAGTGTCTCACTAAGTAATTCACCTATGATTAAGGAATTCTTGTTCACCTTAGACAGGGGAAAGTTTGTTATTGACTTCAGACCTTCCCATAAATCTTCTTTCGCCTTCGTAAATGCTATAGAAGTCTTTCTTACCCCAGAAAGCTTCATTCCTGATGATACAACTCAAATCACTGCTGCAGGAAGGAAAGGCAATTTCAGTGGGTTGCTGTGTCATGGCTTGCATACTACCTACAGGATCAATGTTGGAGGTTCCAAACTCACAGCAGATAACGATAAGCTGTGGAGAAATTGGATACCTGATGATGATTTCTTGACTTACCCTGAAACTGCAGAGAACAGTTTATTCTTTCAAGGCACACTGCCCTCTGGTCCGCAGAATACTGAGTATGTTGCTCCTGCTCTTGTATATAAGACTGCTAAAAAATTGAGGCAGACAAATTTTTCCAATATAACTTGGGGTTTCAAGGTCAGCAATAATTCTCGGCACCTTGTTCGAGTACACTTTTGTGACATTATTAGTACACAACTTGGTGCTCTCAGGTTCTATTTTCATATTTATAACAACTTCAGTACGAATATCAGTTCTTATGACATAACTGGATTAAATGCATCTCCATTTTACTTTGATTTTGTTGTTGAGTCGGATAATTCAGGATTCCTAAAAGTGAGCGTGCTTCAACGCAATGATTCTGAAATTAAAGATGCCTTTTTGAATGGACTGGAGATTATGGAAATGCTGGAAAAATCACAGAAACCCAAGAAGAAAACTCAGCCTATTATGGTTGGTTCAGTTGGTGCTGTGCTATTTGTTGTGGTCTTACTAGTAGGTTTTCTGGTGATCCTGAAATCCAGGAGAGCAAAATCTTATAGGACTTCAGGTAGGCCATTTTCTATGCCTCCTTATAGGGGAAGTTCTTATAATTGGTCGTCTGAAAGAACTGCGAATGTGTCAATTGATCCTGACTTGAAACTGGCACTGAAGATACCATATGTTGAAATACAGCGTGCAACAAAGAATTTCAATTCAAAATTGATGATTGGTGAGGGTGGGTTTGGGAAAGTCTACAAAGGAATACTCCGTGAAGGTGTGCAAGTGGCAGTGAAAAGAAGTGAACCAGGTCATGGGCAGGGTATGTTGGAATTCCAAACTGAGATCATGGTTTTATCCCAAATTCGCCACCGTCATCTTGTTTCCTTGATTGGATATTGTGATGAGGGGTCTGAGATGATATTGGTTTACGAATTTATGGAAAAGGGTTCTCTGAGAGATCATCTTTACATATCAGATGCGGATTCTGAAAAGTCTACTTCACGATCTGAACTTTCTTGGGAGCAAAGACTTGAAATTTGCATTGATTCTGCAAAGGGACTTCATTATCTGCACACTGGCTTGGCAAGGAGAATCATTCACCGTGATGTCAAGTCAACAAACATCCTGCTTAATGAAGATTATATAGCTAAAGTTGCTGATTTTGGTCTTTCTAAGTCAGGTCCTCTGGATCCAAACGAGAATACAGGCGTAAAAGGCAGCTTTGGTTATCTGGATCCTGAATATTTTATGTCTCTACAGTTGACCGAAAAATCTGATGTGTACTCTTTCGGAGTGGTACTTCTTGAGGTGCTCTGTGCCAGACCAGCAATTATGACCACCAATCGAGTGGAGGAAGTGAACTTAGCAGAATGGGGGATGCTTTGGCAAAAGAAAGGCCAGCTTGAGAAAATTGTTGATCCTGCTCTGGTTGGTACCATTAACTTTAGTTCATTGCGAAAATTTGGTGAAACTGCTGAGAAATGTTTGAGGCCTAATGGCGCGGAGAGGCCTATGATGCATGATGTGCTGTGGGACTTAGAATTTGCATTGCGGCTTCAACAAACTTCAGTGCACAGACGTATAGATGATGACAGCATGAATAGTGCTTCTCTGGAATTGGCATTTCTAGCTAGACACGATCTTCCATCTCATAGAGAACCAGCTGAAGAAGACGATTCATTTCCAGGAGGTGATGATAGTAGAATTACAATGGCTAGTAGGGTGTTCTCGCAACTGAAAATTGATGCTGCTAGATAATCTCGACAGGTCAGTTTCAGGATGAATCATGCATGTTCCTCCACCTTTCTTCTTTCTTTCAGTTTTTTTTTTTTTTTTTTTTTTCCTTTAAACCGCTGTTGAGTCCACCTTAATTCCATATGGCTTGAATGTAATCCTTAATGTCTTTTGACCTGATTGTAAGATTGTTTTGATGTTTCAATTTGCATAATACGTGTGCTTGTCTAACCTTAGTTGCTCACTGGCACTAGAATCTTGAAAACTCTGCATTTTACCTCTCCTACTTATAGGAGATGTCCTGGAAAAAAAAATGATTCACTGTTGAAAGACTGGAGGTAATTGTTCCACTGCCTCTTTGGACTGCCTGAATATTGATAAATGTAAGGGGCAAAATGTTATGGAAAGTTCAATTTATTATATTTTCAGTTTTTTTTACCTAAATTAACTTAAAAATTTTAATTTAAACTCAATTTAGCATAAAAATTTAAATTTATAAAGTTAATTTTTTTATTTTTTTTTATTAAATAAAAATTCAAGAAGTTCACTTCTTTATTTTTATATTAAATTTCTTTTTTTTTTCAAATCAAATTAAGTTTAAATTAAAATTTATAAATTTAATTTAAATTAATTTTATTTAAAAATTATTATTATTATTATTATTATTATTATTATTATTATTATTATTATTATTATTATTGCTCCTTTAGAATTTAATCTCTACTATTATTTTTTTTAGTGTGTAATTTTCATATATACTCATAATTTAAATTTTTTTATATTTTTATTTTTAAAAAATCCCATATTAATTAACAAATAAAGTTTAATACTAATTGAAATTTTATATCAAAGCAAGTATAACAATATAACATAAAAAAAAAACTAAAGTATTTCAATTGGATTAAAAATTGCTTTAATATTCTTAGTAGATGCACGTGCATCTTCATTATTTTTAGATAATTTTTTGTTAAAATTATATTATTTTTAGTTTTATTATTTAATTAAAAATAAACTTAACGAATTTAATAATACTTCATTTTTTTAATTTTATTTTTTGTTAATTATATTCTATTTTGATAATAACTACGATTAAATAAATTATTAAAAATTTAATTTAATTGTAAAATATATAAAATAAGTTAAAAATAAAATGAGAATAAAATATATGATTTATTTAACTAAATATTTATGTAAAAAAATATTTATAATAATTTAAAACTTATAAGAATTATAAGGTAAAAACATGAAAATATAGATCAATAAACATCTCTCCATAAAAACTATTTATTGCATAGTTTAAGTTCTTTCAAAAATCATTTTAGTCTAAAATCTTTTTATCAATATATGATGTGGCCCAACTGTAAGTACACGGGTCGTACAAGTAATATAGAAAAAATATTGTTCCCACGAGGAGTTGTGTTAATGATTGAATTTTTTATATAAAAATTTGACTAATTTAAACTATTTTTGAAATCAAAGCAATAATTTGATGGATATTGAAGTATGAAGTCTATGCTTGCAAAATCAATAATCTATTCAACAATGTAATGATTTAACTAAATTTGCATCAAATTAAAATAAGCAAATTGAAATATGGCAAGATTTAAAATGGCAAGTAATTAAATTCAATTAGAAATTAACAATGGTAAAAAGGCGATTCCGGAGTTCAGAATTTCATATTCAAGCTATTTTGGGATTTTTAACTTGATTATCCAATCTTGTGGAATCTACGGGTTTTAAGAAGATTAATTCTTAAATCCTTTGAATACCCTTTCGAGTGGGACAAAGAGTGCCTTAATCAATCTAATCCTGCTTTCGTGGAGTTAAAATTAATCAAGACCCATTAAGTTCCTTAATTAATCTGTAAATCCTCTTAATCCTTAGTCTATTTCTAGATCTAAGTTAATTAAGTCAAATTTCTTGATTATCTATCACAAGGCTTTCTCCTTTCGATGCTTCAACCATGGATTAAGAACAACACTTAATGAGATCCTACACTAAGCATGTCATTGTACATACAAGAAATGAATAAAACTCATTAAAACTACAAAATATGGATTACCCAATCAAAATCCATAAAATATCTTAAATATTACATCCCAACTCCAGAATCTAATGAAAACTACTCACTATCCATAATATTTACAAGATATTCTGAGTTAATATGGAAATAAAACCTTAATCTAAGCTAAGAACTAAGAAACCCAATACAAGAAAGGTAAGAAATATGCAAGAAAGGAAAGAAAACTCCAAATCTATCTGGAAATGGAGGGGGTGACGTTTTAGCTCCCTTTTTTGACTCTTCAGCTGCTGCTCCTCTTCTTTTCCTTTTTTCCTCTTCTAAAATGGGATAAGGGCCTATTTATATCTTTTTCTCTGACAAGTAGCCCTAAAATGGTGTGTTTGAGGTGTGTTTTTATGAGGGAATCTTCAGCCAGCTCATTATGAAGATTTTATGGAACTGCATAAGTGGACTGCATAAGTTATGCAGTCCCTTATGCAGTTTTCTACTGGATCCTGGGCTCTCTGTGCGAAGCTGCATGAGCAGGGTGCAAGACTGCATAAGTTATGCAGTTTTCCGTGAGGTTGCATAAGCAAGGCACGAATCTGCATAAGTTATGCGGCAACTTATGCAGATTTCGGCAAGTTTGGGAAATTGTTTCTTCTCCCTGTGTAGAACTGCACAACTTATGCGGCAAGTTATGCGCAATTTGGCCAATGCATACTTCAACTTTGAAACTTGTTTTTGACATCTTTGGCTGTAGAAATCACTCCTCAATGGCAAAATTTCTTTTTAGTCCCTCAAAAACACCATTTTACCTACAAAACAAAGTAAAATTATAAATTAATCCAAAAATTGACAATAATGAAAAACTATCTAAATAACTAACGAAATTAGCTAAAAGTGACTAACAATAAAATAAAATGGCCATGAAATTAAACCTAAATGACTATGCAAAATGTATGTATCAAATACCCCCAAACTCAAGCTTTTGCTTATCCTCAAGCAAACTTTAAAATATAATGCAATTTTTAGGGGAGCCTTTTCCAAAGAGCTATGAAAATCACTTATTAAAGTAACTTAACATACCTTTAGCCATACCAACAATCCATATACCCATCCTTAAAAAATGCAAAGAATTTAATGCTTATCCAAACTTTCACCGCTTAGCCATCAAGTCAAATATCATCCAAAATTCCCAAACTGACTAATCAAAAGAGAGAGTCATGCTCAAAAGGAATTCTAGAACAATCAATAGTCAAAGTGTCTCTATATAGAATGATGGAATTGCATGAATGAATGGATAATTTTCCAATTCCATAGGCAAATTCCCTACTCCTATCTCCACTAATGTAGCAAGTAACTATTAAGAGATCAAAGGTCTTTTTAGGGATGTAATGGGGCCATGGGGTTCAAAATGAGGCTAAGAAGAAAAAGGGGAAAAAGGATTCAAATCATAAGAATATTTTTAATCTTGAAAACATAAGGTACACTTCTTATTTTATTATTTTTTTCTTTTTCTTTCTCTTTTTTTTTTTCATTTTATATATATATATATATATATATATATATATATATATATATATATATATGGAGGAGAGAAATACACAATGAGAATTGTCAAGTGTTAGCATATTTTACAAAACGCATAAAAATGGAGGGACACTTTGATACTTTAAACTTGTATCTTGCATTTTCTCTTGATGATTGTCCCTAAAAATGTCACCCCCAAACTCATTTCCTTTGATTACTTTGGGTGGATTTCTTTCAATTTGAATGACAATAGTGAAAAGCACATATACTAGCACTTTTACAAGATGACAAGCATATCTTCTCTCTTTTATTGTATTTTTTTTCTTTTTTTTATGTACCTAATATTATAAATAATTATTCTCATGAAAAGGGTTGGAGTGTTTGGTTCATTAGCTAGGTAGCAATAAGGGTTTCAAGAAAAATTAGGAATAAAAAGGCTCAAAGGGGTTTGCAAGGGTTAATTTTAATTAGGAAAAAGGCCAAAGGTTTAAAATGAGAAGGTTTAAATCAAAGAATGCCTAATCATCTCTCTTTTCAACTATAAGCTGGTATTTCACCTTGAAAAGTTTAGAAAATTTGTTTTAGGATTGATGAGACATCATTTGACTACCTTATATCCAATAACTCCCTCTAAACACTCTAATCTCTAAAGGACTAGTTGGGTGGCTTTTTGGCTAAGAAGATATAGGCAAGGGATAAACACTTCAAAACTTTGCACCTCTTAAGAAACTTTCAATCCACAAACCCAACTAAAGGTAAGTCAAATCACTCTTATAGGTAACTTTTCAATACTCAAAGGATTTGACAAAAGATTTTAATGCATGATTCCTAAAAATGAGCAATGCATTAACTAAATGGAGGAAATCTATTTGTATGCAATGTGTACAATTTCTAAGTGATGTATAATGTGTGTAAATGTGTTATGTATATGTATTTATGGATGTATATGTAAAATATTTACAATATATATGTAAATGGAATGGGATGAGATGTTCCTATAGTCAAAATGTGAAAAATGTAGCAAATATCAAAATGCACACCCCCAAACTCAAAATTGGACATTGTCCTCAATGTCTAAAGCAGTGCAGCATTAAAACTCAAAGCAAAGAGGAAAAACCAGGAATAGTTAAATTTAAGAGCAAAAAGAAAGAGTTACCTGATATAGAGCATATGTGAATTCAAGAGATGAATGTGATGCATAAGAAAGTTGCACAGGTTATGCAAAATAAAATGCTGTACAAAACAGGTGCATAAAGAAAGTGCATAAGCTATGCAGTATGGCATGAGTTGCATAAGGGACTGCACAGGCTATGCAGAACTTTTGCATAAGGAGTTTCACGGCCTGTGCAGTATATTCAAAAGCTGCTGCATAATGATATAGCAAGGAAAAATGTGCAAACACCAGTAGAGGTATATAAATATATACAGTGTATTGACAAGTATGCATAAAAGGGCAGTAAAGGCAATGAGAATGAATGAAAAACTAATGGAATAGCCATCCAATAGAACTTCAAGAAAATAGAATTCAAGACAAACTAAAATTGTTTCAGCACATCCAAAAAGAAAAAAAAAACTCCTAGAAGATAAACAAAAGTAAAATAAAAACTAATCTAATTTTATGGTTTTGCTCTTGTCCAAAGATGCTGCTAAAGGACTGGATGGAGCTGGCTGCTGCCGAAGGGGTGGTTCTGGAGGAGGTGATGGAGGTGGAGGTGGCATTCCCAGAAAAGCCATAAGCTGCTTCATCATCTCTTTTAACTCTTTCTGCTTATCTTTGGTTTCCATAACAAAATCAAAGAGTTGATCATGACGATCCTTGAGGGTATCAAGACCAGTTTCAAGCTTCCTATCCACAAAATATACATCATCACTAAGCCTCTCAAGATAGGTGAATAAGGCTTTAGTGTTGAAGGGAGGAGGTGCTGTGGATGAAGAGGGTCCAGCTGCAGATGGTGTTGGCTGTGCAGATTCTGCTGGGGTATCCTGTGCAGACTGAGTAGGTGGTGCAGGTTCGGTGAGAATGTCGTTGGACCGGTGGTACGACAGTTGTGCCTCCGGGTCAGGCAAAGGTCAGATGGTGACAAACTGAATCCAGTTTTGGATAGGTGAGTAGCATCAAAATATAGAGTGTCTGAAAGTGCTGGTAGAGGATGCTCTTCCAGATCAAAACCAAAATGCTTAGCTATAACAGTTATGAGCCCACCCATGACTATATCACTTATAGATTTGGTAACAATATGTAACACATGCTCACAGAAGAAGTAACCAGGAGATATTTTGACTTTGTGAAAAGCACACCATAGCATGAACAAGTCAGATTTTCCAACAGCACCAGAACTAGTCCCTCGGCCTAAGATAGTGCTAGTAATAAGCCTATGGATAAATCTAAGTACAGGGTCTATTATTTGGGAGGTCTTGGATCTGCCAGCATAAAAACTCTGAGATTGATTTGTAATACTCCTCCAAAACTGAACAGCATTCCAAACACCTTTATTTGTTACCTCTATGCCTATATATGGTACCCTAAACAATCCATTAATTGCAAACCTAAAAATACTATGAAATTGGTCTAATGATAGCTCTCTATTTTGCCCCAAGCACCTAAATTTCATAGTTGGCTTGTAATCTATCTCATGCAATTTCAAAGTAGCGAAAAATAAGGAAATAAATTCCAAAACTAGAGCTGGATAAACTAGTTCTTGTTTATACACAAATTCCATCCAACCTAGACCATCAAGGTAGGCAACAACATTATCAAATAAACCAACTAATTGGAGGGCATCTGCAGAAATGTACCTAGTGGGTTACACTTTCCTGTCCTTTAGTCTCTTAAAAGTTGCCTTGTGGGTTGCATCAGGAAGGGGCCAAGGTAGTTTGGATACCTGTGTTGTTGCTGAAGTTTGCTTTTTGCTAGAGGAGGGTGATTTGGCTTGGGGGGTCAAGGTAGAAACGCCAACCCCCTGTCGTGTGGAAGCTGAAGTTTTGGGGTTTTTGGGTGTAGGCTCTGAAAGTGGAGTAGTAGGTGGGTCTTTGCGTTTTGTGAGAGGTGGTGCAGAGGCCATAGGTCGGGTTGATTTCGACCGGATTCTCCTTTTATAGGTGGATGTAGGAGGTGGTGAAGGGGTTTGTTGTGGAGGAGAATCGGGATTGGGGGCCTGCATTACTAGGAGCGTGACTTAGAGAGGAGAGCCTTGAGGGGAAGGGGGAGGTGAAGCCACGGTGGTTGTTGTCGATGGTGGGAATGTAGGAGGGAAGAAGAAAGTGAAAAAGATAAAGGGAAGTTAGGGTATCGAGCGGTGAAAAGAGGTGTGGGGAGGAGGATTAATGCCGAGAAAAAAATGAACATGGGGGGGTTGTGAACAGGAACGACGGGAAGTGGGAGGTGGGAAAGTGGAGTGCCAAAAATTTTTTATTTGCACAGGAAATGTGATTTTCTGCATAAGGGGAGAACGGGTGTGCATAAGTTATGCACTCCCTTATGCAAGTTTCGGCAGAAAATAAGGGGTCTGAAAAATTAGTTATGCAAAAGTACATAACTCACGCACTCCCTTATGTAAGTTTCGGCAAAAAATGGGAGTGTGAAAAATTGGTTATGCAAAAGTGCATAACTTATGCACTCCCTTATGCAGATTCGATAGAAAATGGGAGTGTGAAAAATTGGTTATGCAAAAATGCATAACTTATGCACTTAGTTATGCAGATTTCGGCAGAAAATGGAAATGCAGGATTTGAAGTTATGCAAGAGTGCATAAGTTATGCACACACTTATGCAAGTTTCGGCAGAAATGAAAATTGGCAAAAATGTGGCGGTGTAGAATTGCATAAGCTATGCACGTCCTTATGCAGATTTCAGCAGAGATGAAAAATGGTAAAATTTTGATTATGCAGGATTGCATAAGTTATGCAAAGGCTTATGCAGGTTTCAACAAAGATGAAAAATGGCAAAAATGTAGCAGTGCAGAATTGCATAAGTTATGCACATCCTTATGCACATTTCAACAAGATTGAGATTACAATTGAAAATGTTTTGCAAGTTTGAAAAATACACTAGAATGAAGAAATGTAATCCTATGAAGCATAAATCATGAGAAATTATCACAAAAAACACATCAATATATATACAAAATCCATCATAATTGCACCATACAAGCTTGTAGAAGTAAGTTCTGCATAAGAGACATTTGTGAATTATGCCATTTTAACTCAAACTCTGCAAATTAACATTTAGCACATTAAAGCTCAATAAAAATCTGCACAAAGTTGCATTTATCCACAAAAGAAAATGGACTCTCCAAGTTATGCCAAGAAAATGCAGTATGTGCACATTGAATCACATAACCCAAATAAGCTCAAAACTACTAAAATGACCCACTTACCATCATATTAACATGATAAGCACAAATATTTAAAAGTTACACACCCAACCTCAACAAAGAAACATATGCCATGTGCTGCAGACCCCTCTTTACTAAAAATTTCATTTCTCTGCATAAACCAAGAAGCAGACTTGCACAGGTTATGCAATGAAAATAAACTAATCTTGGGAGAGTTAATGGGTGAAATATCAGATTAAGAGTTACTTCCCAGCAGTGCAACAACCTTCATCCATTGAAATACATCTACAAAGGACAAGATTCAACAATGTCAAAAATTGAATTTGTGGAGATTTAAGATAAAAACAAAAGTAATGCAAATAAAATTAAATCAACAAAAGCAAAATAAAAGAACTTGGGGTGCCTCCCAAGAGTACTAATTTATAATCCTTAGCTGGACTCTTCATGCATCTCACTAAAAGGAGGTGAGGGATCAGAGAGCTTGTAACAGCTTGCTCCTTTTATTGGGTCTCCAATTATGTAATGTTTCAATCTATGCCCATTGACCTTAAAATTCCCAGATTTTTCACTCCAAATTTCAATTGCTCCATAAGGGAAAACCTTAGAAACTCTATATGGACCAGTTCACCTTAATTTCAGTTTTCCAGGGAACAATTTCAATCTTGAGTTGAACAACAAAACTGAATCACCTTCTTTAAATTCCTTCTTCCTAAGATGCTTATCATGCCAAACTTTAGTTCTTTCTTTATAAATATGGGCACTTTCATAGGCATCCATCCTCAATTCTTCAAGCTCATTAAGTTGCAATAGCCTCTTCTCACCAGCTTGCTTGAGATCAAAATTCAAGGTCTGAATGGCCCAATATGCTTTATGCTCTAGCTCCACAGGTAAACGACAAGACTTACCATACACCAACCTAAAGGGAGTAGTTCCTATAGGGGTTTTATAAGCAGTCCTATATGCCCATAAAGCATCATCTAGTTTGACAGACCAGTCTTTTCGAGAATTGCTCACTGTTTTCTCCAAGATATGTTTGAGTTCTCTGTTAGAAATTTCAACTTATCCTGAAGTTTGAGGATGGTATGAGGTAGCTATCTTGTGCACTACACCATACTTCCTCATTAAGCTCTCAAATTGCTTATTACAAAAATGTGAACCCCCATCACTAATTACAGCCCTAGGAGCTCCAAATCTACTCAAAACAAATTTCTTCAAGAATTTCACTACCACCTTAGCATTATTAGTTGGAGTTGCAATAGCTTCTACCCACTTTGACACATAGTCAACTCTAACTAGAATGTATTTATTACCATATGAAGGAGGAAATGGGCCCATAAAATCTATTCCCCAGACATCGAATAATTCCACTTCAAGAATATCATTTAGGGGCATTTGATCTCTTTTTGACAGATTTCCACTCCTTTGACATTTATCACATTCTAACACAAATTTCCTCACATCCTTAAAAAGATTTGGCCAAAAGAAACCAGCCTGCAGAATTTTACTAGCTGTTTTAGAGATTCCAAAATGTCCTCCATAATCAGAAGCATGGCAATGATGGATAACACTCTGTGTCTCCTCATCAGGAATACATCTTCTTATTAAACCATCACAACATCTCCTAAAGAGTAAAGGATCATCCCATCTATAAAATTTTGCCTCATGCAAAAACTTTTTCTTTTGTTGCCATGTCATTCCTAGAGGTAAAACTCCACAAGATAGATAATTCACCAAGTCTGCATACCAAGGTAGTTTAGCAATAAGAGAGAAAAGTTGTTCATCCAAGAAAAACTCATCAATAGGGACTTCATCCATTTCTTCATCATCTAATTTCAACCTACTAAGATTATCTGCAACTACATTTTCAGCTCTCTTCTTATCTCTAATCTCCAAATCAAACTCTTATAGCATCAGAATGTTTAGCCTCCTTTTTACGAAGTAAATACCTGATAGCAGCATGATCTGAAAATATAACCACCTTTGAGTCAATAATGTAAGGTCTGAACTTTTCCAATGCAAAGACAATTGCTAAGAATTCCTTTTCAGTTGTTGCATAATTTGTTTGAGCCTCATCCAGTGTTCTACTAGCATAATAAATAGCATAAGCCCTTTTGTCTTTTCTTTGACCAAGAACAGCTCTAATTGCATAGTTGCTAGCATCACACATAATTTCAAAAGGTAGGCTCCAATTAGGTGGTTGCATGATTGGTGCAGTGATAAGAGCTTGCTTCAACCTATAAAAGGCATCCAAACACTCTTAGTCAAATACAAATGGTATATCATGACTTAGCAAATTAGACAAAGGTTTGGCTATTTTAGAAAAATCCTTGATAAAGCGTCTGTAGAACCCGGCATGCCCTAGAAAACTTCGAATTCCTTTGACATTGGCAGGAGGAGCTATCTTCTTTATCACTTCAACCTTGGCTTTATCAACCTCTATTCCTCTGTTAGACACCAAATGTCCAAGCACTATCCCTTCCTGAACCATGAAATGACACTTTTCCCAGTTTAACACAAGGTCAGGATCTGCACACCGCTGCAAAACTTTAGAAAGGTTAGCCAAGCATATGTCAAATGAAGATCCATAAACAGAAAAGTCATCCATAAAAACCTCCATTATATCTTCAATGAAATCTGAGAAGATTGCCATCATGCACCTTTGAAAAGTGGCTGGTGCATTACACAACCCAAATGGCATCCTCCTATAAGCAAAGGTTCCATATGGACAAGTAAAAGTGGTTTTCTCTTAATCATTTGGATGGATAGGGATTTGAAAAAATCCTGAATACCCATCTAAATAGCAAAAATAAGAATGCCTAGCCAGTCTTTCTAACATTTGATCAATGAAGAGAAGTGGAAAATGATTTTTTCTAGTGGCAATATTTAATTTTCTGTAATCTATGCACATTCGCCAACTAGTCACTGTTCTGGTAGGAATTAATTCATTATTTTCATTTTTGACCACTGTCATTCCACCCTTTTTTGGGACAACATGTACTGAACTCACCCAAGTACTGTCTGAGATAGGATATATGATTCTTGCATCAAGCAATTGCAAAATTTCCTTTTTAACAACTTCCTTCATATTTGGGTTCAACCTCCTCTAATGTTCAATAGATGGCTTACAATTTTCTTCCAAAATAATTCTGTGCATGCAAAAGTGTAGGCTTATTCCCTTAATGTCATCTATGGTATATCCTAAAACTTTCCTAAATTGCCTCAACACTCTTAACAACTTATGAACCTCTAAAGTACTCAAGTTTGCATTTACAATTACTGGATAAGTGTTATTGGTGCCAAGAAATTCATACCTAAGCTGAGAAGAAAGTTGCTTAAGTTCTACCTTAGGTGCATCTTCTTCCTTGAATGATGGTTGCTTAGATTCGACTTTTTCCTTTTGTGTGAGTTGAAAAACTAGAGCAGAAATGAATGGTGGACTACCCTCTAAATGTTGAGCATATGCAGCCACATGAGGGTTGTCATAGTCTATGCTTCCTCCATGAACTAAGCAATTTTCAAGTAGATCTTTCGAATATCTCTTTCTGAAGTGTTCTTCAACCAGCTCATCAATGATATCAATTCTCAAACAAGTATCAGCTTCAGAATGATGTTTCTTCATAGTGTTATTAATATTGAAAACCAACTCTAAGAGTCAATTTTTCTCCCTTAACATCAATCAATGCTCCTGCTGTAGCTAGAAAGGGTCTTCACAAGATAATTGGGATATTAGAATCCTCTTCCATGTCCAAGATGACAAAGTCAATAGGTATATAAAACTTCCCAACCTTCAGAGGCACATTCTCCAAAATCCCTTCAGGATAGTTAATTGATCTGTCAGCTAACTGAAGAGAAATGTGGGTTGGCTTAAGATCTCCCATATTGAGTTTCTCATAAATGGAGAGGGGCGTAAGGCTAACACTAGCCCCTAAATCACATAAAGCTTTTGTAGAACAAGATTCCCCAATGTGGTATGGAATTGAAAAACTCCCTGGATCCTTGAGCTTTGGAGGAAGTTTCCTTTGGAGGATAGCACTGCATTCTTCTGTCAAAGCTACAGTTTCATGGTCTTCAAGTTTCCTCTTGTTTGAGAGAATTTCTTTTAAGAATTTTGCATAAGAGGGCATTTGTGAAAGAACATCAATAAAAGGCACATTTATGTATAGCTTCTTCAAAACCTCTAAGAACTTTCCAAATTGCTTATCAAGCTTGGCTTTTTGAAATCTTTGTGGAAAGGGGAGTTGTGGTTTGTAAGGCTCTGGAGGTATATACTTCTCTTCCTTCTCTTCAATTTTCTCTTTACATTTTTCTGTACTTTTTTTCTCACTTTCTTATTTTTCACTCTCATCAATTTCTTTCTCATTTTCTCTCTTCTCACTATTTTCACTTTTCTCATTTTTTTCACTCTTCTCATTATTTACAACTTTCCCACTTCTTAAAGTAATAGCTTGACACTGCTCTCTTGGGTTTTCTGGTTGACTTGAAAGTTTTCCAAAAGACTTGGTACCTGAGGAAGATGCTTGTTGTGCAATCTGATTTTCCAACATTCTATTATGTGTTTGCATCTGTTCTAGCCTTGCTTTCATCTCTCTCATCTCTTCAGCATGCTTAGTTTGGTTAGCAAGAATCTGTTGTAATAAAGCTTCTGTGTTGGAACTTTGTTCTTGCTGTTTTGGTGGAGGATTCATATTTCTATGTTGAAAATTAGGCAATGGTTGCCTATTTTACTGATATGGAATTCCTTATTGCTGTTGTGGCTGAAGATTTTGATTTGGGACTTGACTTTGCTAATTTCCCCATGAAAAGTTGGGATGATTCCTCCAAGTTGGATTATAAGTTTGAGAGTAAGAATTCCCCATTTATTTGTTTCCATAATTACCAACATATGCAACTTGCTCTCCATAGTCTACTCCACAGCTGGTAGTTCCTTCTGCATAAGCAACTTGTTGTGAACTTCCAGATGATGATGATGAACTAACCAACATACTTAAATCTTCCATCTTCTTAGCCAAAACATTTGTAAGTGCATCAAACTTTGCATTAATCATGTTGAATGGATCAAGGTCATACATTGCAGCAGCTTGCCTCTTTTGAGTTGGAGCTGATCCTCTTGGACTACTCTAAAAATGAGTATTCTTTGCAATTTTCTCCAATAGCTCATAAGCTTCATCTTCATGCTTCATAATAAATTCTCCTCCTGTTTGATCATCAATAATCTCTCTAATTGCAGGAGTAACATTGGTGTAAAAATTCTGGTTTATCATCCATTTTGGAATGGCATGATATGGGCATTGTCTCTCTAATTCCTTCCATCTCATCCATGATTCATAGAGAGTTTCATCTTCTCTTGGTCTAAAAGCTGTCATTTGATTCCTCAATTCTTGAGTTTTTCCAGGTGGAAAATATTGTGCAAGAAATGCATAGTGAGTTGCTCCTAATTTGTAATGGAGTTGTGAGGTAAAGAGTCAAGCCAATCCAATGCTCTATCCTTCAAAGAGAATGGGAATAGCTTCAATCTTGCTGCATCATCAAATACTCCAGGTTGTTTTTGCATATCACAAATCATAGCAAACTTCTTTAGATGTGTGTGTGGATTTTCAGAAGGATGTCTCCCAAATTGAGAATTTTGAATCATTTGAAGAACCCCAAAATCCATCTTGTAACTATTTGCATCAATTCTTGGTCTTGCTATGCTCTCTCTCAAGTCATCAAAACGAGGAAAAACATGATCCATCATACTTCCCCTAGGCACATTAGCATTTACAACCTCTTCACCTTGGGCTACATTTTCATTGTTTTGATCATTTCAGCATTACCACCACCAATTCTAATTCTTTCATCAGCCATGTCTGCTTCAATTTCAGTTTCTCTCAAGACTTCTTTCCTTTTTCTGGTTTCTTTCTTGTTGGCTCTATAAAATTTCTCAATTTCAGGATTAAACAATAAGAATGTATCACTTGTGCTTCTAGCTCTTCTCATAAAAGATTAAGAGTACCTAAAAACAACAAACAAACACAAAATGAAAAGATAACAAAGATAAAACTATAAACAACTAAAATAATTAAGAATTCAATCTTAAACAAACAACTCCCCGACAACGGCGTCAAAAACTTGATGTGGCCCAACCGCAAGTGCACGGGTCGTACAAGTAATATCGAAAAGATATCGTTCCCACGAGGAGTTGTGTTAATGATTGAATTTTTGATATAAAAATTTGACTAATTTGAACTATTTTTGAAATCAAAGCAATAATTTGATGGATATTGAAGTATGAAATCTATGTGTGCAAAATCAATAATCTATTCAACAATGTAATGATTTAACCAAATGTGCATCAAATTAAAATAAGCAAATTGAAATATGGCAAAATTTAAAATGGCAAGTAATTAAATTCAATTAGAAATTAACAATGGTAAAAAGGCGATTCCGGAGTTCGGGAGTTCATATTCAAGCTATTTTGGGATTTTTAAATTGGTTATCCGATCTTGTGGAATCTACGGGGTTTAAGGAGATTAATTCTTAAATCCTTTGAATACCCTTTCGAGTGGGACAAAGAGTGCCTTAATCAATCTAATCCTGCTTTCGTAGAGTTAAAATTAATCAAGACTCATTAAGTTCCTTAATTAATCTCTAAATCCTCTTAATCCTTAGTCTATTTCTAGATCTAAGTTAATTAAGTCCAATTTCTTGATTATCTATCACAAGGCTTTCTCCTTTCGGTGCTTCAACCATGGATTAAGAACAACACTTAATAGGATCCTACACTAAGCATGTCATTGTGCACACAAGAAATGAATAAAACTCATTAAAACCACAAAATATGGATTACCCAATCAAAATCCACAAAATATCTCAAATATTACATCCCAACTCCAGAATCTAATGAAAACTACTCACTATCCATAATATTTACAAGATATTCTGAGTTAATATGGAAATAAAACCTTAATCTAAGCTAAGAACTAAGAAACTCAATACAAGAAAGGTAAGAAATATACAAGAAAGGAAAGAAAACTCCAAATCTGTCTGGAAATGGAGGGGGTGACGTTTTAGCTCCCTTTTTTGACTCTTCAGCTACTGCTCCTCTTCTTTTCCTTTTTTCCTCTTCTAAAAATGGATAAGGGCCTATTTATATCTTTTTCTCTGACAAGTAGCCCTAAAATGGTGTGTTTGAGGTGTGTTTTTATGAGGGAATCTTCTGCCAGCTCATTATGAAGACTTTATGGAACTGCATAAGTTATGCAGTCCCTTATACAGTTTTCGGCTGGATCCTAGGCTCTCTGTGTGAAGCTGCATGAGCAGGGTGCAAGACTGCATAGGTTATGCAGTTTTCTGTGAGGTTGCATAAGCAAGGCACGAATCTGCATAAGTTATGCGGCAACTTATGCAGATTGCGGCAGGTTTGGGAAATTGTTTCTTCTCCCTGTGCAGAACTGCATAACTTATGCGGTAAGTTATGCGCAATTTGGCTAATGCATACTTCAACTTTGAAACTTGTTTTTGACATCTTTGGCTGTAGAAATCACTCCTCAATGGCAAAATTTCTTTTTAGTCCCTCAAAAACACCATTTTACCTACAAAACAAAGTAAAATTACAAATTAATCCAAAAATTAGCAACAATGAAAAACTATCTAAATAACTAACGAAATTAGCTAAAAGTGACTAACAATCAAATAAAATGGCCATGAAATTAAACCTAAATGACTATGCAAAATGTATGTATCAATATAATTTATTTAAATTACTATTTATTATATAAGCATTTAATTATTAAATTGTAATATTTTAAATTTCATAATAATTGTTTGAATTTGGTTAAAATTTAAATTATAATAATTAAAATGTTATGATAATAAAGTTGATAAGAAAACTATAATTAAAAAAAATATAATGTTTGAAATATGATAATAACAAAATTATTGTTAAATTTAGAATTTAAAAATATGCCTTAGAAAGTACGCCGTTGATAATGAATTTTAATTTTTATGTTATCATTATTTGAGGATAATAATGAAAAATATAATAGTTAAAATTATTGTCGATACCATATTTTGGCCGATCCCCGAAATCAATAGACTTTGAAATCGATCCCAAGCACCAAGTCTCCATGTCGTTCAGTTCATTTTCGATCTCTCTTCATAGGGATCAAACCGACACCAAGTCTCCTTGCCGGTCAATCACATTACCGATCTCTCAAACCAATTATCAAGTCTCCTTGCCAGTCGATCACATTTCCGATCTCTCTTCAAAGAACTCAAACCTATTATCAAGTCTCCTTGCCAGTCAATCACATTTCCGACCTCTCGTCAAACGAAAGCAAACATTAGGTCTTCGTGCCATCCAATCACATTTCTGATCTCCCTTTTTATAAATACTGTGGATAATTGTTTAATAAAGTTAAGGTTTTAATCTGGCTTAGTGTTGCTTCTGATCTTAAGTGCTCAAATCCGGTTTCCAATTTTAATAATCTCAAGTCCCATTCGGTGTTTGTTCTCGGCCGATCTTATGCTTACAATGTTTTTCCAACCTTTTATACTTAGACTAATAATCACTTTTAAGTTTGATGTTCTAATTGGTTCAGACAGTCAGGCGTTTGTACAATTTAGATGCTTTCCGATCTCATCAAGTCATTGAACAAAAAAAAGAACTTCATTTCATTTCAAAGTAAAAATACATACAAGTCATTCGGCTGGAGGATCACCCCCAGCCTGTTCTACATTTTGCTCACCCTCTCTATCACCCTCAGCCTCCTCCTCGCTATCCTCTTCATCTTGGGGAGCCAGGTCCACCATCCAGGAAAAGTCCTCCTCGGGATAACACTTCTTGAGCTCGGCCAAAAGGTCCCCATGGGCGTTCATATAAGCACCGGCCTCCCTCGTCACTACCTCTTCCTCTTTTGCTTTAAGTTCTTCAGTGAGGCGAGCGACATCAGCAGCTCAGAGCGCCGGAGCTTCTTTAAGAGCGCGAGCCTACTCAGCTAATTTATCCTCATAGAATTTCATCCGCCCCTCAATTTCAGCTATATATTCTCGGGCGGATGAAAGTTGGGCTCGGGCGGCAGCTGATTCCTGACCCACTTTTTGGATCTCCTGCCTTAAATGATGAGCCTTTTCCCGGATGATATGTTGGTTCACCAAACTCTCCATGCTCAGGCTCATAGTCTGGGTTAAGATATTGTCGAGACTGTTCAGGGTCAGCCTATTCCGATCCTCCTGAAGGCAGATGGAGGCCCCCAAAAACTTAGCCAAACCCGAATTCTCTCGAACAGCTCGGTTCTTCTCCAGGGAATGAATCAGGACTTGAGCGCCGCGGGAAAGGGTCCTTATAGGAGGTTGGGAAGGACCCCCTTCCGCACTCGAAGCAACTGTTGGAGGTGGCGGTTCTTCTTATCGAAGAGGAGACCGGACCACTTCTATTTCAGGGATCGGCGGCCCCGAGGGTTGGGACGAGCCTCCCTGCATCTCCCCTGGATCGTGCCTTGGCGTCTGAGAGGCCTCGGCACGCTTCATCTCCCGCACTTTCCTGGAGACCTCTCTCTTCCACTTTTGGCTCTCTTTGGAAGCCTCGCCGCTCGCCATGCCTGCACAAAGAAAAAGTCAGTGAGTTCACTAAGGCCCAGAGATCAGAGATATAGAAAGTATCGAGGCCGAGGTCAGAGAGCTGAAGCCTGCGTTCTTCACCGGTAACCAACTGCATTATCCAATGATGCAGTTCGGTCGTCACCGCATCTAAACAGGAGAACTTCTGATTGGCCGCCTGATCCTTTAGCTCCATTACCATAGCGCCCTCTTCCCTGCTCAAGGCGATGTGCTTCGGAAGCGACGGGCTCAGATGCAGCCAGCTACGTGGGAAACCCTCAAAACCGTTCGGAATCTTGCTCCTCAGAATAAATAAGCGATTCTTTCAATTCTTCAGTGAGGAGGGCAAATCAATAAAGAGCCCACAATGCGGTTTCACCTGAAAGAACCAGTACTCGTTGTCCTTTCGACGAGTTAGCCTATGTAGCTCGGCGAACACCTTCGCTGTGGGACTAAGTCCCTTAGCTCGGCAAAGGCCTCTGAAGGCTACCAGGATCCGCCACGAGTTCGGATGTACTTAGGCTATACATACTTGGTGAAATTTCAGAACTTCCTTGAAGAAGTCATCCAGAGGGAACCGCAACCAGGCTTTTAATTGCTCTTCGTATATCATGATCATATTATTTTCTTCGAAGAAATGATCGGCTCGGAGATCGCCATGGCATCTGATAAGCTCGTATGAGTCGGTCCGAAGGTTGTATTCTTGGCTAATCATTTGCAGATCGGTTTCTTGAAGGATTAACGGCAGCTCATCTATGGGAAGGCTTTCTCTCCCTGAGGTATGCGTTCGTCTTGAGGGTGCCGCTTGACTACGGGCTGAAACGGAGGTTGTAGAAGGTTCAGATCGCCCGCTTGGTCTGACCACTTCAACTTCATCTGACGACCACGAGACCTGAACGGAAGGGGGGCTCACCGCTCTCTGACCCTCGGCGCCACTCGTTTTCAAAAAAAAGAGAAAATTTAACTAAAAGAAAGATCAAAATCCTTACCGGAGTGTGATCGGTGTCGGAAGAACTTGAAGAAACAAGAGAATTTTGGAATCGCTCGCGAGACGCTGAAAATGACATAAGGGAGCAACTGGCTGACTCATCCCCTATTTATACCCGTCTGAGCATTTAATACTCACAGTGTCCTAAGCGGCGCATCGGTTAGTGGGATTCGCCAGCTTTTCTGACACGTCGCAAGAATATTCCAGAAACTCTATAAATAAATAAGGAGAGATCGGCTGGTTAAAGATCGGCAGATTAAGATAGATGTTTAAAGTTATAGATCGGCTAAGGGCTGTTCAGTTAGGAATCTGATCGGATAAACACATTAGAGATCGGAAAATAACCAATGCAATAATAATAAAATGATAATTGTCAAAATAAAAATTCATTTCCAAAAGGTCAGATTACATCATTTGGGCGATCTCAAGAGATCGGATTAGATTAAAGGTCAGATTACATCATTTGGGCGATCTCTAGAGATCGGCGGTACATCCTACCTAGTAAAGACCTATGTCAAAGCCTAGTCTCGTGGCTGAATCAAAAGATGTGTTTGATCAGGAAACCAGCCATCGACATCGGATAGATGTACAGCTCAGATGGGGTGACTATAACTCTCATGAGGATAGGAGAGGTCATCGTCAATGTTATCACTTGGAACCGAGCCGCTGTCGGGACACCCAATGTGGTGAGGAGCCAAGTGAACTTCGAAGGGTAGTCACCAATGATAAGAGGGAAATTAGCAGTCTTCTCGCTCGAAATCGGTTCGCCGATTATATCGGTAGACCGACTCGAGATCGACACGATCGATATTCTCGACCTGGATCGGTAAATTAGTCTGGTTCTCTCACTGTCATCAGAGGTGGCCATCGTGATTTTCTGATCACCGGGGTCATAAATTTTCAGTCGATAAACAAAGGGAGCAGTTAGAAAAAGATCAAAAGCAGCTGCCATGGCCGAGATTGTTGTCGGAGTAGCTAGAATAGGAAAAGTGAGAAAGTGGAGAGAGAAGAAAATGAAATAAGGAAGGATGTCCCGTTGAAGGTATATATATAGAGAAGGTCTGAGCATTTATTGCTAGTAGAAAACGAAGCGGACGCCTCGGTAACCGAAGGAATAAATGCTTTGACTGAACCAGCTTAGATAGAGGAGAAGATTCTGGAATGGGAAAGATCGAGAGAGGGACCCGGCATGAGAGATCAGAAAAGGATCGTATTAGAAAGATCGGAAGGGATGGGAGATTGGAAAGCAAGGACAGAATAAGACAAACTTCCAATGACTGTCATCATAATCAGAGCCGAGGTAGTTAAAGCATTGCAGACGAGATCAAATCTCCACCGCACGCCTCATTTGCAGAACCGCCCACATTCTTGTGAGTGCGGGATATGTCATGACAGTCCTGTACATCTCGATCTCCACCGTTGATCTTACTTGTAAGGATAAGTCCAGAGCCCTTGGATCAAAGAGAAGACGACAAGACCGGTGCTTTTTATTCCCGGCCCTCAGATCTCCCTTAATAAGAGGATTTTGAGCAGTTGGATTAGAAAAAAAAATGACAAATATTCGGAATAGGATCTCTGCCATTCATTTTGATTCTCTTCAATTCTCAAGCATCAGATCATGTCCTTTAAAATCCAAACCTTCCATCTCCCTCAAAAAAATCCTGACCCTTCATTGGGAGCACCCGTTCCCTATAAATACCTGCATGAAAAAACTGTTGAAAAAAAAAGGAGAACAAACGAAAAAGGATGGTGATTATAGTGGAAAGGCTCTGAAAATTAATTCAGTTTTGCTACTCTGCTATTTTTAAGCTTTCAAAATAGAAAAAAACTTCAGAAACCAGTTTTCTAAAGTATTTTCTTTGAAGGAGTGTTGGACACTGAAACTCTTTATTTTCAGTTTGTTCATTGCTCTACGATACCCTCTCCTAGTTTCAATTCTGTTTTCATCATCTTTATATCCACTCTTATTTTACAAGCTCAATCTCATTCAAGCCCGGTTATTGTCATTTCGGTTTGACTGCATTTTAACTTGGCACTCTTCATTACAAGGCAAGCATTAGTCCCCAGACTATTAGCACGCAGCTCTATTATATTTGTGACTCCATAGTTAGTTCAATAGATTCAACTCCCTACAGGTGAGTGTTTAGATCATTGCTTTACCAAGTGCTCGTTTTCTTTATATTTATTTTCTTTGTTTTCATGCTCGTAATTTTCGTCAAGTTTATGTTATGTTAAAACCCCACGAAGCTGGTTATCCTCTTGAGTTTACTTTTTGATCATCTACTCATGTCATTTGCTTTTTTTTTTAGCCTTTATTACCTTCGAATGTAGGTGTTTTGGCCCCGAGTAACGTATAGGTAGTCTGGCAAAATGTTGGTAGCTATATCTTAACACGAAAGTTTCTTCAAAATAATAAAAGTTTGGATAATAAATCAGAAGAAAATTATGAAGTCGAACCACTAGATTAGCTCAGGAGATAACTTGGCATAGTGGGGGATCGAGGTGAGATCGGGTCCCCAACTAGTGAACAGAAGAGATCGGATATTGCCCGTCAAAAGGTATTGGTAAGGTAATCACATAGGAGATCGGAAAGAAATTTAGTCTGTATCCCCTACATAGTTATAAGGTACTAACGGATTAAGAGAAGCCTTGCTCGAGCTCTCAGCGTCTTCGGATGTCAGAACCCTTAGTCTAAGGTCTTTACGACATACAATCACAATTAAATCTCAAGAGGTCGGGGGAGAGTTCTTACCCGATCCTCATTTAAACGAAAAAGAGATCAGAGGAGAGTTCTTATCCGATTTTCAAAAATTTTCATAAATATTAAAAGAGATCAGAGGAGAGTTCTTATCCTATTCTAAAAAATTTTCATAAATATTAAAAGAGATCGGAGGAGAGTTCTTATCCTATTCTAAAAAATTTTCATAAATATTAAAAGAGATCGGAGGAGAGTTCTTATCCGATTCTCAATTAAAAATTTTAATAAATATTAAAGGGATCGGAAGAGAGTTCCCATCCGATCTTCAATCAAAATTTTTAATAATTATTTGAAGAGGTCAGAGGAGAGTTCTTATCTGATTCTCAGTCAAATTTTAATGCGAAGATCGGAGGAGAATTCTTATCCGAGATTCCTCACTCAAACGTTAAACAGATTATCCCCAGAGATCGGGAGAGGCTTTTACCCGGATTCTCTTAAATCCAAACTGAAATAGCTCAATACGCAAAGCAACCCTCTAAACAAAAACCGCTACGCAACACCAACTCACTAAGGGTCGTTTCATGTACTTACGTATTTGGGTAACCCGAAACAGTGAAAAATTAAATATTCCCTTTTATCAAAGGGATTAACATCTTCATTCTAACCCCCCCCCTAACTATCGATTTTAATTTATATAGAGCATAATGTTAAACCCGTTTGCCCTCATAGAGGGATGAGGTGGGGTGCCTAAGAGCTTCCCCACCCGTATACGGACCCCGAACCTAGAATCTCTGTTTTCGAAGTGGCTTCATTTTAATTTATTTTCACAAATGGTTTTCTTTAATTTCCCTCAAAATTAAAGTGGCGACTCCTCACTCTTTCCCACTTCGGTGAGTGTTCGTCCAGGCGACCGCAAAATACCTTGCGACAGCTTGGCGACTCCACTGGGGACCCTTCACCTTAACCCCGGTTCAGAGGTCCAAAAGCAGATTTAATTTTATGCTCAAACCGTAGTTAGGTGGGTTTAATTTACAAAATTCCATATGTTAATTATTGTTATTTTTACTAACTATTTTGCTTGTCTTGATTGTCCAATTCCTCACAGCACTCTTCGTCTAAAAAAGAGAAAAGGAAAAACTCCCTCATACTGGGAAGAGGTAAAGGTGTCCCTTCACACACTAAACACTCACACAATGTCCTCACACACTCCAGCCCTATACCCGGGCTTTCTTACCCTTTTAGGAAAATAGGAGGGAGTCGTGTAGCGGTACCCGTGGGTTTTACCTCGTTAGTATCCGTGAAGGCTTCTGCTCAGATTGAAACTTGTTCTATTTACTGTGATACCTGTGGAACTCTCCCGTTAGTATCATGGTGATAGAATGGGGCTCTACTGTTTGCAGTAGGGGCAATCTGGGAACCTGTGGCTTTTAGAAAATTAGACCTTGAGCTAAACTATCACAATAGCTGAAAGCTGTAGCAAACTACCTCATAATATAGAACTATCCAATTAGGTAGCACCTATCCAGTACCAAGACTCTCCTTATTTTAGGACAAAAGGGACATACTTGCTCTCGCCCTATTCTGTTTGTGTTTTCTTATGTTCTTATTTTTTAGGGTAATCTTGGATCATACTGTTAGGAGGACCTACACACTTTCCTACTTTGATAAATGTGTAGGTGTCACCCTGCCAACAGTATAATCTAAAATTCCCTGAATTTATCCTGCTAACAAGTTTTCCCTACAGGCATCCCCGAATCAAGGTCTGTAAAAGAATAAGCATCATTTTTAACATGGCATCCTAGAGTTAGTCGGCAGAAGAAATTCCTAGACCGGAACAGCATGCTAAACTATGGTCCAAATCGCCTCATGGTTTAGTACCCCCACGAAGTGATGTCACCAGGGCAGATGCCAACTTGTTACCTCCGTTGGACCTAAGCAAAGTCGAAGTCAAAAGCGCCTATTTCGAGGGCTTATCCAGTAGTTGGAGGTTGCTTCCCGATCATGTCAAGGCACAATTTGAGGAAAAATATGGAAGGATTGCGATCTTGATACGAGTCAAAGTCCAAGTTTCGGCATTAAAGGCCATGCTGTCAGTTTGGAATCCCAAGTATGGGGTGTTCTCCTTTAACGATATCGATACTACCCCCACTATGGAAGAATATCAGGCATTGCTAGAAATTCCTTATGCGGCGCAGAATCGGATCTACCTACATCTTGAGCATAGGTAGACCTGGAAATGGTTCGCACACATGTTGGGGATTCCCCAGGAAGAGGCAAAGGCGAGGGAAACTATCAAAGGAAACACACATGGTTGGTATTGGACTTACCTCAAGAAGTGGTTGGATCGATACATCCAGGATGAACAATGGGAGCAGGCTTCATTGGCACTTGCTTTGGGGATCTATGGCCTGATCTTGTTTCCTGGGCCTTCGGGAATTATAACCTGCAGCGTTGCGGAGATATTCTGGGCAGTAGAAAAACAGAAGGTCAATCCAATACCGGCAATTCTTGCAGAGACTTTATTGACTCTTACTTACTGTCGACAACAAGGCAAGGGGTCCATCAAGTGTTGTTCTCAATTGTTGCACCTCTGGATCATCAGTCACATGTGTCCTGTAGAGACAAAGGGGTTAACTTGGTATCTTGATCAGCCTCTTATCGAGAAGATGACCAGATTAGTAATCAGCCTAAAGGATGAGCTGCAATGGCGAGAACGGATTTTGAGCTTCAACAGCTATGACTACTGTTGGAAGAAATTGTGGACGGCAGGCCAACCCATTCTGTTCAGCACAGGGGGTAATTGTTCAATGTCTCTAATTGGAGCGACCAGACACACAAATTACATCCCAGCATTAGTAATGAGACAGTTCGGTTCGACCCAGTCCACAATTAGTATTGAAGAATACCATCGAGGTCATTTCTATCATGAGCTCGATAATGAAGAAGAATTGAAAATAGCTCGCAAATCCTGGGAAAATATCACTATGATGGAAAGGTCGCCTAAAAGTCTGAGTGCCACAAGCGATTATCTTAAATGGAGGGCTGGCAGGGATCAAGGACACCTAACTGCAGATCCAACCAAATTCGAAGGTAGCAACCCCCGTCGAAACATCCTTTCAGAAGAAGCTAGCGCTCGTTTGAACAACTCTCTACAAAAGGTGAATACCGAAAATCCGCAATTACAAGAACAAATAAGACAGTTGGAGGACCAACAGCACATCCTCAGAAGAGAAGTAAAAAGGCTAAGGGAAGAAGCAATCGCTGAAAAGACAGAGTTTGAGGAACAAGGAATGCTATGGGAAAAGGAAAAGATCTCTCTCCAAGCTACAATGAAAGAAGCAGAAGTACAGAATGGCAAACTTCAAGAGAAAATAGAATACCAGGAAATACTCATGGAAGAGTATAAACAAGAAAGCAAAAAGAAGAAGCTTGAACTGAAGGAGCAAGCACAACTTATCAATGATATCCTGAGAGAATGTGCTAAAGAAAGGAAGGAAAAAGCAAGACAAGCCACTCTCTATCAAGAGCTAAAAGAAAATGTTGACCAGCTAGAGAGAATGATAGCACAGGGGAAACAAGAACTCTTACCCGAATCCGAGTATGCCCTGAAGATATTCAACCCCGCCAAATAAGAAGAAAGGCTTTATGAATATCTCAGAAAATGTCATTACATTATAAAGAATCTCCCTGAGCCTAGGCCGATGTAAAGATTGCCATGTATGAATTATTCGATTAGAACAACTTTGGGCCATTGTTTAGCAAAATTGTGAATGAATAGTATGACTTCCGTAGGAACCCACCTCGCTAGGGTTATGCGAAAAGTTGGATGCACCATATGGACAGGTATCATAGAGGCGCATTCAATCCGGTCATTCACCGTCAGACTATCGAACGATGCCATGATAAAATTGATGCAATTATTCTTCTGCAGATTTCATTTTTGGCTCTCAGATGCCACCATATCCTTTGTCCAAACCAGGACCCTTATAGTTTTTAACAAAATTCAAAATTCACTAAAAGACTTCCTTTTTACTCCCTACAGAAAATCAACATTACTTCAAGCAAAGCAAGCCTGACCAGACATGTTGTTCAACCCAGATGAGTGTACTTAACAAGGTCACGAACAAGAAGGCTAATGGAAGATCAAGAACAAGTCCAGAACCTACAAGGACAAGTGTCCGAGTTGAAAGACCAGGTCTCAGAGCTCATGAGACTAATGAGAGAGATGTGCCAAAATAAGCCTGCATCAAAGCCCAACTTACCACTACCTCCCCCACCTCCTACAACGGTTGATTCTCATCATGCTTCAACCTCTTTCACCTTCCAGCCACCTATCCCGGATCCAACAATCACCGTCAATCCGGCTCCCCTGAATAATGACCCACCCTTCTCCTATTACCCGGCTGTCCCGAATGCCGAACCATACCCTTCAATCCTGATCCCTCCGGTTCATTCTGCCCCTCATTTCCCAACCGGGGGAGTATCTCATGCAGTGGGAGGAGAAAATAAAACAAGAGAAAATGAGAAGCTGTCCGCTCTAGAAGAAAGATTAAGAGCAATAGAGGGCCTAAACATGTATGGTTCAGTTGATGTAGCATCATTAAGATTGGTGCCAGATGTGGTGGTACCGCCCAAGTTCAAAGTCCCGGACTTCGACAAATACACTAGGAATTCAGATCCCCGCATCCATCTAGCTACTTACATTGCCAAAATGTCCGCCCTGACGGAAGACGATAGACTCTTGGTTCACTTCTTTCACGAGAGTCTCTCCAGGGCAGCCCTGAGATGGTGTATTCAGTTGGACAAGAGCAAATTGTGCTCCTGGAAAGATTTGGCCGATGCCTTCCTGAAACAATACAAGTTCAACTGCGACGTTGCCCCCACAAGGAGAGACCTCCAAAATCTAGTGCAGAGAGACAGGGAAAGTTTCAAAGAATATGCCCAGAGGTGGAGAGAGAAAGTGACAGAAGTGTATCCTCCGGTCACTGACAATGAATTATGTTCTTTGTTCATTGAGACCTTGAAGGTGCCTTATTTCAATTTAATGATTGGAAATACCTCCAACAACTTCTCAGACATTATTCAAGCTGGAGAGAGGATTGAAGCTAATCTCCGGTTAGGACGATTGCAGGAAATGACTGAGAATCCTACGAAGAAAAATGCCAGCTTTGGCAAAAAGAAAAAGGGTGATGTGCATTCCATCACCCGGCAGAACAATCACTCCCCACTTCCTCAGAACAACTACCAGCCATATCCACCTTATCATGGCCCAACAATTGCCAACGTTCCACCCCCTTTCCCAAATTATCCTCATCCACGCCCACAGTATCCACCACCAACAACTTACCAGCCCAGACCACCTCCTCAACCTACTCAACCCAGACCACCCCAAAATAACCCAAGACCACAAAGAAACCCTGATCCACCTCTTCCCCTCCCACTTAGCGAAAAATACTGATACCTCGTCGATATAAATCAAATAGTGCCGATTCCCCTTGATCCAATTCAGCCGCCATACCCCAGGTGGTATGATGCCAGTGCCCAGTGTGAGTATCATGGAGGGGCACAGGGGCACTCGACCGATAATTGCAGGGCACTCAGGGGGAGGGTGCATGCTCTAATCAGAAATTGGTGGTTGAAATCGAAGGAAATGGCTCCCTCCCCAATGTCACCTTAAACCCATTGCCCAATCATAGTACGGGCAATGGTGTGAATATGATAGATTTAGAAGGAGAGGGGTCAACCTTGGAGGTAGATCAACTGATTCCTCACTTTGAGGAAATTTTTACAACAACAGTGAGGGAAGGTTACCTCTACCCTCAAACACCAGAAACTGAAGATAATGCGGGATGCCCCTATCACGGAGGAGCAGCTAACCATGAGCTGCAAAATTGTCAGGAGTTCAAATAAGAGGTCCAGAACTTGCTGTCCCTCAAAGTCTTAAGATGCCAAGCAAGGTCGAAAATGGAGGGCGGAGTAAATACAGCCCGATTCGGCCATAATGCCTCCACCTCTAATCACAAAATGACCTTCTCTGCCCCAGCATCATTACCACCAGTAACAATTATCCGAACCCCACCCCAGCTCCCAGTTACAAACACTCGTGCTGTGCCCTGGAACTATGATTTCCAAGTCTTCACCCAAGGAGCATCGAGCAATACACCGGCTCCTAGCCTTGCCTCACCCTCAGCACCTCCTAAACCGTGCTTCACTCCTCATGAGCACTTCAAGATGACTTACACCGGACCTTCTGGCAATGCTACTCCCCAATCAAACCCTCAGCCCATCACTACCACAACATTCTCCCCACTTAAGCAAGAGGTTGAATTTATAACCCGAAGTGGGAGATGTTACGGGAATGAAGAGAAAGAAAAGAAGAGAGGGAAAGTAAAAATGGGAGAGCCACAAGAGAATACGGAAGAGGAGGTTGAGAAAGTGGAAAGAGGAGAACCTGCCGGATCAAGCGAACAGGAAGAACTATTGCTTCAAATAATGAAGCAAAGTGCGTACGACGTGGTTGAACAGTTAAGGAAGACACATGCTCGAATTTCACTGTTGTCACTGATTTTGAGCTCAGAGGTGCACCGTCAAGCCCTGCAGAAAATTCTGGATCAGGCCTTCGTAAACCCCGATATCACACCGAGGCAATTCGAGAAGATAGTGGGACAAATTCAGGCATCCAGTTTTGTCCTTTCTCAGAAGAAGAGATAGACCCTGCAGGCTTAAAGCACACTAAAGCTCTGCATGTAATAGTAAAATGTAAAGGTTGCATAGTTGCCAAGGTCCTCATTGACAATGGATCCGCGCTCAACGTCTTGCCCAATGCCACCTTGGCAAGGCTGCCGGTCGACCGGTCAAACATGCGTCAAAGTGCTATGGTGGTAAGAGCTTTTGACGGCACAAGGAGGGAGGTACTGGGAGACATTGACTTGCCGCTCCAAATCGGCGCATGCACTTTCAATGTCACATTCCAAGTGATGAACATTGAACCTGCATACACTATGTTGCTAGGAAGGCCTTGGATCCATTCAGCAAATGTCGTACCTTCAACCCTGCATCAAAAAATTAAGTACATCATGGACAGCAGGATCATCACTGTGAAGGGGGAGGAAGCCATGCTGGTCACCAAACCGCAATCACTTCCTTATGTGGAAGCAGCTGAAGAATCTTTGGAAAGCTCTTTCCAGGCCCTTGAATTGCAAGAAACCACTTCGAAAAATGAAGGGGCCACGACTATGGTAGTGAAGGTAATGCTGAAGAGTGGTTATGAAAAGGGCAAGGGGTTAGGCACCACATTACAGGGAATTGTCGAACTTATACCAGCTATCCAAAAGGTTGGCTGTTGCGGTTTGGGTTATGAGGAAGACGCCCTCATGGATGGACAATTCTGGATGAGAAGAATGCTTAAGGATCAGAGATTTGATCAGAAAATCGGGAAAATGAAGGTAGTCCCGAAATCACAGAGGTCTTCACCAAGTCGGTCATTGAAAATCCAGCGGAAGCTGAAGAATCACCCGATGAACCATCCATTGATGTCATCCATCTCGATTCCTTGTATGAAGCTCTAGTCTCGCTAATAGCTGAAGGGCAAGAACTAGACAACTGGACAGCAGAGGATATCCCTGTACTCAATTTCGAGTAAAGTACCTTTAGTTATCTACACTTGATCATTTTGTCCATGGTGACAAGTGTAATACTGTAAATGGACCCTTTTCTTATGATATGAATATTAATGAACTAATAGCGCATTTTATTCTCTTTTCCTTTCCTTTTTAAATCCATTCTTATCATATGTTCCGCTTTCGTTTCTTTAGGACCATTCATCAATTAACACCTAATAATTCAATAGACTCAGAAATTCCTCTGGTTAATTTTGAAATCCCCATAACTGCCATTACTTCAAGCGATTCTAAGGGAGAACTCATAGAAGAAAGGGATGAAAGAGATGAACCTTCCCTAGTGCCTTGCGGGGACGAAACGCACACCGTGAATTTAGGCACAAAAGAAATAAAAAGGGAACTTAAAGTTATGGAGAGTGTAGAATCAGAAGATATGATCAGTTTGCTCAAAGAATTCCTGAACGTATTTTCATGGAGCTATGACGATATGACCGGCTTAGACCCTCACATAGTGATGCGCAAAATTCCCTTAATTCCTGGGACAATCCTTATAAAGCAGAAGCTAAGAAGAATGAACCCTGACACGCTGCTCAAAGTTAGGGATGAAGTCAAAAAACAGTATGATGCTGGGTTTCTGGAAGTAGTCAAATATCCCCAATGGATAGCTAACGTTGTCCCGGTAATGAAGAAGGACGGGAGAGTCAGGGTGTGCGTTGATTACAGGGATCTTAATAAAGCAAGCTTGAAAGATGATTTCCCCTCTCCCACACATAGACGTGCTAGTAGACAATGCTGCAGGATTGGGCAGATGTTCATGTATCAATGGGCCGTTCGGGTACAATCAAATCCCCATGGATGAACAAGATAAGGATAAAACTGCTTTTATCACTCAGTGGGGAGTATTCTGTTATCGAGTCATGCCATTTGGCTTAAAGAATGCTGGAGCCACCTACCAACGCACTATGGTCATGTTATTCCACGATATGATGCATAAAGAAGTAGAGGTGTACGTGGATGATATGATCATCAAATCAAGGGAAGGAGAAAGCCATGTGCAGGTGCTGAGGAAAGTATTCGAGAGACTCAGGAAGTATTAGCTGAAACTGAACCCTGCCAAATGCATATTCGGAGCTAGATCTGGGAAGTTGTTGGGATTCATAGTGAGTGAAAAGGGAATAGAAGTAGATCCAGACAAAGTTCGAGCTATTCAAGAGATGCCATCCCCAAAAATAGAAAGGGAGGTGCGCAGTTTCCTGGGGAAGTTGAACTACATCTTGAGATTTATTTCCAACCTCACTGCTAAAGCTAAGCCTATCTTTAGACTACTCCAAAAGAACAACACCACTCAATGGGATTCCATTTGTCAAGAGGCTTTCGAGAAAATTAAGCAGTACCTATCAAATCCACCAGTATTGGTTCCTCCGGTGGCAGGAAGGCCGCTGATTCTGTATATGGCAGTCCAACAGAGTTCAATGGGATGTGTTTTGGGACAGTATGATGATACTGGTCAAAAGGAAAGAGCCATCTACTATTTGAGTAAGAAGTTCAATGATTGCGAGTCGAGGTACTCTTTCCTAGAGAAAACTTGTTGCGCGTTGGCCTGGACAGCAAATCGGCTTAAACACTACATGTTAAATCATAAAACATGGCTCATCTCTAGGATGGATCCTATTAAGTATGTGTTCGAAAGCCCATTTGTGCTTGGAAGGATAGACAAATGGCAAGTCATACTCTCTCAAAATGACGTTGTCTATATGACCCGAAAGGCAGTAAAGGGTAGTGTAATCGCTGATCTTTTAGCAAAGAACCCTATCCAAGATTATGAAGCCTTAGATTTTGAGTTACCTGATGAGCATGTTAACGAAGTCGACGGCGAGGAAAAAGAGCCAGCTGATGTATGGGAAATGTATTTCGACAGAGCTGTTAATTTGTCCGGTAATGGAATCGGAGCTGTGTTGGTATCCCCAGATGGAAGATACTTCCCAATAGCCATCAAGTTAAGGTTTGAATGTACCAACAATGTCGCAGAATACGAAGCCTGTGTGATGGGTTTACAGGCTGCCATCGAAATGAAAGTCAGGAAGTTGGAGGTATATGGAGATTCAGCCCTGATCATTTATCAAGTCAAGGGAGAATGGCAAACCAAGGATCCGAAGTTAATCCCATATCAGAAGTACCTACTAGAATTGATCAAGAAATTTGAAGAAATTTCTTTCACTCACCTCAGTCGGGACAAAAATCAATTCGCAGATGCCTTAGCCACCCTGGCTGTCATGGCTCAAATAGAAGAAGGGCAGACGACTCAGGAATTGCAGATCAAAGCAAGGAGTGAGCCGGCGTACTGCTTCATGATCGAGGAAGAAATAGATGGTAAACCTTGGTATCATGACATCCAGGTCTACATCAAAACCAGAGAATTCCCTCCAGGGGCAAGTAGAAATGAAAGAAGAATGATCCGAAGATTAGCTTTGGGATACTTCCCCAGTGGAGAAATTCTATACAAAAGGAGCTCCAACGGCGAATTGTTGAGATGCGTAGATGCAAAAGAAGCAAAGAGGATCCTTTTCGAAACTCATGAGGGGAACTGTGCTACCCATGCTAATGGGCATATGATGGCTAAGCAAATCTTGCGACGAGGATACTTCTGGACTACTATGGAGAAGGATTGCATTGAATACTTTCGGAAGTGTCACAAATGTCAGATCTACGCAGATCCGATAAATGTCCCGCCTCACCAATTGTTCAACCTCGTCTCACCATGGCCTTTTGCAATGTGGGGCATCGATGTGATTGGCCCCATCAACCCCAAGGTGTCCAATGGGCATAGATTTATCTTGGTAGCCATTGACTATTTTTCTAAATGGGTCGAAGCGACATCATATGCCCACATCACGCAGAACACATTTCTCAAATTCCTCAGAGACAATGTCATCTACCGACATGGCCTCCCCAGTGAAATTGTCACTGACAACACCAAGAATTTGAATGGTCCAAAGATTCAGAGATTATGTGAAAAATACAAGATCTGACATCTCAATTCCTCACCATACCGTCCCCAGATGAATGGAGCAGTAGAAGCCGCAAATAAAAATCTCAAGAGAATAATTCGGAAAATGACAGTCACCTATAGAGATTGGCATGATATGCTTCCCTACGCCCTTCACGCATACCGGACTTCCGTAAGGACATCAATTGGGGCAACCCCATACTCACTGGTTTATGGGATGGAAGTTGTATTACCTATTGAAGTGGAAATTCCTTCCTTAAGAATTCTGAAGGAATCAGGGATTGATGAGTCGAAGTGGATCCAGTCAAGGTTGGACCAATTAAATTTGCTAGACGAGAAAAGGCTAACGGCAGCGTGTCATGGGCAGTTATACCAGAGAAGAATGGCTAAGGCATTTAACAAAGGCATTCGCCCATGCAAATTTCAACCCGGGGACCAAATCCTGAAGAAAGTGCTTCCGAATCAAAATGATACTAAGGGTAAATGGTCACCAACTTATGAGGGACCCTACGTGATCAAAAGGGCATTTTCTGGTGGGGCCTTAATCTTGACCCACATGGACGGTGAAGAATTTCCAAGAACCGTGAATGCCGACACCGTCAAAAGGTACTATGCCTAAAAAAAAAAAAAAGGGGTAGGGGTGAAAACCCGAAAGGGCGCTCCTAGCGAAATGTGCGAAAGAAGGCAAAAACCCGAAAGGGCGCTTTCTGTAAAATGAGTGAGGGGTGAAAACCCGAAAGGGCGCCCTGAAAGAGCAAGCAAAAAAAAAAATCTAAGGGTGAAAACCTGAAAGGGCGCCCTTAGAACCAGAAAATGGAGAAATAAGGAAGAAGATATGGGACCAAGGAAGGAAAAATAAACCATCACAGCATGAATCTTCGTCAATAGAGTACTTGAAATAATGGCAGTTAAGAGACTTCAAAGTTAACTACAAGGAATCTGTGAGATCTATCCTTGTACCCTTTTTCTTTGAAACTGTACCTTTATTTCTCAAGCCGTAATAAAGCCATAATAAAGTCATCCTTTCACTTTGATCTATTTGCTTCGCACATTTGCATTTTAATTTATCTTTTTGCTTTACCTTTCTCATTTACTCACACTCTAATGCTGTTTTCTGTGCGCTATTAATTTGTTAAAATTTTGTTATAAGATTAGAATTTGGATGTTGATAACCTCGTGTTGTACTTTGCTAAGAAACTTGCAGGGAATGGGCAACAGTAAAAAAAAAAAATAGGGGTGAAAATCCGGAAGGGCGCTTCTAGTCGAATGGGCGAAAGGGAAAGTGAAAACCCGCAAGGGCGCTTTTTGCAAAACAAGAAGAAAGTCGAGAACAGAAAAAGAGGCATCCGGGGAAGTGAGTAAGGAAAGGGAAGTTGTAGGTCAAGTCTTGTAACTCGTCCTCCATTAATCATTGACCCTCGGGATCCTGTTAAGTACACTTCGTCACGCAAGAACTTCTCGCGTCAGGTTAGGCTTATTTTGTAAGTTGATTTTAATTTTCCAGCATTTTTAATTTCATGTTATCAACCTCTGGTTCCTTGATCTAAGTTGATTTTAATTTTTTAGCATTTTTAATTTCATGTTATCAACCTCTGGTTCCTTGATCTTAGTTGATTTTAATTTTCTAGCATTTTTAATTTTCTGTTGTCAACCTTTGGTTCCTTGATCTAAGTTGATTTTAATTTTTCAGCATTTTTAATTTTCTGTTATCAACTTCTGGTTCCTTGATCTAAGTTGATTTTAATTTTCCAGCATTTTAAATTTCCTGTTATCAACCTCTGGTTCCTTGATCTAAGTTGATTTTAATTTTCCAGCATTTTAAATTTCCTGTTATCAACCTCTGGTTCCTTGATCTAAGTTGATTTTAATTTTTCAGCATTTAATTTCCTGTTATCAACCTCTGGTTCCTTGATCTAAGTTGATTTTAATTTTTCAGCATTTAAATTCCTGTTACCAACCTCTAGGTCACTGACCTAAGTAGGTTTTAATTTCCTAACTTTAATTTTGAGTTTCAAAATTTTAATCGTCCAAAATATGGGTCTGAATCTTTACATAATTCCTACACGGGAAATTTTTCCCTTCAATAGAAATTATGTAAAGAGGGGCAGCTGTCGACACCATATTTTGGCCGATCTCCGAAATCAATAGACTTTGAAATCGATCCCAAGCACCAAGTCTCCATGTCGTTCAGTTCATTTCCGATCTCTCTTCATAGGGATCAAACCGACATCAAGTCTCCTTACCGGTCAATCACATTACCGATCTCTCAAACCAATTATCAAGTCTCCTTGCCAGTCGATCACATTTCCGATCTCTCTTCAAAGAACTCAAACCAATTATCAAGTCTCCTTGCCAGTTAATCACATTTCCGACCTCTCGTCAAACGAAAGCAAACATTAGGTCTTCGTGCCATCCAATCACATTTCCGATCTCCCTTTTTATAAATATTGTGGATAATTGTTTAATAAAGTTAAGGTTTTGATCCGGCTTAGTGTTACTTCTGATCTTAAGTGCTCAAATCCGGTTTCCAATTTTAATAATCTCAAGTCTCGTTCGGTGTTTGTTCTCAGCCGATCTTATGCTTACAATGTTTTTCCGACCTCTTATACTTAGACTAATAATCACTTTTAAGTTTGATGTTCTAATTGGTTCAGACAGTCAGGCGTTTGTACAATTTAGATACTTTTCGATCTCATCAAGTCATTGAACAAAAGAAAGAACTTCATTTCATTTCAAAGTAAAAATATATACAAGTCATTCGACTGGGGGTGTTCTACATTTTGCTCACCCTCTCTATCACCCTCAGCCTCCTCCTCGCTATCCTCTTCGTCTTGGGGAGCCAGGTCCACCATCCAGGAAAAGTCCTCCTCGAGATAACGCTTCTTGAGCTCAGCCAAAAGGTCCCTATGGGCGTTCACATAAGCACCGGCCTCCCTCGTCACTGCCTCTTCCTCTTTTGCTTTAAGTTCTTCAGTGAGGCAAGCGACATCAGCAGCTAGGAGCGCCCGAGCTGCTTCAAGAGCGTGAGCCTGCTCTGCTAATTTATCCTCATAGAATTTCATCCGCCCCTCAATTTTAGCTATATATTCCCGGGCGGATGAAAGTTGGGCTCGGGCGGCAGCTGCTTCCTGACCCACTTTCTGGATCTCCTGCCTCAAATGATGAGCCTTTTCCCGGATGATATGTTGGTTCACCAAACTCTCCACGCTCAGGCTCATAGCCTGGGTCAGGATATCGTCGAGACTGTTCGGGGTCAGCCTATTCCGATCCTCCTGAAGGCAGATGGAGGCCCCCAAAACCTTAGCTAAACCCGGATTCTCTCGAACAGTTCAGTTCTTCTCCAGGGAGTGAATCAGGACTTGAGCGCCACGGGAAAGGGTCTTTGTAGGAGGTTGGGAAGGACCCCCTTCCGCACTCGAAGCAACCGTTGGAGGTGGCGGTTCTTCTTGTCGAGGAGGAGATTGGACCACTTCTATTTCAGGGATCGGCAGCCCCGAGGGTCGAGACGAGCCTCCCTGCATCTCCCCTGGATCATGCCTTGGCGTCTGAGAGGCCTCGGCACGCTTCATCTCCCGCACTTTCCTGGAGACCTCTCTCTTTTGCTTTCGGCTCTCTTTAGAAGCCTCGCCGCTCGCCATGCCTGCACAAAGAAAAAGTCAGTGAGTTCGCTAAGGCCCAGAGATTAGAGATATAGAAAGTACCGAAGCCGAAGTCAGAGAGCTGAAGCCCGCGTTCTTCACCGGTAACCAACTGCATTATCTAATGATGTAGTTCGGCCGTCACCGCATCTAAACAGGAGAACTTCTGATTGGCTGCCTGATCCTTTAGCTCCATTACCATGGCGCCCTCTTCCCTACTCAAGGCGATGTGCTTCGAAAGTGGCGGGCCCAGATGCAGCCAGCTACGTGGGAAACCCTCAAAATCATTCGAAATCTTGCTCCTCAGAATAAAGAAGCGATTCTTCCAATTCTTCAGTGAGGAGGGCAGATCAGCAAAGAGCCCACAATGCAGTTTCGCCTGAAAGAACCAGTACTCATCATCCTTTCGACGAGTTAGCCTATGTAGGTCGGCGAACACCTTTGCTGTGGGACTGAGTCCCTTAGCTCGGCAAAGGCCTCTAAAGGCTACCAGGATCCGCCACGAGTTCGGATGTACTTGGGCTATACATACTTGGTGAAATTTCAGAACTTCCTTGAAGAAGTCATCCAGAGGGAACAGCAGCCCAGCTTTTAATTGCTCTTCGTATATCATGATCATATCATTTTCTTCGAAGAAATGATCGGCTCGGAGATCGCCATGGCATCTGATAAGCTCATATGAGTCGGTCCGAAGGTTATATTCTTGGCTAATCGTCCGCAGATCAGTTTCTTGAAGGATTAACGACAGCTCATCTACGGGAAGGCTTTCTCTCCCTGAGGTATGTGTTCGTCTTGAGGGTGCCGCTTGACTACGGGCTGAAACGGAGGTCGTAGGAGGTTCAGATTGCCCGCTTGGTCCGACCACTTCAACTTCATCTGACGACCATGAGACCTGAACGGAAGGGGGGCTCGTCACTCTCTGACCCTCAGCGCCGCTCATTTTCAAAGAAAAGAGAAAATTTAACTAAAAGAAAGATCAAAACCCTTACTGGAGTGTGATCGGTGTCGGAAGAACTTGAAGAAACGAGAGAACTTTGGAATAGCTCGCGAGATGCTGAAAATGACATAAGGGAGCAACTAGCTGACCCATCCCCTATTTATACCCGTCTGAGCATTTAATGCTCACAGTGTCCCAAGCGGCACATTGGTTAGCGGGATTCGCCAGCTTTTCTGACACATCGCAAGAACATTCCAGAAACTCTATAAATAAATAAGGAGAGATCGGCTGATTAAAGATCGGCAGATTAAGATAGATGTTTAAAGTTATAGATCGGTTAAGGGCTGTTCAGTTAGGAATCGGATTGGATAAACACATTAGAGATCGGAAAATAACCAATACAATAATAATAAAATGATAATTGTCAAAATAAAATTTCATTTCCAAAAGGTCAGATTACATCATTTGGGTGATCTCAAGAGATCAGATTACATTAAAGGTTAGATTACATTATTTGGGCAATCTCTAGAGATCGGATTAGATTAAAAGTCAGATTACATCATTTGGGCGATCTCTAGAGATCGGCAGTACATCCTACCTAGTAAAGACCTATGTCAAAGCCTAGTCTCGTGGCTGAATCAAAAGATGTGTTTGATCAGGAAACCAGCCATCAACATCGGATAGATGTATAGCTCAGATGGGGTGATCATGACTCTCATGAGGATAGGAGAGGTCATCATCAATGTTATCGCTCGGAACCGAGCCGCTGTCGGGACACCCAATGTGGTGAGGAGCCAAGTGAACTTCGAAGGGTAGTCACCAATGATAAGAGGGAAATTAGCAGTCTTCTCGCCCGAAATCGGTTGGCCGATTATATCGGTCGACCGACTCGAGATCGACACGATCGATATTCTCAACCTGGATCGGTAAATTAGTTTGGTTCTCTCACTGTCATCAGAGGTGGCCATCGTGATTTTCTGATCACCGGGGTCGTACATTTTTAGTCGATAAACAAAGGGAGCAATCATAAAAAGATCAAAAGCAGCTGCCATGGCCGGGATTGTTGTCGGAGCAGCTAGAACAGGAAAAGTGAGAAAGCGGAGAGAGAAGAAAATGAAAAGCGGAAGGATGTCCCGTTGAAGGTATATATATAGAGAAGGTTTGAGTATTATTACTAGTAGAAAACGAAGCGGACGCCTCAGTAACCGAAGGAATAAATGCTTTGACTGAACCAGCTTGGATAGAGGAGAAGATTCTGGAATGGGAGAGATCGAGAGAGGGACCCGGCATGAGAGATCGGAAAAGGATCGTATTAGAAAGATTGGAAGGGATGGGAGATCGGAAAGCAAGGAGAGAATAAGATAAACTTCCAATGACTGTCGTCATAATCAGAGCCGAGGTAGTTAAAGCATTGCAGATGAGATCAAATCTCCACCGCACGCCTCATTTGCAGAACCGCCCACATTGCTGACAGGTGCCAGGATATGTCATGACAGTCCTATACATCTCGATCTCCACCGTTGATCTTACTTGTAAGGACAAGTCCAGAGCCCTTGGATCAAAGCGAAGACGATAAGACCGGCGCCTTTTATTCCCGACCCTCAGATCTCCCTTGATAAGAGGATTTTGAGCCGTTGGATTAGAAAAGAGAAAGGACAAATATTCGGAATAGGATCTCAGCCATTCATTTTGGTTCACTTCAATTCTCAGGCATCAGATCATGTCCTTTAAAATCTAAACCTTCCATCTTCCTCAAAAAAATCCTGACCCTTCATTGGGAGCACCCGTTCCCTATAAATACCTGCATGAAAAAACTGTTGAGAAAAAAAGGAGACCAAACGAAAAAGGGTGGTGATTATAGTGAAAAGGCTCTTAAAATTAATTTAATTTTGCTACTCTGCTATTTTTAAGCTTTCAAAATAGAAAAAAACTTCAGAAACCACGGTTTTAAAACGCGTCACTAGGGGTTACGAACCATCAACTTATAAACCCAGCATCTCTCCCGTGTTTTGCCAATGTGGGATTTGCCTAGGGTGTTACAATCCACTCCCCTTATGGGACTCAGCGTCCTCACTGAGGTTTGCCCCACCATCGTTCAAGGTTGCACGCGGAACAACTCTGATACCACAAATGTAATGGCCCGGCCCACTAATGATATTGTCCGCTCTGGGCCGAAGCCCTCACAGTTTTAAAACTCGTCACTAGGGGTTATGAACCACCAACTTATAAACCCAGCATCTCTCTCGTGTTTTGTCGATGTGGGATTTGCCTAGGGTGTTACACAACTCCCTACAAGTGAGTGTTTAGACCGTTGCTTTACCAAGTGATCGTTTTCTTTATATTTATTTTCTTTGTTTTCATGCTCGTAATTTTCGTCAAGTTTATGTTATGTTAAAAACCCCACGAAGCTAGTATCCTCTTGAGTTTACTTTTTGTTCATCTGCTCATGTCATTTGCTTTGTTTTTTTAGCCTTTATTACCTTCGAATGTAGGTGTTTTGGCCCCAAGTAACGTATAAGTAGTCTGGCAAAATGTTTGTAGCTGTATCTTAACACGAAAGTTTCTTCAAAATAATAAAAGTTTGGATAATAAATCAGAAGAAAATTATGAAGTCGAACCACTAGATTAGCTCAGGAGATAACTTGGCATAGTGGGGGATCGAGGTAAGATCGAGTCCCCAACTAGTGAATGGAAGAGATCGGATATTGCCTGTCAAAAGGTATTGGTAAGGTAATCACATAGGAGATCGAAAAGAAATTTAGTCTGTATCCCCTACATAGTTATAAGGTACTAACGGATTAAGAGAAGCCTTGTTCGGGCTCTCAGCGTCTTCGGATGTCAGAACCCTTAGTCTAAGGTCTTTACGACATACAATCACAATTAAATCTCAAGAGGTCGGGGGAGAATTTTTACCCGATCCTCATTTAAACGAAAAAGAGATCGGAGGAGAGTTCTTATCTGATTCTCAAAAATTTTCATAAATATTAAAAGAGATCGGAGGAGAGTTCTTATCCGATTCTCAAAAATTTTCATAAATATTAAAAGAGATCGGAGGAGAGTTCTTATCCAATTCTCAATTAAAAATTTTAATAAATATTAAAGGGATCGGAAGAGAGTTCCCATTCGATCTTCAATCAAAATTTTTAATAATTATTTGAAGAGGTTGGAGGAGAGTTCTTATCCGATTCTCAGTCAAATTTTAATGCGAAGATCGAAGGAGAGTTCTTATCTGAGATTCCTCACTCAAACTTTAAACAGATTATCCCCAGAGATTGGGAGAGGCTTCTACCCGAATTCTCTTAAATCCAAACTGAAATATCTCAATACGCAAAGCAACCCTCTAAACAAAAACCGCTACGCAACACCAACTCACTAAGGGTCGTCTCATGTACTTACGTATTTGGGTAACCCAAAACAGTGAAAATTTAAATATTCCCTTTTATCAAAGGGATTAACATCTTCATTCTAAGCCCCCCCTAACTATCAATTTTAATTTATAAAGAGCATAATGTTAAACCCGTTTGCCCTCATAGAGGGACGAGGTGGGGTACCTAACACCTTCCCCGCTCGTATACGGACCCCGAACCTAGAATCTCTGTTTTCGAAGTGGCTTCATTTTAATTTATTTTCACAAATGGTTTTCTTTAATTTCCCTCAAAATTAAAGTGGCGACTCCTCACTCTTTCCCACTTCGGTAAGTGTTCGTCTAGGCGACCGCAAAATACCTTGCGACAATTATATAAAATTTTTAATAGACACATTAATGAATTAAATCTAAATTAAAATATGATCAAAACAAATAATTAAACTTAGATAGTCATTCAATTAAATATTAAATTAATTGAATTTAAATTGAAATTAAAGGTAACAACCCAAAATTTTTAAAATTATAAATAAAATAAAAAGGAAATGTTATGTTATTAATATTATAGGATTTATTTGAATTGATTTTAAAAATAAAGGAAGATAATAATAATAATAAATAAATTGATAATAAATAAAATTAATTAAAGTTAATTTATTAAATGAGAATAAAATAATTAAATTTTCCTAGATTATATTTATTTTTGTCATTACTAGAATTTTATTAAACTTTAACATAATAAAATAATTTTGGACCTAATCGTAAACCTCTAAGAAGTTGAAGGACTAATAGTATAATTAGAAGTTAAAAAAAAAAAACCCAAAACGCAGTGCACAGCGCCCCCCCCCCCCCTCTCACTCTCCTTTCTCCCCGACTCTCTCTCCTCCTCCCTCCCGTTTTTCTTCTTGCCGGCAAGAGATCCGCTGCCGGTCCCTAGTGGCTTCAGCGTGACCGGGCGACCACCAGTGGACAGGAAACGGTGACGGAAGAAGGCGGGGCCGATGAGAATTGAAGAGAGAGAGAGAGAGCGACGACGAGGACTTCTAAGGCCATATTCGGTCGTTTTCGACGACCTACCAGCATGGGAGGGATGGCGCTCGACTCTTGAGACCACGAGCTTCCCATCCCGACTAGTGGTGCTCCGTTCCATGGAGGTTTCCGGCGAGTTTCGAAGAGAGAGAAAGATGAGAGGGAAAGTTAAGGCAGTGAACTTTTCGGCCATTTTCCGGTGATCCAACAGTCGTATTGAAAATCCGAGGCCACCGATGGACTCAGGATGACGAGATCTTCGAGATAAGACAAGTCCCGCTTTGATCGGACACCGTTTGAAAAAGGCGATAATCGGATGGTCCAGATCGCTTGGTGAGATTTTCGAATTTTTTTTATTCCCAAAATTTAAAAATAAATTTATAATAATTATTAAAAAAAATTTTGACTTAATTTAGTTGTGATCGAATCGAAGATAGCTCACCAGTATTAGGACTGCATTTTCAGCCAGATCCAATTACCCGACGGCCTGTCTCAGAATGTGGTCGATATTATAGTCAATTCTAGTATTTTCAGACGTTCTGGACACGTTTCAGGTGTCAGATTTGGCATAGGTAAATCCAAACTCTACATTGCTCAATTTTTTCCTTGTACTGGGTTAGAATAAAATTCATAGAATATTCATGGGTGATTAGAAAATTATAATTCCTTTTGCGTTAGCTCTATAATATTGCTAAGGACCGTATGGCAAAATTTTAGAATTTTTAGAGTTCATTTGGGTAGTTTTTGCAAAAGGGCTAGTTATAGGGGCTAAATTATAATTTTTCAAATTGTGATTGTTGACTATTTGGGTAGGCTCAGGAGGGGCCTTGTGATGTTATTGAGTCCTGATTGCGTGATTGGCAGATATAGAAGTGTATTTTGAAGCCTTTTGTAGGTTGGGTAGGTCCTAGATATAGAGGAGATTCTACCGAATTTTCGGCACAAATTAAGATGTGCTTGCCTCTTTAAATTTATCTTTATTTGAATTAGCACTAATAAATCCACAATAAAATTATGTAGGTGATCAATGTCAACTATTTTCCTTCACCCAACCTCTACAGTCGTCTCTTTGTGTGCTGTGAGTAAAATATTAATTTTAATTATAATTTCAATATTATTATATGTTCAGGCATGCTCATGCATTACTTATAAATATATATCTATGTAGTTAAACACTAGGCATAATTTATATTGCATTTTTAATTGATGAAGTGCTATGGATGTTGTTTGTGGTAATTTAGAGTAGTGTACGTCCGTTGGCGTGAGTGTGGTATGGTATTAGATATAGACAGGACGGGTAGACACGGCTTGAGAGACTCTGTAACACCCCTATTTGCATAGCCTGGTATATTTCACTATTCCGGTAACCAGAGTCAGTTCGGATAATTAAGGGGATTAGAACCACACTTAAGACAACTAGATAAGTCATAAACACAAATAATTAGTAATTGTCAATTAGTTAAGTATAAATAAGAAAAACAGAACATAAGAAGTTAAACGAGCCAAGAGTCACAGCGATGGGTGACCTTCTCGGGAAGGATTGCGAAGTCGATTTAAACTCAAATTTCGAACCATAAAATGTGACACTGCGGTCCTTAGGACCATTACGAACACAGTGGAAAAGAGAAAATCACGAAAAAGAACTGCTAAGCCAGTCAAATAATTAGGTCAGAGAGCCAGAAGAAATATTGAATTATTTGCAAACCGGGTTGAACCGGCGAGGGGCAATTTGGTCAATTGACCCCGAGAGCTGACTCCTGACCTAACTGTCAAATAAAATCGGAGAAAAGAAAATTTCGAAGTCGGGAATTAAATTAAAGAACTAATAGAAAAATAAATTAAAAAAAAAAGAAAATGAAAAAGTGAAGGGAGATGACATCATGCGTGACATCATGCATGATGCCATAAATATTATAATTAATAAATTTAATTAAATTGATTTATGGTCTTCCTAAGACATAAAAAAAAAAAGAAAGAAAAAAAAATATATCAAAAGTCTTCTTCAAGCCGTCCCTCTCACTCTCCCTCTCCCTCTCCCTCACCAAAACCTCCATTAACGCTCATTTTGAGCTTGATCAAACCCACAATTCCACCATAGAAAGTTAAACCTCCAACATTAAACCTTGATTTTAAGCCTTGATAGAGGACTTGACAAAAAAAGAAAGAAGAAAAGAAGAAGGAAATTGGAGAATTCAAATCCAAGTGGAGGTGAGAACTCTAATTTGAAAATTTTAGATTATTAGTTGTGTTTGTAGCTTAAAGTAACTTAGAAGTTAAAGAAATGAAATAAAATCAATTGTTGAAGGACCAAACTGAAAATTAGGCCAACTAAGGTTACTATGCATATGTTTGTGTTTTGATTGAATTTAAATGTTAGGCAAGCTTGTATGAATGTGGTAGTGAGATTGAGATGCTTAAATTTGGTTAAATGCAACAATTTAGTGAGTTAGGGTTTTGGACACTTAGGGTTTAGAGACAAAAATGTGAGAAATTGGTAAATGATGTCTTTGACCTAGTTTGAGGTGAGAAATGGTCATTTTTGACCAAATGAAGTGTGTTGGAAGTGTTGGAGTTGAGGTTAAATTCGGATTTCATGTGGTCATGCTGCTGGCAGCAGAACCAAGGTCCCTTTGAGGGACCAAAACTAAAAATTTACAAGTCCAATTGGTATGAGACCAATTGGGAATGAAAATAGACACTAAATGACACAATTTTTATTTAGGAACCATGCCCAAAAAGTGACCAAAACCTAGTGAACAAATTGACCAAATCTGGAAATTCTCAGTCTGCCATGTACAAAATGACCAAATAAATAGTGTTTATTCATTTGGCCATACCTTGAGCTAGGCAGGTCCAAATGACCTGAAATTTTACCAGTGGATAGATGAGATATAGACCTAAAACTTTCATGAAGAACACAAACCCAAATTATGCCATTAACTAAGTCATTTGGCCACCCAAAATTGGTGACCTAAAACTGCCAGAACCAAAATTTGCCCAGAAAATCTGGGTTAAGTCCAATCCGGCAGCTATGGTTCAAATGGCTATAACTTGAGTTACAAAACTCCAAATGGAGTGATTCGAAAAGGAGAATTTAGTTAAGACAATAGGGAACATTTTCTTTGAAGGAAGTTCTGCAAAATTCTAACAGAAAAATGACCAATGGAACAGTGTAACTTAAGACACCAAAACTGAAAATTTGCAAATTTGCCTAAAAGACTTAGAATTTGAGTAAACAACCAAAACCAACAAATTTAGTGACCAAAATGTGGTATGTGGCTGAAGTTGGAATTCCCATACCTATTAAGCCTTAGAAAGTCAACAAATTGACTTAAATAGTGTAGTGAATAGTAACCCCGAAATAAAAAAATTTTAAAAACGTCGAGTTTAGCACATTAGAGCTAGGTAAAAGTGAAGTTAAATTTATTTTTGGATTTATGTTAAGTTATGGTGCTGAAACACTGTAAAATTGTGTGTTTTAGTTGAAAAGAACACCGGGAAAGAACCCGAGGAATCGAGTCAAGGCCAAGAGGCGACTCGTTTAAGGTTCGTGCACAACATATAATTTTTGTAAATTATCTTCTGCATATTGTTTTGAATAATGTGAAATATTAAATTATGACATTCTTATGATGTTTTTGATTTAAATTTTTGAAAGTTAATTGTGTATATTTGAAATGGCAATGTTTAGCAAATTGTTAAGATAAGTTTTGAAACCACAGTGTCATGACCATATATTTGAACACCTCACTAGCATGACTAGTGGGGTTAATCAGTTTCGAATTTTGATTCCTTCTCTGGCTGAAGTGTTGAGGTGTGTGCCAGTAGAAGAAGAAATTAAATGGATATCCATATATTTGAGCTAGCTAGCCTTGTGATGTGACTTCTCCTTAGTCTCTGGCTATTGAGATTATATTTGTTTCGAATGGCATGATATAATTGTGGGTTTTACGAAATGTGTTTTGGCACTTCGAAATGAACTTGTTTGGAGTAAAATCTCATATTTCATATTTTGAATTTAATTCTCATGTTCAGTCCAATTTTTGAATAAATGTGATTTAAATTCTGCATAAAGATTATTTTAGGATGTTGTGCACCACTGAGTCCTAGTACTCAGCGATAGCTGTTATTGTTATCACAGATATAGAGACTAGAGGAGTAGCGGATTGAGCTGCTGAGGACAAGGGAGCTACCTGCTTGAAGTTATATCGGGTATATTTTATACCCTGATTGTAGAAATTTATTTTGATGTATGTAATGTACGTAAATGTATGGACATGTAAAATTGGTCTTGAGCAACTTGTACAAAGTTTCTATAAAGTTTGTAATAAAATTTAGTTTGAATTTCTTTTAATGTAAATTTTTACAATGATGTATATAAATTACTTTGTCATTAATGAAATATGAATGGCAGTATTTTATTTTGAATTGAATGAAATTCATTAATGGTATTTGATGATTGTTGGATATTGGAAATGGTGAATTTGAATTTTGAAAGTTGATAAATGTATTGAAATTGATTGAGATGATTGTGAATTTGAAGAAGTTGTTGAGAAAAATTATTGGAAGTGCTTTTTTTTCAGGTATTTGAAGAACTGTTTTCTCAAAATACAGACGGCACTCTGCCGAAATTTTTATAAAATTTGCAGAAAAATAAAATGGGCCAAAAATTTCAACTAGCTTTCAACTTTAATTAAATGTTTTGATACCAATTAGAAAATGCTCACCACTTAACAAAAGTAAGAAAATTGTTTTAAAATTCCTTGTAGGGTACTTAATGAGTTATCGGTAGGTGAAGTTCGGTAGTTCATTAGGTATTCTACGGGATCATGTTATGCCTTACAGAGGGGTAAGGTGTGACATGTTTTAGTGGTATCAGAGCAAATTTTTGAAGTATGTTTTAACTTGAGAATTTGCATCTTTCTTTGTTAAGTACAATTGCTCAATGTCCTTATTTGTTACATACAGTGCATTACATCATAAATATGAACTAATGGAGGGAAATCTCTATATGTTACTTGTTCAGGAGATACCCTAACTTCATATTGAAATGGAAGAAGGGGATCGCTCAATTGAGCAATCTGTTGAAGCTGAGGCATAAGGGGAAGCCCCAGCTTTACAGAATGTCAGTGGATCAGTAGCACCAGCCCCACAAATGTCTTAGTTTCCTGCACATTTCGCATAGCAGATGGCTGCGATGTTTCAACAAATGGCTGGGGGTATGCCTGCTCAAGCTCCACCCCAAACACCTGTGGTACAACCACTGCCTCCAGCCAAACAGTATGATAAGTTATTGAAGTATGGGGCTATAGAATTTAAGGGTACAGTGGACCCTTTAGAGGCAGAGCAATGGCTTGAAAGGATGGATAGAGTATTTAAGAAGCTGCACTGCCAAGATGAACTGAAGTTTGAATATTCTGTGTCACTACTACAAGGGGATGCGTATGATTGTGGGAAGACCATCCCCCACAGCTTAGCTGAACCACCAGTACTGACCTGGGATGACTTCGTCAGAGAATTCAGACAAAAATACGTCCCAGACGCATATGTGGATCAAAAGTTGCAAGAATTTTTGAGTCTGAAGCAAGGGAGTAAATCAGTGGCAGAATATGAGAGGGAGTTCTCCCGCTTAAGTCACTATGCGGGGAGTCTCCTTTCTACCAGCAAGGAAAGGTGCAAGAGATTTGAGACTGGTTTGAAGCCCAGTTTGAGAATGCAAGTAGTGGGATTCAAACACAGCAATTTTTCAGAACTCATGTCTCAAGCACTCGAGTTAGAAAGGATTGGATCAGAAGCGACCCCAATAAAAGAAAAATAAAAAAAAAATTTGAAAAAACAGAGAAAGATAAGGGGGAAAAATCAGTTGAACAAAGTTTTGGTGGTACTTCTGGGAAGAGGAAGAAATTTGGTGGACCTAGCAGAGGTCGAGGTGGAAGATTTGGAAGGGGCAGATTCTCTGGACAGAGACCCCCTAGGTCTAGTTAGCAGTCGAGCAGGGGTTCATATCCTGCCCGCCTCTATGAGACTTGTGGCAAGATTCATGGGGGAGAATGTTATTGGGCTACAGGAGCCTGTTTTAACTATGGAGGCAAGGGCCATTTAGCAAAATACTACACTAGTGCTCCAAAATATGGTCCAGCTCCTACGACTGCAGAAGGATCTATTCAGAGTCCTGCTTCCAGAAGTTCACAACCTGTTGGCAGAGGAAGAGGCAGAGGTAAAGGCACTGCTTCTGGCAGTCAGGGCACTATGGGTCAGTCAGCACAAGGAAGTGCTTCAGCCAGAGTCTACACAATGAGACAGCAAGAAGAGGCTGAGACTTCCGATGTGGTAGCTGGTACATTCTCTATCTCTGATCAAGAAGTATTTGTGTTGTTTGATCCGGGTTCAACTCAATCATATGTTAATGCTAGCATTGTTAGTTCACTTGCTGTTCCATGTGTCCAAATGGGTTTTGAAGTGCTAGTAACTAGTCCGTTAGGAGAAGGGGTTCGGGTCAACAGAATTTATAGAGACTGTCCTTTGGTGATCCAAGGACATGTTTTTCTGTCAGATTTGATTGAAATGCCATTCAGAGATTATGATATTATCTTGGGTATGGATTGGTTAGCCAGGCATCACGCCATGATTGATTGTAGACTGAAGACAGTCACTTTTGGTCTCCCCTTGTACGGTGATGTGGTAATACATGGGGAGAGGCATTTACTGCCATCAAACATCATTTCGACTGCACTAGCCAAAAGGATGATCAGAAAGGGGTGTGAAGCATATTTGGCACATGTGATAGACACCCAAATGGGGAGTCCAACACTGAGGGACATCCCTACTGTATGTGACTTTCCGGATGTATTTCCTGATGAATTGCCAGGATTACCTCCAGAAAGAGAGGTGCAGTTTAAGATTGATGTTATGCCTGGTGTGGACCCAATCTCCATAACACCATATAGAATGGCACTTGCAGAATTAAAAGAGTTGAAAGTACAATCGCAAGAGCTGTTTGACAAGGGCTTTATCCGCCCTAGTGTGTCACCTTGGGGAGCGCCAATGTTGTTTGTAAAGAAGAAGGATGGCACTCTCCGGTTATGCATTGACTATCAGCAGTTGAATAAGGTGACAATAAAGAATAGATATCCATTGCCCCGCATTGATGACTTGTTTGATCAGTTGAGGGGTGCAGCTGTGTTCTCCAAAATTGACCTGAGATCAGGTTATTATCTACTGAAAGTACAAGAGCAGAGTATTCCTAAAACTACCTTCAGAACCCGCTATGGCCATTATGAGTTCTTGGTTATCCCATTCGGGTTAACTAATGCTCCGGCTGCTTTTATGGATCTGATGAACACTATCTTCAGACCATACCTCAACCAGTTTGTTGTGGTGTTCATAGATGATATATTGGTCTATTCGAGGAATGCAGAAGAGCATGATAGACATCTGCGCATTGTACTGCAAACTTTGAGGGAGAAACAGCTATATGCCAAATTATCAAAGTGTGAATTTTGGCTGAAGAAAATATCTTTCTTGGGGCATGTCGTATCAGAAGAGGGCATCAAGGTAGATCCAAGTAAGTTAGAAGTTATCCTTAACTGGAGGCCACCCAGAATGTCACAGAGATTCGTAGTTTTCTAGGTTTAGCTGGATACTACCGTCAATTTGTGAAGGGATTCTCCATGTTAGCATCTCCATTGACCAAGCTGCTTAGAAAAGATGTGAAATTTTAGTGGACGGATAAATGCCAACAGAGTTTTGATGAATTGAAGAAATGTTTGACTGAAGCTCTAGTCCTGACTTTACCTACACCGGGTAAAGAATATACAGTTTATAGTGATGCTTCTCACAATGGGTTAGGCTATGTGTTGATGCAAGATCGAAATGTCATTGCCTATGCATCACGCCAGCTAAAACCACATGAGAGGAATTATCCGACACATGACTTGGAGCTTACAGCTATTGTGTTTGCTCTTAAGATCTGGAGACACTATTTGTATGGGGAAAAGTGTTACATCTACACAGATCATAAGAGTTTGAAGTATTTGGGTACCCAAAAAGAGCTAAATTTGAGACAGAGGAGATGGTTAGAGTTAATAAAAGACTATGATTGTCTGATAAACTATCAACCAGGGAAAGCTAATGTTGTGGCTGACGCCTTAAGTCGCAAGACTATGACAAGTCTATGGGTTACTCCTTTGTCTATGGTACATGAGTTAAGATCATTGCATGCCAGCTTAGAGATTAATGATGAGGGGCAGACAACAGTTGCATGGCATGTACAGCCAGTGTTGATTGATCAGAATAGAATGGCTACTCAGAATGACCAGAAGTATCAAAAATTATTAGAAGAAGTCTGGCAGGGCAAGAAACCAGAATTCTCGATCAGAGATGATGGTATACTGTTACACCAGGGTAGAATATGTGTTCCCAATGATGTTGATTTGAGGCAGATCATTTTGAAGGAAGCACATGAGTCTCCTTTTGCCATGCACCCTGGTGGCAAAAAAATGCATGGAGGGCTAAAGGAGCATTACTAGTGGATGGGTATGGAAAGAGATGTGGCAGAGTTTGTTTCTAAATGCCTAACTTGTCAGCAAGTGAAGGCAGAGCATCAAGTACCCGCTGGGTTGTTACATCCACTACCAGTACCAAAATAGAAATGGGAGAGAATAACGATGGATTTTGTGATGGGACTTCCGATGACACAGAAGAGTCATGATGCAGTATGGGTCATTGTTGACAGACTAACCAAGTCTGCTCATTTTCTACCAGTTCGAATGGACTACAGTTTAGAAAGATTGGCCAGGTTGTACATTGATGAAATTGTGAGACTGCATGGAGTGCCAGTATCCATCGTATCAGACAGAGATCCTAGGTTCACTTCTAGATTCTGGGGTAGTCTTCAGAGAGCCCTAGGAACTAGATTGAACTTCAGTACTGCATTCCACCCACAGACAGATGGCCAGTCTGAGAGGGTAATTCAGATCTTGGAGGACATGCTACGGGCTTGTGTGATTGAGTTTGAGGGCAGTTGGGATACACACTTGCCTTTGATTGAGTTTGCTTACAACAATAGCTACCAATCAAGCATTGGGATGCCTCCATATGAAGCTTTGTATGGCAGAAAATGTAGAACCCCATTGTATTGGGATGACGTGGGTGAAAGAAAGATGATTGGACCCGAAATTGTTCAGCAAACTAAAGAGAAAATCAAGGTGATCAGAGATCGACTAAAGACTGCATCGGACCGTCAGAAGTCCTACATTGATTTAAAGAGAAGGGATATTGAGTATGCAGTGGGTGAGAAAGTATTCCTCAAGGTTTCCCCTTGGAAGAGAATTATGAGATTCAGCAGAAAGGGAAAAACTGAGTCCTCGTTTCATTGGGCCATATGAGGTTCTGGAAAGAGTGGGTCATTTGGCATATCGCTTGGCACTACCTCCAAAGTTAGAAAAGACACATAATGTCTTCCATGTGTCTATGTTGAGGAGGTATCAATCAGACCCATCTCATGTACTACCTGTAAAGGAAATTGAAGTGAATCCAGACCTCATATATGAGGAAGAACCCATAGAGATTCTGGCTTATGAGGTGAAGCAGCTACGGAACAAGCAGATACCGTTAGTAAAAGTGCTGTGGAACCATCATTTGGGCCAAGAAGCTACTTGGGAATGAGAGGAGGACATGAGGAGACAACACCCACAGCTATTCAGAGATTGATACCAGGTAAAATTTCGAGACGAAATTTATTTTAAGGGGGGGAGAATTGTAACACCCTTATTTGCATAGCCTAGTATATTTCACTATTTCGGTGACCGGAGTCTGTTCGGACAATTAAGGGGATTAGAACCACACTTAAGACAACTAGATAAGCCATAAATACAAATAATTAGTAATTGTCAATTAGTTAAGTATAAATAAGAAAAACAGAACATAAGAAGTTAAACGAGCTGAGAGTTACAGCGATGGGTGACCTTCTCGGGAAGGATTACGAAGTCGATTTAAACTCAAATTTTGAACCGTAAAATGTGACGCTGCGGTCCTTAGGACCATTATGAACACAATGAAAAAGAGAAAATCACGAAAAAGAACTGCTATGCCAGTCAAATAATTAGGTTAGGGAGCCGAAAGAAATATTAAATTATTTGCAAACCGGGTTGAACCGGCAAGGGGCAATTTGGTCAATTGACCCCGAGAGCTAACTCCTGACCTAACTGTCAAATAAAATCAGAGAAAAGAAAATTTCGGAGTCGAGAATTAAATTAAAAAACTAATAGAAAAATAAATAAATAAAAAAGAAAATGAAAAAGTGAAGGGAGATGACATCATGCGTGACATCATGCATGATGCCATAAATATTATAATTAATAAATTTAATTAAATTGATTTATGGTCTTCCTAAGACATAAAAAAAAAAAAGAAAGAAAAAAAAATATATCAAAAGTCTTCTTCAAGCCGTCCCTCTCACTCTCCCTCTCCCTCACCAAAACCTCCATTAACGCTCATTTTGAGCTTGATCAAACCCACAATTCCACTATAGAAAGTTAAACCTCCAACATTAAACCTTGATTTCAAGCCTTGATAGAGGACTTGACAAAAAAATAACGAAGAAAAGAAGAAGGAAATTGGAGAATTCAAATCCAAGTGGAGGTGATAACTCTAATTTGAAAATTTTAGATTATTAGTTGTGTTTGTAGCTTAAAGTAACTTAGAAGTTAAAGAAATGAAATAAAATCAATTATTGAAGGACTAAACTGAAAATTAGGCCAACTAAGGTTACTATGCATATGTTTGCGTTTTGATTGAATTTAAATGTTAGGCAAGCTTGTATGAATGTGGTAGTGAGATTGAGATGCTTAAATTTGGTTAAATGCAACAATTTAGTGAGTTAGGGTTTTGGACACTTAGGGTTTAGAGACAAAAATGTGAGAAATTGGTAAATGATGTCTTTGACCTAGTTTGAGGTGAGAAATGGTCATTTTTGACCAAATGAAGTGTGTTGGAAGTGTTGGAGTTGAGGTTAAATTCGGATTCCACGTGGTCATGCTACTGGCAGCAGGACCAAGGTCCCTTTGAGAGACCAAAAATGAAAATTTACAAGTCCAATTGGTATGAGACCAATTGGGAATGAAAATAGACACTAAATGACACAATTTTCATTTAGGAACCATGCCCAAAAAGTGACCAAAACCTAGTAAACAAATTGACCAAATCCGGAAATTCTCAGTCTGCCCTGTACAAAATGACTAAATAAACAGTGTTTGTTCATTTGGCCATAACTTGAGCTAGGCAGGTCTAAATGACTCGAAATTTTACCAGTGGATAGATGAGTTATAGACTTAAAACTTTCATGAAGAACACAAACCCAAATTATGCCATTAACTAAGTCATTTGGCCACCCAAAATTGGTGACCTAAAACTGCCAGAACCAAAATTTGCCCAAAAAATCTGGGTTAAGTCCAATCCAGCAGCCATGGTTCAAATGGCTATAACTTGAGCTACAAAACTCCAAATGGAGTGATTCAAAAAGGAGAATTTAGTTAAGACAATAGGGAGCATTTTCTATGAAGGAAGTTCTGCCAAATTCTAACACAAAAATGACCAATGGAACAGTGCAACTTAAGACACCAAAATTGAAAATTTGCAAATTTGCCTAAAAGATTTAGAATTTGAGTAAACAACCAAAACCAACAAATTTAGTGACCAAAATGTGGTATGTGGCTGAAGTTGGAATTCCCATACCTATTAAGCCTTAGAAAGTCAACAAATTGACTTGAATAGTATAGTGAATAGTAACCCCGAAACAAAAAAATTTAAAGAACGTCGAGTTTAGCACATTAGACCTAGGTAAAAGTGAAGTTAAATTTATTTTTGGATTTATATTAAGTTATGGTACTGAAACACTGTAAAATTGTGTATTTTAGTTGAAAAAAACACCGGGAAAGAGCCTGAGGAATCGAGTCAAGGCCAAGAGGCGACTCGTTTAAGGTTCGTGCACAACATATAATTTTTGTAAATTATCTTCTGCATATTATTTTGAATAATGTGAAATATTGAATTATGACATTCTTATAATGCTTTTGATTTAAATTGTTGAAAGTTAATTGTTTATATTTGAAATGGCAATGTTTAGCAAATTGTTAAGATAAGTTTTGAAACCACAGTGTCATGACCATATATTTGAACACCTCACTAGCATGACTAGTGGGGGTAATCAGTTTCGAATTTTGATTCCTTCTCTGGCTGAAGTGTTGAGGTGTGTGCCTGATGCATACATTTTGCATAATCATTTAGGTTTAATTTCATAGCCATTTTATTTGATTATTAGTCACTTTTAGCTAATTTCATTAGTTATTTAGTTAGTTTTTCATAATTGTCAATTTTGGATTAATTTGTAATTTTTACTTTATTTTGTAGGAAAAATGGTGTTTTTGAAGGACTGAAAAGAAATTTTTCCATTGAGGAGTGACTTCTACAGCCAAAGATGTCAAAAACAAGTTTTAAAGTTGAAATATGCATTGGCCAAATTGCGCATAACTTGCCGCATAAGCTATGCAGATCTGCATAAGGAGAAGAAACACTGTTCCAACACCTGCCGAATTGTGCATAAGGAGAGTACATAGCTTATACAGATTCACGCCTCCCTTATGCAATCTCACGGAATTGTGCATAACCTATGCGCCTAGTAATGCAGTTTCGCATAAGTGAACCAGAAACCAGCAGAAAACTGCATAAGGGACTGCATGACTTATGCAGTCCACTTATGCAGTCTCACAAGGATTTCATTAATGAGCTGGCAGAAGATTCCGTCAGAAAATCCCTCCTAAAACACACCATTTTAGGGCTCCATGTCAGAAAATGCTATAAATAGCCCCATTTCCCATTTTAGAAGAGGAGAAAAGAAGAGGAACAAAAAGGGAAAGGTGCAGGCAGCAGCTGAAGAGTCACAATCACCTCCACACCATTTCCAATCAGATTTGGAGATTTCTTTCTTTTCTTACATTTTTCCTACCTTTCTAGTGTTTAGTTTCTTGTTTCTTAGCTTAGATTAAAGCTTTATTTTCATATAAACTCAGAATATCTTGTAAACACTATGGATAGTGAGTAGCTTTATTTTAATTCTGGAGTAAGGGATGTAATATTTGAGATATTTTGTGGATTTTGATTGGGTAATCCATATTTTGTGGTCTTAATGAGTTTTATTCATTTCTTGTGTGCTTAATGACATGCTTAGTGTAGGATCCCATTAAGTGATGTTCTTAATCCATGGTTGAGGCACTGAAAGTAGAAAACCTTGTGATAGATAATCAAGAAATTGGACTTAATTAACTTAGATCTAGAAATAGACTAAGGATTAAGAGGATTTACAGATTAATTAAGGAACTTAACGGGTCTTGATTAACTCTAACTCCACGAAAGTAGGATTAGATTGATTAAGGCACTCTTGTCTCACTCGAAAGGGTATTCAAAGGATTTAAGAATTAATCTCCTTAAAACCCATAAGTTTCACAAGATTGGATAACCAATTTAAAATCCCAAAATAGCTTGAATATGAAATCCCGAACTCCGGAATCGCCTTTTTTATCATTGTTAATTTCTAATCGAATTTAATTGCTTGCCATTTTAAATTTTGCCATATTTCAACTTGCTTATTTCAATTTGATGCAATTTTAGTTTAATTAATACATTGTTGGATAGATTATAAATCTCACACACATAGAACTCACATCTCAATAGCCATCAATTTATTACTTTAATTTCAAAAAGAGTCCAAATTAGTTAGAACTTTTATATCAAAAATTCAATCATTAACACAACTCCTCGTGGGAACGATATCTTTTCTATATTACTTGTACGACCCGTGCATTTGCGGTTGGGCATAATCAAGTTTTTGGCGCCGTTGGCGGGGAGTTGTTTGTTTAAGATTGAATTCTTGATTATTTTAGTTGTTCATAGTTTTATCTTTGTTATCTTTTCATTTTGTGTTTGTTTGTTCTTTTTCAGGTACTCTTAATCTTTTATGAGAAGAGCTACATGCACAAGTGACACATTCTTATTGTTTAATCCTGAAATTGAGAAATTTTGTAAAGCCAACAAGAAAGAAACCAGAAGAAGAAAAGAAGCATTGAGAGAAACTGAATTAGAAGCAGACATGGCTGATGAAAGAATTAGAATTGGTAGCGGTAATGCTGGTAATGGTCGAAATAATGAAAATGTCGCCCAAGGTGAAGAAGTTGTAAATGCTAATGTACCTAGGGGAAGTATGATGGATCATGCTTTTCCTCGTTTTGATGACTTGAGAGAGAGTATAGCAAGACCAAGAATTGATGCAAATAGTTACAAGATGGATTTTGGGGTTCTTCAAATGATTCAAAATTCCCAATTTGGGGGACATCCTTCTGAAAATCCACACACACATCTGAAGAAGTTTGCTATGATTTGTGATATGCAAAAACAACCTGAAGTGTCTGATGATGCAGCAAGATTGAAGCTATTCCCGTTCTCTTTGAAAGATAGAGCATTGGATTGGCTTGATTCTTTACCTCACAACTCAATTACAAATTGGGAGCAACTCACTGATGCATTTCTTGCACAATATTTTCCACCCAGAAAAACTCAAGAATTGAGGAATCAAATGACAGCTTTCAGACCAAGGGAAGATGAAACTCTTTATGAATCATGGATGAGATGGAAGGAATTAGAGAGACAATGCCCACATCATGCCATTCCGAAATGGATGATAAACCAGAATTTTTACACAAATATCACTCCTGCAATTAGAGGGATTATTGATGCTCAAACAGGAGAAGAATTTATTATGAAGCATGAAGATGAAGCTTATGAGCTATTGGAGAAAATTACAAAGAATACTCATCTTTGGAGTAGTCCAAGAGGACCAGCTCCAACTCAAAAGAGGCAAGCTGCTGGAATGTATGATCTTGATCCGTTCAACATGATTAATGCAAAGTTTGATGCACTTATAAATGTCTTGGCTAAGAAGATGGAAGATTTGAGTATGTTGGTTAGTTCATCATCATCATCTGGAAGTTCACAACAAGTTGCTTATGCAGAAGGAACTACCAGCTGTGGAGTAGACTATGGAGAGCAAGTTGCATATGTTGGTAATTATGGAAACAAGCAAATGGGGAATCCTTACTCTCAAACTTATAATCCAACTTGGAGGAATCATCCCAACTTTTCATGGGGAAATCAGCAAAGTCAAGTTCCAAATCAGAATTTTCAACCACAACAGCAACAAGGAATTCCATATCAGCAAAATAGGCAACCATTGCCTAATTTTCAGCAGAAAAATAGGAATCCTCCACCAAAACAGCAAGAACAAAGTTCCACCACAGAAGCTTTATTGCAACAGATTCTTGCTAACCAAACTAAGCATGATGAGGAGATGAGAGAGATGAAAGCAAGGTTAGAACAGATGCAAACACATAACAGAATGCTGGAAAATCAGATTGCACAACAAGCATCTTCCTCAAGTGCCAAGTCTTTTGGAAAGCTTCCAAGTCAACTGGAAAATCCAAGAGAGCAGTGTCAAGCTATTACATTAAGAAGTGGGAAAGTTGTAAATAATGAGAAGAGTGAAAAAAATGAGAAAAGTGAAAATAGTGAGAAGAGAGAAAATGAGAAAGAAATTGATGAGAGTGAAAAACAAGAAAGTGAGAAAGAAAGTGCAGAAAAATGTAAAGAGAAAATTGAAGAGAAGGAAGAGAAGTATATACCTCCAGAGCCCTACAAGCCACAACTTCCCTTTCCACAAAGATTTCAAAAAGCCAAGCTTGATAAGCAATTTGGGAAGTTTTTAGAGGTTTTGAAGAAGCTTTACATAAATGTGCCTTTTATTGATGCTCTTTCACAAATGCCCTCTTATGCAAAATTCTTGAAAGAAATTCTCTCAAACAAGAGGAAACTTGAAGACCATGAAACTGTAGCTTTGACAGAAGAATGCAGTGCTATCCTCCAAAGGAAACTTCCTCCAAAGCTCAAGGATCCAGGGAGTTTTTCAATTCCATGCCACATTGGGGAATCATGTTCTATAAAAGCTTTATGTGATCTAGGGGCTAGTGTTAGCCTTATGCCCCTCTCCATTTATGAGAAGCTCAATATGGGAGATCTTAAGCCAACCCACATTTCTCTTTAGTTAGCTGACAGATCAATTAAGTATCCTAAAGGAATTTTGGAGAATGTGCCTCTGAAGGTTGGGAAGTTCTATATACCTGTTGACTTTGTCATCTTGGACATGGAAGAGGATTCTAATATTCCAATTATCTTGGGAAGACCCTTTCTAGCTACAGCAGGAGCATTGATTGATGTTAAGGGAGAAAAATTGACTCTTAGAGTTGGTGAAGATCAATTGGTTTTCAACATTAATAACTCTATGAAGAAGCATCATTCTGAAGCTGATACTTGTTTGAGAATTGATATCATTGATGAGCTGGTTGAAGAACACTTCAGAAAGAAATATCCAGAAGATCCACTTGAAAATTGTTTGGTTCATGGAGGAGGCATAGACTATGACAACCCTCATATGGCTGCATATGCTCAACATTTAGAGGGTAGTCCACCATTCATTTCTGCTCCAGTTTTTCAACTCACACAAAAGGAAAAAGTCGAATCTAAGCAACCATCATTCAAGGAAGGAGATGCACCTAAGGTAGAACTTAAGCAACTTCCTTCTCAGCTCAGGTATGAATTTCTTAGCACTAATAACACTTATCCAGTAATTGTAAATGCTAACTTGAGTACTTTAGAGGCTGATAAGTTGTTAAGAGTGTTGAGGCAATTCAGGAAAGTTTTAGGATACACCATAGATGACATTAAGGGAATAAGCCCACACTTTTGCATGCATAGAATTATTTTGGAAGAAAATTGTAAGCCATCTATTGAACATCAGAGGAGGTTGAACCCAAATATGAAAGAAGTTGTTAAAAAAGAAATTTTGAAGTTGCTAGATGCAGGGATCATATATCCTATCTCAGACAGTACTTGGGTGAGCCCAGTACATATTGTCCCAAAAAAGGGTGGAATGACAGTTGTCAAAAATGAAAATAATGAATTAATTCCCACAAGAACAGTGACTAGTTGGCGAATGTGCATAGATTACAGAAAATTAAATATAGCCACTAGAAAAGATCATTTTCCACTTCCCTTCATTGATCAGATGTTAGAAAGACTGGCTAGGAATTCTTATTTTTGCTATTTAGATGGATATTCAGGTTTTTTTCAAATCCCTATTCATCCAAATGATCAAGAGAAAACCACTTTTACTTGTCCATATGGAAACTTTGCTTATAGGAGGATGCCATTTGGGTTGTGTAATGCACCAGCCACTTTTCAAAGGTGCATGATGGCAATCTTCTCAGATTTCATTGAAGACATAATGGAGATTTTTATGGATGATTTTTCTGTTTATGGATCTTCATTTGACATATGCTTGGCTAACCTTTCTAAAGTTTTGCAGCGATGTGCAGATACTGACCTTGTGTTAAACTGGGAAAAGTGTCATTTCATGGTTCAGGAGGGGATAGTGCTTGGACATTTGATATCTAACAGAGGAATAGAGGTTGATAAAGCCAAGGTTGAAGTGATAGAGAAGATGGCTCCTCCTACCAATGTCAAGGGAATTCGAAGTTTTCTAGGACATGCCGAGTTCTACAGACGCTTTATCAAGGATTTTTCTAAAATAGCCAAACCTTTGTCTAATTTGTTAAGTCATAACACACCATTTGTATTTAACCAAGAGTGTTTGGATGCCTTTTGCAGGTTGAAGCAAGCTCTTATCACTACACCAATCATGCAACCACCTGATTGGAGCCTACCTTTTGAAATTATGTGTGATGCTAGCAACTATGCAATTGGAGCTGTTCTTGGTCAAAGAAAGGACAAAAAGGCTTATGCTATTTATTATGCTAGTAGAACATTGGATGAGGCTCAAACAAATTATGCAACAACTGAAAAGGAATTCTTAGCAATTGTTGTGACACCCCTTACCCGTGTACAGTATACCCGAGTAAGTAATGCCACACGGTGTACTGGCACTCTCTAATATACCTTACTTAATTTGTGTCATGCTTTTGAAGTTAATTTATGCAATATGATTTGTTTTAACCATTTATCAAAAGTATTATTCATTTGAGGTTCCGAAGATTTTAAGGAAAATCCGGCGGAGTACCGGCTAAAAATGAAGAAAACAGTTCTTCGGAACCTGTTAAAAACACTTTCAATATACAATTTCATTCATACTCAACTCCAATATTATCAACAAAACTCAATATCAATATCTCAATAATTTGTCAATTTCAGGTCTCAACAACCTTTTCATTTCTCAAAACATCCCTTTCTCAGGGTTCTCATATATAAACAACCATTAAATACTCAAATTAATACCATACATGACCATAAATCTTTATTATTTACATGAACCTCAAAATACATTACATAAATCCCAAATACATATGAGAAATTAAAAAGTTAATTACAAAATGACAAAATGACATCTAGTGTCCTACCAATGCATTGCAGTGACGAGGTGACACGGACATCGAGCGAATCGCGGATGGACTCACCCGATCTGTGGTCTCTGGGCTCGCGATCGGGATCTCCGGTACCTACGCGTGGCAAAAGCAACGCTAAGCAATAATGCTTAGTGGTGCAATAATATAATAAAAGGAAATAGCAAGAAAATAAATGTGTATAGAATGTGTATTCTTTCTTTGTTTGGTATTGATATATTCATTGTTTCATTTACGTTGTTCACTTTTATTCATTTGGTTGCCCCAAGTAACCTACACTAGATGACTGGACTGGATAACGGGTAAACTGGCACTGGGTACCTAGTACCTCGGGCCGTCACACCATCGGTCACATACGTATCTCCCGGTGTGCAGCAGCTAACAAGCTGTAAATAATATCCGGCACAAGGCCAAGTCTCAATACAAAGTCAGAATGGCTAAAAGCCATGAAATCACAGAATGGCATTTTTGCCATGTGCAGTACCGCTAACTGAACCCTATTGGCATGCCAAACTATCCAAACCAATCTTGTTAGGTATACTAGGGCATTTGAAACTCTTAAATTTGTCAATTTGTGAATTTCAATTTTTTTGGTGTTACTATTCATCATGGTCAACAAAAATGTTGACTTTTAGAATAAAAATGTGTACATCAACTTTGGCACTCCCAACATACCACATTTGGTGTTTAAAACTTGTTGGCATTAAGTGTTTTTGCCATTCCAAAGTGTAACTCAACACAAATAGATTTTTCAATTTTGGTGAGTCAACTTCACTGTTCCATTGAACACTGTTACTGTTGGAATTTGAGGAAATGTAAAACATGAAAGTTGTTCCTTATTTTGTCTAGTTGAATTTCCTTTTTTGAATCACTCCATTTGGAGTTTTTAGCTCAGATATGGCTCAAAACCCAAGCTGTCCGGATATGCATTCTGCAGAAATTTACCATATCTACAGTGCATGAACAGTAACTTGAGTCACTTGGTTGAATGGGTTCTGGCCATAATTTGGGGTAGGTTCCTTCATGAAAGTTGTTTGTCTATGTCTTAAATTGTTGCTGTAAAAATTTCAGGCCAATTGACCAAATCTACAGTGAGTTATGGCCAAATGAACAGTTACTATTCATTTGGCAAATTCTGCAGAATTCAGTGCAGGGCATCCGGATTGTGGCTGAGTTTTGACCCTTTTGCTTTGGTCTTTTGGGCATGGTTTCTTCAGCAAAAATGTGCCATTATAAGCCTAGTTTCATGTCCAATTGGCCAAACACCAATTGGACTACCACTGCCCAAGTTATGGCAGTGCAAAGGGACTGAATTTTCAGTCCCTATGCTGCTGTCCTAGGCAGCCTGCAATCCTCACTTTGCAATCTCATTTTTCTGTCCCATTTATGGTCAACACATCTAAAATGGTCACTAATTGACCATTACAATGTGCCCTAACAATTTCCTAAGCCAAGTCACACTTTCACCTTTCCAAACCCTAATTTCCATATGAATTTTTACAACATGCTTTAATTAACTATCTCATTCCATAATCACATGCATACATGGTTTAATCTTGATCTCTAGTCCACTTTAAGACCATCAAAACACTCATTCCTTTTTATTCAATAGGGCTGCTGAAACCTAGGGCATGGATAGACATAGATTTCATTCATTTTAGTCACAAATTCCTACTTATTCCAAGTCTCTAACATAGAATTTAAAAAGCTTTAGATGTATATATGCACTAACCTTGTTTGGGCAGAATTTTCCCAAGCAATTCCTTCACTTTCTTGGCTTTTCTTGGCTGCCAAAGGCTTTAGCAAGGTGCTAGGGCAAGTTTTAGTGAAGCTAGGTTAGGATTTTATGGTGAGACAAGGTAGGAAATCAAGCTTGCTTGGTTGAGCTCCAATGGAGGGTGGAAGGGAAGGGTTCACGTTTTGGTGGAGAAGGAGAAGAAGAGCAGCTGGTTTTTAATTCCTTTAGCCCATTTTTAGTCTCTTTTATTGGTTAACTAATTGGTTATTTTATTGTGATTGGAGGAAATTTTTAAATGACATCATAATTTGTCATAATTTGCTTTTTATCTCATTTTTCTTTTCTTTTCTTTTCTACCACATTTTAATTTAATTTTTAGCAATATTTATTCATATTTTGAGTCATAATAATTATTTACTTAACTGGACAAGTCGGCCAAAATTCACCTCTGAAGGCGAAATGACCAAAATGCCCTCCGTTTGGCTTAACGGGTCAAAATTGGCTGTACCGATTGAAAAATTTTTCTAGATATTTTCTTGGCATTCTAATGCCATGGGAACCTCAATTACCCTTCTCTGGAGTCCCAAAAATTATTTTATAATTTTCCCCCGGGTCTAGGGCTCCTCGTTGCGAGAACCGCAACTTCCCTCCGGTTACCCATCGCTAGGGCACCGGCTCGTTTAACTTGATTGTATTTTATTTCTAAAATTTTTACTAAATTTTTCTTGTTAATATTTGAGTTAATTATGGTTCCTGACTTTAGTTTGAATATTTTTTCGGACATTCTAGCTGTCCGGACCGACACCGGTCACCGGAACAGTAAGATGTACGGAGTGGTTATCGGGAGGGTGTTACAACTCTTCCCCTCTAATTTAAATTTCGTCCTCGAAATTTACCTGATGCAAACAGTTGAGGGAACTGTTGCCTCATCGACTCTTCACTTTCCCAAGTTGCCTCCTTGGTGTTGTGGTGCCTCCAAAGCACTTTCACCAATGGAATTTGTTTGTTCCTCAACTCTTTCACTTCCCGAGCTAGGATCCGTAGAGGTTCTTCTTCAAATGTCAAATCCGGCTGTATTTCAATTTCTTCTCTGGAGATGACATGCGAAGGATCTGAGCGGTATCTTCTGAGCATGGACACGTGGAACACATTGTGGATCTTGTCCACTGTGGTAAAGCTAGCCTATAGGCTCACGGACCCACACGTTCAATGACTTCATATGGGCCAATGAACCTAGGGCTCAACTTACCTTTTCTTCCAAACCTCAACACTTTCTTCCATGGTGACACCTTGAGGAACACTTTGTCGCCAACCACATATTCTATTTCTTTTCTCTTCAGGTCGGCATAAGATTTACATGCATGCGAGGCAATCTTTAAGTTGACTTTGATTGATTTCACCTTCTCCTCGGCTGTTTCACTGTGTCCGCCCTACCATTTGTCTTCTCCCAATTCAGTCCAAAGACTGCTGAGTTCTACATTTTCTCCCATACGATTGCTTCATACGGGGCCATTTGAATACTAGCTTGGTAGCTATTGTTGTATGCAAATTCGCGATGGGAGGTATCTATCCCAGCTTCCCTCAAACTCAATGACACAACTCCTCAGCATATCCTCAAGGACCTGACAAGTATTCCACGTTATTGTTATCATTTCAATTCAATATTTGTATCAATTTCATTGGTTTCAATTATTTACCTGGATTACTCTTTCAGATTGCCCATCCGTCTGAGGATGGAAAGCTGTGCTGAAATGGAGTTGTGTACCCAAGGATTCATGCAACTTCTTCCAAAATCTCGATGTAAACCTTGGGTCTCGATCAGATATGATGGAAAGTGGAATTCCATGCAGTCTAACTATCTCACTGATATACAATTCTGCTAATCTCTCTAGTGAGTAGTCAGTCCTAACTGGCAGAAAGTGTGCTGACTTTGTCAATCTATCAACTATCACCCATGTTGCATCATGTTTCTTCCGGGTGAGAGGTAGGCCACTTACAAAATCCATGGTGACCCGATCCCATTTCCATTCAGGTATGCGTATAGGCTGTAGCAAACCTGATGGAACTTGATGTTCTGCCTTGACTTGCTGACATGTCAAGCATTTAGTCACATAGTCACCTATATCCCTCTTCATACCAGGCCACCAATACTGAAGCTTCAGGTCATGATACATCTTTGTACTTCCTGGGTGCATAGCATATACACTGGTGTGTGCCTCTTTTAGAATACTAGCTTTCAATTCCCCATCATCTGGTACGCACAGTCTTCCCTTGTAATACAGACACCCATCTGCTTTCACCCCATAGTCAGTTGCTTCTCCCTCTGAGATTTTTTTCATAATAGCCATTAGCTTCTCATCTGCCTTTTGCCCATCTAAAATCTGCTGTAGCAGGTTTGGCCTCACTAGCAACTCAGCCAAAATAGCTCCATCTCGAACCAAAGATAGACGGGCATTCAATGATCTCAAAGCTGTGATGGACTTTCTGCTCAAAGCATCAGCAACTACATTTGCCTTCCCAAGATGGTAATCAATTACACAGTCATAATCCTTCAGGAACTCAATCCATCGTCTCTGTCTAAGGTTGAGCTCCTTCTGGGTTGGCAAATATTTCAGGCTCTTGTGGTCTGTGTAAATGTAGCACTTTTCACCATACAAGTAATGCCTCCATATCTTGATCACGAAGATAATTGCTGCAAGCTCTAGATCATGGGTAGGGTAGTTACGTTCATGTGGCCTTAGCCATGCGGAAGCATAGCGATCACTTTCCCCTCTTGCATCAACACACACCCTAACCCATTATGTGAGGCATCACCGTAGACCACGAAGTCCTTTCTCGACCTTGGTGTGTGCTGCGGTGCCTCTGTCAACATAGCCTTCAACTTCTCAAAAGCTGTCCGACACTTGTCATTCGGTCAAATCGACATTCTTGTGTAACAACTTGATCATTGGAGCGGCTATTAGGAAAATCCTTCACAAATCTTACGTAATACCCACTAGCCCCAAGAAGCTTCTGACCTCAGTTGTATTTCTGGGAGGCTTCCATTCCATCACTGCTTCTATTTTCTTGGGATCCACCCTAATCCCATCAGCTGACACTATGTGTCCAAGAAATGCAATCTCATTCACCAAAAGTCACACTTGGACAACTTAGCATCTGACTTCTTTTCTTTCAGGGTTTGCAGAACAATCCTCAAATGCTCATCATGTTCTTCCCTGGTCTTGGAATACACCAAAATATCATCAATAAAGACCACTACGAACCGATCTAGGTATGGATGGAAGATACGGTTCATAAGGTCCATGAATGCCGCTGGTGCATTTTTTAAGACAAAGGGAATCACCAGAAACTCATAATGCCCATACCGGGTCCTGAATGCAGTCTTGGGCACATCTACATCCTTCACCCTCAGCTGATGATACCCTGATCTGAGATCAATCTTAGAAAATACTCCTGCTCCCTTCAACTGATCAAATAGATCATCAATTCTAGGCAACGGATATTTGTTCTTCATAGTCACTTTATTCAACTGCCGGTAATCAATACAAAGCCTCAAAGTCCCATCCTTCTTCTTTACAAACAGCACTGGAGCTCCCCATGGTGACACACTGGGGCGTATGAACCCCTTATCAAGCAACTCCCTGAATCGAAGTTTTCAACTCCCTCAATTCGATGGGTGCCATCCTAAAAGGAGCAATGGAAATGGGTCTTTGTGCGGCAGTGTCTCAATAGCAAATTCGACTTCCCTTTACGGTGGTAAACTGTGCAACTCTTCAGAAATACCTGCAGGAAGTCTCTCACTGTGGGTATGTCACTCAAGTTTGGCTTAGCCTGCCTAGTATCCACCACATGTGCTAGGTAGGCTTCACAGCCTTTTCTCATCATTCTTCTTGCAACGGTGGCTGAGATGACATTGGACAAGAAATCTGTCCTTTCCCCCACAACTGTGATCTCATTACCCTCTGAAGTTTTCAGAGAAATTCTCTTCAATTTACAATCAACTATTGCCTGATGACGTGACAACCAGTCCATTCCCAAAATCACGTCAAACTCATGGAAGGGCAACTCAATCAGGTCTGCCAAGAATTCATACCCCTGAATCCTTAACGGGCAACCCTTGTATACCTTGTTCACCACTACACTGTGGCCCAATGGATTAGTGACCAGAATATCTTGGTCACTCTCCCCTATCAGTATCCCCCTTTCTACGGGTAGGTTGATGCAAATGTATAAGTGAGTGGATCCTGGATCCACCAATGCATGCACAGGAGTAGTGTAGAGGGAGAACGTACCCCTGATGACGTCCGGGGCATCTTACTCCTCCTGAGCTCTCAAGGCATAATTTCGCGGGTGGTGCATTATCCGGCCTCTCTGTGGCTCGGATGTAGGCCTCGTGATGGTCCCACTGCGTCGAATCTGCGGATTTTCTACCTCTCTGTGGTGCAGGAGCAGGTCTTTCTGCTTGTGTTGGAGCAGCTGTAGTAGTTCTGCGTAGACAGTTCCTTAACTGATGCTCTGTTGACCCACATCTCAAACAGGCACCAGTTACTCTCCAACACTCCCCCTTGTGCCATTTAAGGCAGTGTGGACATGCAGAAGATGTTGGGGCTGGTCCCCTGAACCCCATCCTCGGAGAGCGCCCACCGATGGTGTGGGTGACCTCTCCTAGGGGTGAATCGTGGGCCCCAGGCCCGACCACGACCACGTGGCTGACCGAACTGTGCGGGAGGACCCTTAAACTTCTTCCCAAATCCGGGGTGGAACTAGACGACTGGTCCCCTCTTCTCTGTCTCTCCCTTACAGTCCGCTCATTGATTCTCACTTTTTCAACCCTTATTGCAGCTTCCACTAGCTTGCTAAATTCTGTGATTCCCAAAGCAGTGAGCCGTATCTTGATATTGTCATTCAGTCCCTCTTCAAATCTCTTGCACCTTTCAGCTTCGTTAGGGACTATTTCCCTTCCATAGCGGCTTAACCGAACAAACTCCTTCTCATACTCGGCCACTGACAACTGTCTCTGCCTCAGGTTAATGAATTCCCTTCTTCTCTCTTCCAGGTATACAGTACCCACATATTTCTTCTTGAACTCAAAGAGGAAGAAGTCCCAAATTCTGACTTAGTGCACTTCACTGAACCACAGTGTCCCACCATCCGTAGGCATCGTCTTGTAACAAGGATATAGCAGCTTCTAAGTTCTGCTCTGGGGTGCAGTGGAGTTGTTTTAAGACTCTGCCCGTTCTATTCAACCAATTCTCGGCTGCAACAGAGTCATCTTCTCTATTGCCATAGAAATCCACTGCCCCAAATTTTCTTAACCTTTCCAAGTGTGATTTCTGCTGTGGAGCTGGTGGTGGTGGTGGTGCTGCTGGCATTACCCCAGCCATCTGTCTAAAGAAGTCGGCCATTTGTTGGAACATGGCCTGTGGAGGCTGAGCAGGCTCTGCTTGAGCTGGTGGAGCAGATTCTCTCATGCCCCCAGTCTCAGCTGCTGCAGGTGGAGCATGACTCTCCACTTCCTCCTCAATGGCTCTCTGAGATGAAGGGTCCATATCTTATTCAAAATAAGAAAGATAAACAGATCTGCGTTAGTGTCACCTCGACTCTTACAAATGCAATGCATGGTATGGACTCAATCTAGGCCCAGAAACGCCTAAACCGTGCTCGATACCACTAAATGTGACACCCCTTACAGGTACGATATGCAGAGTAAGTAATGCCACACACGGTGTCTTGGCACTCTCTAATATACCTTACTTAATTTGTGTCATGCTTTTGAAGTTAATTTATGCAATATGATTTGTTTTAACCATTTATCAAAAGTATTATTCATTTGAGGTTCCGAAGATTTTAAGGAAAATCCGGTAGTATCTGGCTAAAAATGAAGAAAAAGCTTCTTGAACTGTTAAAAACACTTCCAATATACAATTTCATTCATACTCAACTCCAATATTATCAACAAAACTCAATATCAATATCTCAATAATTTGTCAATTTGTGTCTCAACAACCTTTTCATTTCTCAAAACATCCCTTTCTCAGGGTTCTCATATATAAACAACCATTAAATACTCAAATTAATACCATACATGACCATAAATCTTTATTATTTACATGAACCTCAAAATACATTACATAAATCCCAAATACATATGAGAAATTAAAAGTTAATTACAAAATGACAAAATGACATCTAGTGTCCTACCAATGCACTGCAGGTGACAAGGTGACACGGACAGCGAAGCGCGGATGGACTCACCCGATCTGTGGTCTACTGGCTCGCGATCGGGATCTCTCCGGTACCTACGCGTGGCAAAAGCAACGCGCTAAGCAATAATGCTTAGTGGTGCAATAATATAATAAAAGAAAATAGCAAGAAAATAAATGTGTATAGAATGTGTATGCTTTCTTTGTTTGGTATTGATATATTCATTGTTTCATTTACGTTGTTCACTTTTATTCATTTGGTTGCCCCAAGTAACCTACACTAGATGACTGGATCGATAACAGTAAACCGCACTGGGTACCTAGTACCTCGGGCCGTCACACCATCGGTCACATACGTATCTCGGTGTGCATGAGCGACTAACAAGTCAGTAAATAATATCGACACACGGCCAAGTCTCAATACAAAGTCAGAATGGCTAAAAGCCATGAAATCACAGAATGGCATTTTTGCCATGTGCAGTACTGCTAACTGAACCCTATTGGCATGCCAAACTATCCAAACCAATCTTGTTAGGTATACTAGGGCATTTGAAACTCTTAAATTTGTCAATTTGTGAATTTCAATTTTTTTGGTGTTACTATTCATCATGGGTCAACAAAAATGTTGACTTTTAGAATAAAAATGTGTACATCAACTTTGGCACTCCCAACATACCACATTTGGTGTTTAAAACTTGTTGGCATTAAGTGTTTTTGCCATTCCAAAGTGTAACTCAACACAAACAGATTTTTCAATTTTGGTGAGTCAACTTCACTGTTCCATTGAACACTGTTACTGTTGGAATTTGAGGAAATGTAAAACATGAAAGTTGTTCCTTATTTTGTCTAGTTGAATTTCCTTTTTTGAATCACTCCATTTGGAGTTTTGTAGCTCTAGATATGGCTCAAAAACCCAAGCTGTCCGGATATGCATTCTGCAGAAATTTACCATATCTACAGTGCATGAACAGTAACTTGAGTCACTTGGTTGAATGGGTTCTGGCCATAATTTGGGGTAGGTTCCTTCATGAAAGTTGTTTTTCTATGTCTTAACTTATTGCTGTAAAAATTTCAGGCCAATTGACCAAATCTACAGTGAGTTATTACTGTTCATTTGGCAAATTCTGCAGAGTTCAGTGCAGGGCATCCGGATTGTGGCTGAGTTTTGACCCTTTTGCTTTGGTCTTTTGGGCATGGTTTCTTCAGCAAAAATGTGCCATTATAAGCCTAGTTTCATGTCCAATTGGCCAAACACCAATTGGACTACCACTGCCCAAGTTATGGCAGTGCAAAGGGACTGAATTTTCAGTCCCTATCTTTCTTGTCTAGGCAGCCTGCAATCCTCACTTTGCAATCTCATTTTTCTATCCCATTTATGGTCAACACATCTAAAATGGTCACTAATTGACCATTACAATGTGCCCTAACAATTTCCTAAGCCAAGTCACACTTTCACCTTTCCAAACCCTAATTTCCATATGAATTTTTACAACATGCTTTAATTAACTATCTCATTCCATAATCACATGCATACATGGTTTAATCTTGATCTCTAGTCCACTTTAAGACCATCAAAACACTCATTCCTTTTTATTCAATAGGGCTGCCGAAACCTAGGGCATGGATAGACATAGATTTCATTCATTTTAGTCACAAATTCCTACTTATTCCAAGTCTCTAACATAGAATTTAAAAAGCTTTAGATGTATATATGCACTAACCTTGTTTGGGCAGAATTTTCCCAAGCAATTCCTTCACTTTCTTGGCTTTTCTTGGCTGCCAAAGGCTTTAGCAAGGTGCTAGGGCAAGTTTTAGTGAAGCTAGGTTAGGATTTTATGGTGAGACAAGGTAGGAAATCAAGCTTGCTTGGTTGAGCTCCAATGGAGGGTGGAAGGGAAGGGTTCACGTTTTGGTGGAGAAGAAGGAGAAAAAGAGCAGCTGGTTTTTAATTCCTTTAGCCCATTTTTAGTCTCTTTTATTGGTTAACTAATTGGTTATGTTATTGTGATTGGAGGAAATTTTTAAATGACATCATAATTTGTCATAATTTGCTTTTTATCTCATTTTTCTTTTCTTTTCTTTTCTACCACATTTCAATTTAATTTTTAGCAATATTTATTCATATTTTGAGTCATAATAATTGTTTACTTAACTGGACAAGTCGGCCAAAATTCACCTCTGAAGGCGAAATGACCAAAATGCCCTCCGTTTGGCTTAACGGGTCAAAATTGGCTGTACCGATTGAAAAATTTTTTTAGGTATTTTCTTGGCATTCTAATGCCATGGGAACCTCAATTACCCTTCTCTGGAGTCCCAAAAATTATTTTATAATTTTCCCCCGGGTCTAGGGCTCCTCGTTGCGAGAACCGCAACTTCCCTCCGGTTACCCATCGCTAGGGCACCTACTGCTTAACTTGATTGTATTTTATTTCTAAAATTTTTACTAAATTTTTCTTGTTAATATTTGAGTTAATTATGGTTCCTGACTTTAGTTTGAATATTTTTCCGGACATTCTAGCTGTCCGGACCGACACCGGTCACCGGAACAGTAGGATGTACGGAGTGGTTATCGGGAGGGTGTTACAATTGTCTTTGCATTGGAAAAGTTCAGACCTTACATTATTGACTCAAAGGTGGTTATATTTTCAGATCATGCAGCCATCAGGTATTTACTCCGTAAAAAGGAGGCTAAACCTAGGCTCATTAGGTGGATTCTGATGCTACAAGAGTTTGATTTGGAGATTAGAGACAAGAAGGGAGCTGAAAATGTAGTTGCGGATAATCTTAGTAGGTTGAAATTGGATGATGAAGAAATGGATGAAGTCCCTATTGATGAGTTTTTCTTGGATGAACAACTTTTCTCTCTTGTTGCTAAATTACCTTGGTATGCAGACTTAGTGAATTATCTATCTTGTGGAGTTTTACCTCTAAGAATGACATGGCAACAAAAGAAAAAGTTTTTGCATGAGGAAAAATTTTATAGATGGGATGATCCTTTACTCTTTAGGAGATGCTGTGATGGTTTAATAAGAAGATGTATTCCTGATGAGGAGACACAGAGTGTTATGCATCATTGCCATGCTTCTGATTATGGAGGACATTTTGGAATCTCCAAAACAGCTAGTAAAATTTTGCAAGCTGGTTTCTTTTGGCCAAATCTTTTAAAGGATGTGAGGAAATTTGTGTTGAAATGTGATAAATGTTAAAGGAGTGGAAATTTGTCAAAAAGAGATCAAATGCCCCTAAATGATATTCTTGAAGTAGAATTATTTGATGTCTGGGGAATAGATTTTATGGGGCCATTTCCTCCTTCATATGGCAATAAATTCATTCTAGTTGGAGTTGACTATGTGTCAAAGTGGGTGGAAGCTATTGCAACTCCAACTAATGATGCTAAGGTTGTAGTGAAATTCTTGAAGAAATTTATTTTGAGTAGGTTTGGAGCTCCTAGGGCTGTAATTAGTGATGGGGGTTCACATTTTTGTAATAAGCAATTTGAGAGCTTAATGAGGAAGTATGGTGTAGTGCACAAGATAGCTACCCCATACCATCCTCAAACTTCAGGACAAGTTGAAATTTCTAACAGAGAACTCAAACATATCTTGGAGAAAATAGTGAGCAATTCTCGGAAAGATTGGTCTGTCAAACTAGATGATGCTTTATGGGCATATAGGACTACTTACAAAACCCCTATAGGAACTACTCCCTTTAGGTTGGTATATGGTAAGTCTTGTTATTTACCTGTGGAGTTAGAACATAGAGCATATTGGGCCATTCAGACCTTGAATTTTGATCTCAAGCAAGCTGGTGAGAAAATGTTATTGCAACTTAATGAGCTTGAAGAATTGAGGATGGATGCTTATGAAAGTGCCCGTATTTACAAAGAAAGAACTAAAGTTTGGCATGATAAGCATCTTAGAAAAAATGAATTCAAAGAGGGTGATTCAATTTTGTTGTTTAACTCAATATTGAAATTGTTCCCTGGAAAACTTAAATCAAGGTGGACTGGTCCATATAAAGTTTCTAAGGTTTTCCCTTATGGAGCAATTGAAATTTGGAGTGAAAAATCTGGGAATTTTAAGGTCAATGGGCATAGATTGAAACATTATATAACTGGAGACCCAATAAAGGGAGCAAGCTGTTATAAGCTCTCCAATCCCTCACCTCTTTTCAGTGAAATGCATGAAAAGTCCAGCTAAGGACTATAAATTAGCCCTCTTGGGAGGCATCCCAAGTTCTTTTATTTTCCTTTTTGTTGATTTACTTTTATTTACATTGCTTTTGTTTTTATCTTAAATCTCCCCAAATTCAATTTTTGACATTGTTGAATCTTGTCCCTTGTAGATGTATTTCAATGGAGGAAGGTTAGTGAACTGCTGGGGAGTGATTCTTAATCTGAAATTTGTCCTTCAAACTCTCCCAAAATTGATTGATTTTTACTGCATAACCTGTGCAGGTTTGCTACCTGGTTTATGCAGAGGGAAAAAAAAAATGATGAAATTTTGCAGCAAAGGAGGGGTCTGCAGCAGATGACTTATGTTCTTGGTGAGGTTGGGTGTGTAACTTTTAAGTATTTGTGCTTATAATGTTAATATGGTGGTAAGTGAGTCATTTTTGCAGTTTTGAGCCTATTTGGGTTGTGAGATTTAAGGTGGACATACTGCATTTTCTTGGCATAACTTAGGGAGTCCATTCTCATTTGTGGATAGATGCAACTTTATGCAGATTTTATTGAGTCTTAATGTGCTAAATGCTGATTTGCAGAATTTGATTGAAATGGCATGATTCACAAATGCCTCTTATGCAGGATCCACTTCTACAAGCTTGTGTGATGCAATTTTGATGGACTTTGTATATATTGATGTGTTTTTGGTGAAAATTTCTCATAGTTTATGCTTCATGGAATTATATTTCTTCATTCTAGGGTATTTTTCACACTTGCAAATCATTTTCAATTGTAATCTCAATCTTGTTGAATTGTGCATAAGCAACTGCATAGCTTATGCAGCTTTTAGATCACAAATTTTGCCATTTTCTCATCTTGCTAAAAACTGCATAAGGATGTGCATAGCTTATGCAATCCTGCATAACCACAATTCTTGCCATTTTTCACCTCTGTTGCAAACTGCATAAGGAGAGTGCATAGCTTATGCAAACCTGCATAGCCACATTTTTGTCAAATTTCATATCTGCCGAAACTTGCATAAGTATGTGCATGACTTATGCACTTCTGCATGACTTCAAATCCTGCATTTTCTCTTTCCACCGAGACCTGCATAAGGACAGTGCATAGCTTATGCACTTCCGCATGACCACACTCTCCAAAAATCAAAACCTGCCGAGACCTGCATAAGGACAGTGCATAGCTTATGCACTTCCGCATGACCACAATTCCTACACTTCCATTTTTAACTGAAACTTGCATAAGTTAGCGCATAAGCTATGCACTCTTGCATAATCAGTTTTTCACACTGTTTATCTTCCACCGAAACCTGCATAAGAGAGTGCATAAGTTATGCACACCCACTTTTCCCCTTATGCAGCCTTAACACATATCCTGTTCAAATCAAAATTTGTTTTCGGCACCCATTTTCCCACCTCTACCTCCCGATATTCCTATTCACTCCTTTTCCCCCCCACGTCCATTTATTCCGGCATTACCCCTCCCCTTCTGCTCCACTCATCTTTCCGCCGCCTTAGCCCTAGCTACCCTCTGCATCTTTCATTTTCTCCCTCATCTCCTCCATCCTCACCATCGGTAACCCAATGGAATCGCCTCCTCATTCCCCTCAAACCTCCCCTCTCCAAGTTTCGCCCTTGGCAATGCGGCCTCCCAACCCCGATTCCCCTCCACAAGAAACCCCTCCTCCACCTCCCACAGCCACTTACAAGAGAAAAATCAGGTCGAAATCCACCCGACCCATAGCTTCTGCACCTCCTCTCTCAAAACGCAAAGAACCACCCACCACCCCAATGTCAGAGCCTCCACCCAAAAACCCAAAAACTTCAGCCTCCACACAAGCCAAATCACCCTCTTCCAGCAAAAAGCAAACATCAGTAGCAACACAGGTATCAAAACTACCTTGGCCTTTTCCTTATGCAACTCACAAGGCAACCTTTAAGAGACTCAAGGACAGGAAAATGCAACCCACTAGGTATATTTCTGCAGAGGCCCTTCAATCAGCTGGTTTATTTGATAATGTTGTTGCCTACCTTGATGGTATGGGTTGGATGGAATTTGTGCATAAGCAAGAAATAGTTTATCCAGCTTTAGTTTTGGAATTTATTTCCTCATTTTCTGCTACCCTGAAATTGCATGACGTAGATTATAAGCCAACTATGAAATTTAGATGTTTGGGGCAAAATAGAGAGTTATCATTGGACCAATTTCATAGCATTCTTGGGTTTGCAATTGATGGGCTATTTAGAGTACCATATACAGGGGTTGAGGTAGCAAACAAAGGTATTTGGAATGCTGCTCAGTTTTGGAGAATTATCACAAACCAACCTCAGACTTTTTCTGCTGGCAGATCCAAAACTTCTCAAATACTAGACCCTGCACTTAGATTTATCCATAGGCTTATTGCTAGCACTATCTTGGGCAAAGGGACTAGTTCTGGTGCTGTTGGGAAATCTGAATTATTCATTTTATGGTGTGCTTTTCACAACGTCAAGGTTTCTCCTGGTTACTTCTTTTGTGAGCATGTATTACATATTGCTACCAAATCCATAGGTGACATTGTCTTGGGTGGGCTCATAACTGTCATAGCCAAACATTTTGGTTTTAATCCGGAAAAGCATCCAATACCAGCACTTTCAGACACTCTATATTTTGATGCCACACACCTATCCAAAACTGGATTCAGTTTGCCACCTTCTGAACCCACTGCACAACCTGTCCCACCAGTCCAACAGCATTCTACTGAACCTACACCACCCCCTCAGTCTGCACAGGACATCCCAGCAGATTCTGCACAACCTACACCTCCTACAGCTAAACCCTCTACATCCACAGCACCTCCTCCCTTCAACACTAAAGCCTTATTCACTTATCTTGAAAGGCTTAGTGATGATATACATTTTGTGGATAGGAAGCTTGACACTGGTCTTGATACCCTCAAAGATCGTCATGATCAACTATTTGACTTTGTCATGGAAACCAGAGATAAGCATAAAGAATTAAAGGAAATGATGAAGCAGCTCATGATTTTTCTGGGAATGCCACCTCCACCTCCATCACCTCCTCCAGCACCATCACTTCGACAGCAACCAGCTCCAACCAGCCCCTTAGCAACATCTTTGGACAAGGGCAAAACAATAGAATTAGATTAGTTTCTGTTTTACTTTTGTTCAAACTTTTAAGAGTTTTTCTTTGTAGATATGTTCAAACAATTTTAGTTTGTTTTGAATTCTGTTTTTCTTCTATTGGATGGCTATTACATTAGTTTTTCATTGATTTTCATTGCCTTTACTACCCTTTTGTGCATACTTGTCCATACATTGTATATATTTGCATGCTTCTACTGGTGGTTGCACATTTTTCCTTGCTAATCATCATGCAGCAGCTTTTGAATATACTGCACAGGCTGTGAATCCCCTTACGCAAATGTTCTGCATAGCCTGTGCAGTCCTTTATGCCACTCATGCAGAACTGCACAGGCTGTAATCCCCTTATGCAAATGTTCAGCATAGCCTGTGCAGTCCTTATTGCCACTCATGCAGAACCGCACGGCTTATGCACCCTACTCATGCACCTGTTCTGGACAGCACTTTACTCTTCATAACCTGTGCAGCTTCTTATGCATCCCCATTATATCTTGAATTCTCATCTGCTCTATATAGGTAACTCTTTCTTTTTGCTCTTAATTTTCACTAATCCTGGTTATTCCCTTTGCTTTGAGTTTTTATAATACACTGCTTGAGACATTGAGGACAATGTCTAATTTTGAGTTTGAGGGTGCACATTTTGATTTTTGCTTCATTTTTCACATTTTGAGTATAGGAGCATCTCTTCCCATTCCATTTACATATATTGTAAATATTTTACATATACATCCTTACATACATATACATAACACATTTACACACACATTATACATCACTTAGAAATTGTACACATTGCACACAAATAGACTTCCTCCATTTAGTTAATGCATTACTCATTTTTAGGAATCATGCATCATGCATTAAAATCTTTTGCCAAATCCCTTGAGTATTGAAAAGTTGCCTATGAGAGTGATTTGACTTACCTTTAGTTGGGTTTGTGGATTGAAAGTTTCCTAAGAGGTGCAAGGTTTTGAAGTGTTTATCCCTTGCCTATATCTTCTTAGCCAAAAAGCCACCCAACTAGTCCTTTAGAGATTGGAATGTTTAAAGAGAGTTATTGGATATAAGGTAGTCAAATGATGTCTCACCAATCCTAGAACAAATTTTCTAAACCTTTCAAGGCGAAATACCAGCTTGTACTTGAAAAGAGAGATGATTAGGCATTCTTTGATTTAAACCTTCTCATTTTAAACCTTTGGCCCTTTTCCTAGTTAAAATTGACCCTTGAAAAACCCCTTTGAGCCTTTTTATCCCTAATTTTTCTTGAAATCCTTATTGCTACCTAGCCAATGAACCAAACACTCCAACCCTTTTCATGAGGATAATTGAATATTAGGTACACTTTATAAAAAAATAAAATAAAAAAAGAGAAAAAAAAAATACAATAAAAGGGAGAAGAAATACTTGTCATATTGTAAAAGTGCTAGTATATGTACTTTTCATTATTGTCATTCAAATTGAAAGAAATCCACCCAAAGTATTAAAAGAAATGAGTTTGGGGGTGGCAATTTTAGGGACAATCATCAAAAGAAAATGCAAAATACAAGTTAAAGTATCAAAATGTCCCTCCATTTTTATGTGTTTTGTAAAATATGCTAGCACTTGACAACTCTCATTGTGTATTTCTCTCCTCTATAAAAATATATAAAAAAAAAGAGAGAAAAAGAAAAAATATATATATAATGGAATAAGAAGTGTGCCTTATGTTGTCAAGATTGGAAATATTCTCATGCTTTGAATCCTTTTTACCCATTTTTCTTCTTAGCCTCATTTTGAACCCCATGGCCCCATTACACCCCTAAAAAGACCTTTGATCTCTTGATAGTACTTGCCACATTAGTGGAGATAGGAGTATGGAATTTGCCTATGGGATTGAAAAATTATCCATTCATTCATTTAATTCCATCATTCTATATAGAGACACTTTGACCATTGATTGTCCTAGAATTCCTTTTGAGCATGACTTTCTCTTTTGATTGGTTGGTTTTGGAATTTTGAATGATAATTGACTTGATGGCTAAGCGGTGAAAGCTTGGATAAGCATTAGATTCTTTGCATTTTGAAGGATGGGTATATGGATTGCTGGTATGGCTGAAGGTGTGTTAAGTTACTTTAATAGGTAAATTTCATAGCTCTTTGGATAAGGCACCCCTAAAAATTTTGCATCACATTTTAAAGTTTGCTTGAGGACAAGCAAAAGCTTGAGTTTGGGGGTATTTGATGCATACATTTTGCATAATCATTTAGGTTTAATTTCATAGCCATTTTATTTGATTATTAGTCACTTTTAGCTAATTTCATTAGTTATTTAGTTAGTTTTTCATAATTGTCAATTTTGGATTAATTTGTAATTTTTACTTTGTTTTGTAGGAAAAATGGTGTTTTTGAAGGACTGAAAAGAAATTTTGCCATTGAGGAGTGACTTCTACAGCCAAAGATGTCAAAAACAAGTTTTAAAGTTGAAATATGCATTGGCCAAATTGCGCATAACTTGCCGCATAAGCTATGCAGATCTGCATAAGGAGAAGAAACACTGTTCCAACACCTGCCGAATTGTGCATAAGGAGAGTGCATAGCTTATGCAGATTCACGCCTCCCTTATGCAATCTCACGGAATTGTGCATAACCTATGCGCCTAGTAATGCAGTTTCGCATAAGTGAACGAAAAGCTGAATCGCATAAGGGATCGCATGACTTATGCATCCACTTATCTGATCCACAAAGATTTCATTAATGAGCTAGCAGAAGATTCCCTCAGAAAATCCCTCCTAAAACACACCATTTTAGGGCTCCATGTCAGAAAATGCTATAAATAGCCCCATTTCCCATTTTAGAAGAGGAGAAAAGAAGAGGAACAAAAAGGGAAAGGTGCAGGCAGCAGCTGAAGAGTCACAATCATCTCCACACCATTTCCAATCAGATTTGGAGATTTCTTTCTTTTCTTACATTTTTCCTACCTTTCTAGTGTTTAGTTTCTTGTTTCTTAGCTTAGATTAAAGCTTTATTTTCATATAAACTCAGAATATCTTGTAAACACTATGGATAGTGAGTAGTTTTATTTTGATTCTGGAGTAAGGGATGTAATATTTGAGATATTTTGTGGATTTTGATTGAGTAATCCATATTTTGTGGTCTTAATGAGTTTTATTCATTTCTTGTGTGCTTAATGACATGCTTAGTGTAGGATCCCATTAAGTGATGTTCTTAATCCATGGTTGAGGCACCGAAAGGAGAAAACCTTGTGATAGACAATCAAGAAATTGGACTTAATTAACTTAGATCTAGAAATAGACTAAGGATTAAGAGGATTTACAGATTAATTAAGAAACTTAATGGGTCTTGATTAACTCTAACTCCACGAAAGTAGGATTAGATTAATTAAGGCACTCTTTGTCTTACTCGAAAGGGTATTCAAAGGATTTAAGAATTAATCTCCTTAAAACCCATAAGTTTCACAAGATTTGATAACCAATTTAAAATCCCAAAATAGCTTGAATATGAAATCCCAAACTCCGGAATCGCCTTTTTTATCATTGTTAATTTCTAATCGAATTTAATTGCTTGCCATTTTAAATTTTGCCATATTTCAACTTGCTTATTTCAATTTGATGCAATTTTAGTTTGATTAATACATTGTTGGATAGATTATAAATCTCACACACATAGAACTCACATCTCAATAGCCATCAATTTATTACTTTAATTTCAAAAATAGTCCAAATTAGTTAGAACTTTTATATCAAAAATTCAATCATTAACACAACTCCTCGTGGGAACGATATCTTTTCTATATTACTTGTACGACCCGTGCACTTGCGGTTGGGCCACATCAGTGCCAATAGAAGAAGAAATTGAATAGATATCCATATATTTGAGCTAGCTAGCCTTGTGATGTGACTTCTCCTTAGCCTCTGGCTATTGAGATTATATTTGTTTCGAATGGCATGATATAACTGTGGGTCTTACGAAATGTGTTTTGGCACTTCGAAATGAACTTGTTTGGAGTAAAATCTCATATTTCATGTTTTGAATTTAATTCTCATGTTCAGTCGAATTTTTGAATAAATGTGATTTAAATTCTGCATAAAGATTATTTTAGTATGTTGTGCACCACTGAGTCCTAGTACTCAGTGATAGCTGTTATTGTTGTCGCAGATATAGAGACTAGAGGAGCAGCGGATTGAGCTGCTGAGGACAGGGGAGCTACCTGCTTGAAGTTATATCGGGTATATTTTATACCCTGATTGTAGAAATTTATTTTGATGTATGTAATGTACGTAAATGTATGGACATATAAAATTGGTCTTGAACAACTTGTACAAAGTTTGTATAAATTTTGTAATAAAATTTAGTTTGAATTTCTTTTAATGTAAATTTTTACAATGATGTATATAAATTACTTTGTTATTAATGAAATATGAATGGTAGTATTTTATTTTGAATTGAATGAAATTCATTAATGGTATTTGATGATTTTTGGATATTGGAAATGGTGAATTCGAATTTTGGAAGTTGATAAATGTGTTGAAATTGATTGAGATGATTGTGAATTTGAAGAAGTTGTTGAGAAAAATTATTGGAAGTGCCTTTTTTTCAGGCATTTGAAGAACTGTTTTCTCAAAATACAGACGGCACTCTGCCGAAATTTTTATAAAATTTGCGAAAAAATAAAATGGGCCAAAATTTTCAACTAGCTTTCAACTTTAATTAAATATTTTGATACCAACTAGAAAATGCTCACCACTTAACAAAAGTAAGAAAATTGTTTTAAAATCTCATGTAGGGTACTTAATGAGTTATCGGTAGGTGAAGTTCGGTAGTTTATTAGGTATTCTACGGGATTATGTTATGCCTCACAGTAAGTTCCCCACCTTACATTTGCTCTGGACAGGGTTTTGCATTAGAATGTAACTACAAGTTGTTCTACTTCTGTTTCAATTTTGTTTATCTAGCCTTTCTCAAGGAATCACTGTTGAGGTTCTACACTTCATTCCCTTTAGTATGTGCTTTTACAGATTATTATAATCCCACTGCAATACTGTGAGTACATGAACAACGTTGTACGTCTCCAGCATTTCTACCCAAAAGTACGAGTATACATATAGTCCAACCATCAAAATCAGGTCTTAATCTTTCTTTAACAACTTTACTTTTGTAAGCATATGCATGACTGTTGATCACCACCTTTTTCTTCTTCCCCTCCTAGATGCCGATTATTTTCACTCTGCCTGAAAAAAACAGCACCTTCCACCCATTTCCATGGAAAAGCTTCAGCCTTGCCAGTTTCTTTTCATTCTATTTCCTTTCCTAACCATTCAGTTCTGTTTTCTCATTCTTCCCTCCTCAGGTTACACTCCTCCTGATAAGTACTTCATTAATTGTGGATCACAGTCCAACGCCAGTCTTGGGCAGCGAACTTTTGTTGGCGACCTCTCTTACCCTGATGGTTCTGTCAAGAGCAGCAGCCAATCAGAAAATACTTCACTTTATCAAACTGCAAGAGTTTTCCACAAATCATCTTCATATCGTTTGCACATCTATGAGAGAGGCACATACATAATAAGACTCCATTTCTTTGCCTTCTCATCACCAGATGCTAATCTGGCCAGTGGTCTATTCAGTGTCCAGGCTTCTGGGTTTCTATTACTATCAGATTTTAGTGTCTCTCTAAGTAATTCGCCTATGATTGAGGAATTCTTGCTCACCTTAGGCAGGGGAAAATTTGTTATTGACTTCATACCTTCCCATAGATCTTTTGCCTTTGTAAATGCTATAGAAGTCTTTCTTGCTCCAAAAAGCTTCATCCCTGACAACACAACTCAAATCACTGCTGCAGGAAAGAAAGGCAATTTCAGTGGGTTGCTCTCTCAGGGCTTGTATACTAACTACAGGATCAATGTTGGAGGTTCCAACTTCACAGCAGCTAGCGATGGGCTGTGGGGAAATTGGATACGCGACGATGATTTCTTGACTTACCCTGAAACTGCAAAGATTCTGAGCCACTGCTTAATGGTCCGCAGAATATTGAGTATGTTGCTCCTGATCTTGTATATAGGACTGCTAAAGAATTGAAGCAGACAAATTTTTCCAATATAACTTGGGGTTTCAATGTCAGCAAGAATTCTCATTACCTTGTTCGGGTACACTTTTGTGACATTATTAGTACACAACATGGTGCTCTCAAGTTCTATTTTCATATTTATAGCAACTTCGGTGCGAATATCAGTTCTTATGACATAACTAGACGTCTGGCACCACCATTTTACTTTGATTTTGTTGTTGAGTCAGATAATTCTGGATTCATAAATGTAAGTTTGCATCGACTCAATGATTCTCAACTCAATGATTTTGCAACTAAAAATGCCATTTTGAATGGACTGGAGATTATGAAAATACTTCAAAAAATCACAGAAACCCAAGAAGAAAACACAGCCTATTATGGTTGGTTCAGTAAGTACTTTGCTATTTGTTGTGGTCTTAATAATAGGTTTACTGGTGATCCTGAAATCCAGAAGAACAAAATCTTATAGGACTTCAGGTAGGCCATTTTCTATGCCTCTTTATGGAGGAAGTTCTTATAATTGGTCGTCTGAAAGAACTGCCAATGTGTCCATTGCTCCTGACTTGAAACTGGCATTGAAGATACCATATGTTGAAATACAGCGCGCAACGAAGAACTTCAATTCAAAATTGATGATTGGAGAGGGTGGGTTTGGGAAAGTCTACAAAGGAATACTCCGTGAAGGTGTACAAGTGGCAGTGAAAAGAAGTGAACCAGGTCATGGGCAGGGTATTTTGGAATTCCAAACTGAGATCATGGTCTTATCCCAAATTCGCCACCGTCATCTTGTTTCCTTGATTGGATATTGTGATGAGAGGTCTGAGATGATATTGGTTTACGAATTTATGGAAAAGGGTACTCTGAGAGATCATCTTTACATATCAGATGCGGATTCTGAAAAGTCAACTTCACGATCTGAACTGTCATGGGAGCAAAGACTTAAAATTTGCATTGATTCTGCAAAGGGACTTCATTATCTGCACACTGGCTTAGCAACGAGAATCATTCACCGTGATGTTAAGTCAACAAACATCCTGCTTAATGAAGATTATATAGCTAAAGTTGCTGATTTTGGTCTTTCTAAGTCAGGTCCTCTGGATCCAGACGAGAACACAGGTGTAAAAGGCAGCTTTGGTTATCTGGATCCTGAATATTTTATGTGCCTACAATTGACAGAAAAATCTGATGTTTACTCTTTCGGAGTGGTACTTCTTGAGGTGCTTTGTGCCAGACCAGCTATTATGACCACCGATCGGAGGGAGGAGGTGAACTTAGCAGAATGGGGGATGCTTTGGCAAAAGAAAGGGCAGCTTGAAAAAATTATTGATCCTGCTCTGGTAGGTACCATCAACTCTAGTTCATTGCGAAAATTTGGTGAAACTGCTGAGAAATGTTTGAGGCCTATTAGCGTGAAGAGGCCTATGATGCATGATGTGTTGTGGGACTTGGAATTTGCATTGTGGCTTCAGCTAACTTCAAAGCACACAGATATAGATGATGACAGCATGAACAGTGCACCTATGGAACTGGCATTTCAAATTGTAGATCACCTTCCATCTCATAGAGTACCAGCTGAAGAAGACGATTCATTTGCAGGAGGTGATGATAGTAGATTTAATGGCTAGTGGGGTGTTCTCCCAACTGAAAATTGATGCTGGCAGATAATCTCGACTGGTCAGATTCAGGATGAATCATGCATGTTTCTCCTCCTCTTTCTTCTACTTCTTCTTCTTCTTCTCTCTCTCTCTCCCTCTTCTTTTAAATCTCTGATGAGTCGACCTTAATTTCTTATGGCTTGAATGTAATCCTTAAAGTCTGTAGACGAGATTATGTCATTGATTCCTAAATATAATAAAATTTCTAAATAATATAGCTAGAGGGACTCGGGTCCTTCCTCAGCCTCCTCAAGACGTTCAGCAACGCTTGTTAGGGGCTCTGATTTATTTATTTATTTATTTTAGAATTTATTTCGTCCTCTTGAATAAAAAAGAAAATTAATTAGAATAACCCCTTATATATAAATAGACTAAATTCATATATATAATTTGAGTAATTTTGATAATTGAAAATTTTTTTATAAAAATAATATACAGCATGGTGTAAATGGTTAATTTATATATCATTTAGATTCTTTAATTAAATGATAAGTTAAGAGAAATGAGATTGAAGTAATTTGATTGAAGCGTAGACATATGGAGACTCCAGTTAGACAAGTAGAGCACAAGAGATAGATTTAAATTGACTTGGAGAAGAATAGTATTACACATTCTGAGGATTTAACCCAAAATCGTTTAAAACGAAGAAAGCGAATTCATATAATCGATCTCAGGATAAAGGTTTAATTGAGTTGAGTTGGGTTAAAGATTAAATGTTAACATATATTATAATTTTATATTAATATTTTTTTAAAAAAATTTAATTTTGACTCTTAAGAAATTTCAATTATTTATTTTAAAATAAAGTATAATTTATACTCTTTTGAAATTATTATTAATAATAAGAAGAAGAATAAGATTTTGGCTTGAAATTAATTAATTGTATAATCATATATTATTAAATTATTGGTTTTTAAAAACAATAACAATATATTGCCATAATGAATACTTTTGCAATTTGTATGGTTGATATTTTGACAATTCAAGTCCGCGATAACTATTCAACTCTTCTTTCTTACGCAATACCAATCGCTCCTCTCAACTCCCAACTCCATTGGCTTTAATCAATCGCTCTTCAAAGTAAATCACAAGGCAAGTAATTCTCACCGTTTTTCATGGAGAAAAGACACTTCCGTGAAATCCCATATTCTTTTTCGTCTCTTCTTTTTCTCCTCCACTTCTTATCGCTTCAACTTCCCTCTTCAGCTTACACTCGCCCCGAAGAGTATTTCATCAGCTGTGGTTCAGACACCAATATATCCTCCGCCGGCCGGACCTTCACCGGTGACTCATCTTCTGGAAATTCTCTTTCCTTCACATTCAAAGGGCAGAGCAGCACTGTTAAAGATAGCGACAGATCAACGAAAACACCATCTCTGTATCAAACAGCTAGACTTTTCAGGGAAAATTCATTTTATGAGTTCGAAATCAGTACCTCTGGTACTTTTCTGCTACGCCTACACTTCTTTGCTTTCTCATCCCTAGATAATCTCTCCGCAGCTCATTTCGATGTTTCGGCTTCTGGGTTTTCTTTGTTAAAGAATTTTACTCTGCAAACCAGTAGCAGCACTCCCTTAATAGAGGAATTCTTTCTTAGCATCAGTATAGGCAAAGAAATTAGACCGGATGTTTATGAAGATGCTAAACTTTATAAAGAAAGAATTAAGGGTGGTATAATAAGCACATTAGGAGAAAAGAATAAGAATTATAAGAGGGAGGTGTTATTCTCTTATATAATTTTGGTATAAGATTATTTTTTGAAAAATTGAAGTCAAAGATAGATAAGGCATTACAATGTTATAAAGGTATATCCATGTGAAACTGGATATAGGTATTTTTAAAGTTAATGGGTAAAGATTAAAGCACTATATTATTGGAGAGTTCATACAAAAGTTTATAGAGGTTTCATGGCTTAGTTCCCCAATTAGGAATATTTAGGTGATTTGGAGTAGAAGGTCAATTTTAAAACCTTAAACAAACGCTTCTTGGGAGGTAACCTAAGTGAATTTTTTTATAGTTTATTAATTTTCTATTTCATCTCATTTTAGTTTTCACCCTTATTAAACTCAAAAGTGGCATTTGTTTATCTTTTATAGGTCATTCATGAAGATCGGGCAAATTGAGATTTGTAGCAAAAAGGAAAGAATTGAGAGGGAGTAAGTATAAAACAACTTTCTACATTTATCTAGTTCTTGTGAACAATAACACTTTTAAATTTGTACTAAATTGCTGATATAGAAAATCTATTTCATAGCACATGTTTAAAGATGTGTCTTGTGTAAATTTTGTGAAATGCAACTTGAATGACGATCAATTTTGATATTCAGGACTGATGTGAGCTTTATTGAAGTGCAAAAATAATGTTTGTTGAGTTTTATCTTTTAGTGTATATATAATTTTTATAGTTTGTTAGAATTTGCATAATTTTGTTTAAGTTACTGTTTATGTTACAGTTCATGCTACTGTTCATGTTGCTTAAGAAGTCAATTTCTATGTCTTTTCTGCAATTTTTAAATGCATGGAATTTGTCTCAAATGCTGCTGAAAGTGTGTTTTGGGTATAAGCTTAGGAATAAGTCCATTTCATTACGCAGCAAGGGTCATCTACAATTTGTGCCTAATTTGAGCTATTTGTCTCTCAATTCCCACATATTTATATCATGCTTGATAAGTATTTGAGAGATGATGAACTTAAATTTTTAGATTTTCTGGTGTTTATGTGTATTTGATAATTGCTGAGGGTCATGATAGCATTCCATAGCATTTTGACTGTTTTTGGTAAGTGAAATCACAATTTTTCCCAAAACCTGCCGAAACTTTCTAATGATGTTGCTTATCCTAAGCTGTACCCTATGCAAATCCTGCTTAACCCCAAGCAAATTTGTGCTTACCCTAAGCATTACCCCAAGCCACCAGTTGTTTGCCCTAAATTTCAAAGTCCTAAATTTCTGCCACTTTTATCCCTTTGTCTCTCCCGAAAAACCAAAGCACACTACCACACTCTCCCCCATACCTCCAAGCGCTTCTTAGGAAGTTAAAGGGATTATTTCTTCTTATTTAATGGTGAGAACTAAGGTTTGATCTACCCACAAATCCCAAAAATCCAAAAAAATTGCTAAATAAAAAATGGAACACCCATTTTCACCTTCTGCTAGCGTTAACCCTAACCCAAACCCACCACTACCACCACAATCACCACCACATTCACCACCACCACCCTAAGACCAAACACCTTCCCTCATTCTGCCTACAGCTCTCACACCACAATAAGAAGCTGCCATAGAAACCCCCATCCTTGCCCTTGCCATCGAAACCCCTTTTGAAACACCCACTATCGAAACTCAAGTTCAAGAACCAATGCCTGAACCTGCGCCAACTCAAGCCAAACCTAAAACCAAAATCAAAATGGCTGCAGGTAGGACCAAGAAAGTCTCTGTCACAAAAAGAAAAGGGTCATCTCCTATTCCTATGGACTTAGAATCTTCACCAAGGGTTTCCTCAGAGCCAGTTAGTAAGAGAACAAGGTTAGCATCATCAATTTCATCACCAGTTGATCCAATCCCTGTATTTTAGTCACCTTTGACATCTTCTCAGCCTACTAGTGCTTCCGCAGTACCTTCAGCGTCTGTAGATGACATAAAGGAGGTAACTTCTCCATTAGCTTAGGCCTTTAAAGACATAGATATGAAAAATGCATATGAGAGTTTAGCCTCCAAACCCATTTCAGCAAATAAATATATGGATGAGCAAATTTTAAGAGAATTGGGAATATATGATGCTGTGTTTGCTTATTTAGATGCTATCAATTGGACGGAGTTTGCTAGGATTAAGGAACCATTGTATAAAGACTTAACTTTGGAGTTTTTGAGTTCCCTAAGGTTGAATTTCAAACCTAATGTCCCTAGCCATAGAGATGTAATTTGCTTCAGATGCGTTGGTGTAGATAGGGAGTTAGATATGGGCTCTATGAGTGCAATCTTTGGTTTTCAGGATGCTGGGTATAAGAGCATTGAGTGGCAACAAACCATCTATGATCCTATTAAGTTCTGGAAGGAAATTGCTCCTTATGGAGGTTATTATAGGCAGAGGACAGCAAAGGCAACCAGGATTATAGATCCTGTGTTGAAATATCTTCATAGATTTATCTCTTACACTGCCTTAGGCAGAGGGCACAGTAATAGCATTGTGGGTGCTGGAGATTTATTTTTCTTGTGGTGTATGAAGGAGAGAAAATCAGTTATCATAGCCTACTTCTTAGCTACTCATTGGCACCAAACTGTCACAAGGCACACCACAGGTAGCATAGTTTTTGGAGGATATATAACTATCATAGCCAATTCATTTGGCTTTGATGCTAGTTTATATAAGCTTGTGCCAGTTTCTGGTGAATCATCTTTTGACAGCACAATGTTGCTTCACATGGATCTTTGTGAGAAGAAAGGGCACACTTATGTGTTATTACAGCAGCATAGTGATGTTAGTGGGTCTGCAACACTAGGTGCTTATGCACTAGTAGAACCTGTGCAAGCACCTCAAGTAGCTACTGAACAACAGTTTTCACCAGAAATTCTATTCGTTTTAAGATCCTTAGAATCTAAAGTAGCCAGCTTTACTGTCCAACCATCTGTTCCTCCAACTGAAACCACAGAAATTCTTGAAACCTGGAACGGGTTAGAAGTTAAAATTGATGCTTTGGGTCAGCAGCAGGTAAAACAGCAGAAGAAGCTAGAAAAGAGGCTTGAAAAGAGGCTTAAAAAGAGATTTTCATCTCTTAAAAGGAAACAAAAGCAGCAGGAAATTCAAATGTTAGAGCTCTACAAAAAATTAGCCCAATCTTTCAACAACCTATATCACTGGGGCCAAGACAAGCTACAACAGATGAAGGACCTCACAGAAAACTTAGAAACAGCCTTTGAAGCTTCAGATCACCAAGAAGCTCCTGTAAAATCTGAAGCAGACCCTGATGCACTAACCCCTGTGCCACCAGTAGACCCATCAATAATAGCAAAGCCTTAACAGCAGCAATAGTAGCAGCAGTTTCTTTAGTTTAACAGTAGTTTAGGCTTTATTCCAAACTTAGTTTTATTTCAGTTTTAGTTTATGTCTTGAGTTTACTTTTGTAATTTATCTGTTAAATTCGAAACTTTGGTCACAATTGTAGTTTCTTTTATTTTATGACTGTGCTTGCACTTTGCAAATTTCCTATAGCTTACTTTTATCTTACTTTATTTTATAATATGCTTTTGCAGTAGTGAATGCTCTTTGGTTTGATTCTTGCTTTAACTATTAGATCTTATTTTATTCTACTTTTTCCTTTTCATTTTTTTGCATATTATTTTTGTACTTTATCTTTTATTCAATTCTAATTTTGTCGATATTGATGAGTTACACGGTTTACCTTCAGCCACATATGTTTAATTTCATCGTAAGGTACTGGCTTACTTGCAGTTCTTTATATTTTTAGCATGTTGCTACTGCTTACGATCTTACTTAACCATATGCAAACCTTACTTAACCCTGAGCAACAGGTTAAGCAACATCTTAAGCACCTTCTTAAGCATTATAAATTCATATATTTTGGATACTTTTTCACATTTTTCTCTCTAACGCTTCATTGTTAATATCATTTTGAGCTTAATTTGGAAATTCTTGAGCATATATTGATTTAATTCCCAATAGTATATATTTCATTAATTGATTAGCACACACAATTTTGTCCATCTTTGCGTTCATTTTAGACATTAAGGACAATGTCTCATTTGAGTTTGGGGGTGAGGGCAAAATTTTTAAAAAAATTTTCATTCATTCATATATAGTTAATCCATACACTTATACCACACATATGTCTATACTCATACATATACACTTGCATATAGTTTTCACATAGATGACACTTAGTTATAATTTGATTTTTGTATTTATTTTAGGATCATGCATATCATAAAAATAAATTTTTACCTTGTCCTTAGAGGATTAAGAATTACTTTGAAGAGCAATTGAGCTTACTTTTAGAATGGTTTGATGGATTGAAAGTTCTGAATAGGTGCAAGGTTATTAGATCTCTGCCTTAGTTTATATCTTCTTAGCCAAGGGTCACCCAATCAATTGCATTGGCTTTGAGTGCCTAGAAAAAACTCTAGGATAAAAAGTAGCTAATTGATGTCTCACCAATCCTAGAACAATCCTTCTAAACCTTTCAAGGCAAAATCATAGCATGCACTTGAGAAAGAAATGATCTAGGCATTCTTTGGATTTTAAATCCACATTTTAACCTTAGCTGACCTTACTTTAAAAATTCCCTTTGGAACCAATTTGAGCCTACATTGATCCCTTTCATTTCTTTGGAACCCACATTACTGCCTAGCCATAAACCCAAACGCTTACATATCCTTTATGAGAATAATTCTTTGAGTGATAGATATACTTAAAAAAATAATAAAAAAAAGAAAAAATATATATAAAAAAAGAAAAATATATATAATAATTAGTTAGGAGAAGTCACTAAAGTAAAAAGGCTAGCAAATTTAATTGTAGTATGTAAAGTAATTCACCTCTTAAGTACACAAAGAAATGAGTTTGGGGGTGAATAAAAAAGGGCAATTGTAATTCAAAGTCAATGTTATTTATGTAGTCCCTCCAAAAGCATCAAAATTGTATGTTAGCATTGGTGAATAGTTATAAAATTCCCTCTCCCATTTCCAAAAAAAAAAAAGGGTTGTTTGTTTTGATCTTTTAATAATTTGATTATTCTCCTATTTTGTTACCTTTATCTTTTCCTTGTTAGCCACATTATCACCCCCTTAACCCCATTACAACCCTTAAAAGTCCTTTTGATCTTTTTATAGTGTTTTGCTACATTAGTGAAGATTAAAATAGGAGAATTGCCTATGGGATTGGGATATCATTCATCCATTCATTTACTTCCATTATTATTTGAGATATTTTAGTTTATGGATTGCTCTAGAGTCTATTTAGGTATGATTATTCTTTGTGATTGATTGGTTTGGGCTTGATGATATGGATAATTGACCCAAAGCTAAACGGTGATAATTTTGACAAGGATTGAATTCTTTGTACCTTGAAAGTGGGCATATGTTTTGTTAGTGGCTAAATGTAAACTTGAGAGCTTAGATAAATAGTTTTCATGAATTTAAGGAAAGGTACCCCAAATTGCATTAACTGTTTTTAATTTGCTTGAGGACAAGCAAATGTTTGAGTTTAGGGGAATTTGTTGCACTCATTTCATATAGGCATTTTAGGATAGTTTTACATCCATTTTGCCCTTATATTTTAGTATATTTTATGCTTTAAGCTTTATTTTAGCTTATTTGTTAACTTTAGTTACTTTATATTTGATTTTTGTAATTTTGTTGTTTTTAATAGGTTTTTTTGATAAATTGAAGGTTAATGAGTGTATTAGAAAGTGATTTGAAGAAATTTGGAGTCCCTTAAGCATGGAGAAAAGTTAAAAAAATCAAACCTTGAAAGATCAAGTTGGCCGAAATTTACTTGAGACTTTACTTATGATATTGCTCAAGGTATGTCATATTGCTTAACCTTAAGCCTGGGTAAGCCGCAAGTCAAGCACAGCTTAAATCCAACACATTCAAGCTTTCTTCCCAAAACCTGTCGAGATTTGCTTAGGGTCCTGCTTGAGATCCTGCTTAGGGTAAGCAGCAGTGCTTAAGGTGCAACTCAGGTTAAGCTGAAAGTCAAGCATGAGCAGAAAAACTCATTTTATCCTAAACCTGCCAAGATATACTCTGGGTCTACTTAACCTTAAGCAGACAGTATATGCAGAGGTCAAAAATTGCTGAAGATGTTGCTTAGGGTAAGCAGTACCCTAAGCAGACTGCCCAGGACGTGAATAACTCTGCTAACTTGGATATTTTTACACCTCATTTCCTATCCACTCCTTGGCTCTTATCTATTTTTTAGGCAACTTTTGAGACCATATAAAAGGATCATTTTCTAGTTTTTGCCACAAGAAGTAACAATAAGGAAAAGAGAAAAGAAAAATTACAACAGGAGAAGGGAAAAGAACGACATCGATTCTGAAGAAGATGAGCTACTGCAGCCATATCTGGAAGCTTTAGGACTTAGAGTTTTGGGTTCTTCTACCTGGGTTTTTCTATTTTTAGTCCTCTCATTATGTTTTTTTTTTTACGTTTCCATCAATCTCTCTTGTAACTACTAACATGAGTGAGTAAACTCTTTGAATTTCAGAGTTAGAAAATATATTTTAGATTAATTTGTGGATTTGAATTGGTTATTTCCATATTTTATATAAATATGAGTTTTGATACTTTTTTTGTGTGCTTGATTTACTTGCCTAATGTTGGTACCCATTGGATATTATGTTAATATTTGATTGAAGAACCGAAAGGTGAAGATTATTGATAGATAATCAAGGATTAGAACTTAAAATTACATAGATTTAGAAATAAACTAGAGTTTTAAGAGGATTTAATGATTGGTTATAAAATTTAATGAGTTTTAAATTAATCAAATATCGTACGAAAGTAAGTTTGATTATCTTAAAACACACTTTGATTTGTTTTAAAAAGATATCAAAGGAATTTAGAATCAATCACTTTCAAACTCTATTTTCTCTTAAAATTGGAATACCCAAGACAATTCTCAATTAATTTATGCATAAACCCCCAACTCTAGAATCATTCTTATCATAATTAGACCTTGATTTGAATTATCCGTTATTAATTTAGTCCAATTGCATCTAGATTTAGTATTTACTTACTTGCTCTTTACCCATTTAGATTTATCAATTTTATTTTGCTCATTTACATTTACCATTTATTCATCAATCATTAGTCCAAATAATCGCTTCATTCATAATTTGGTACTCAAACAATAAATTCTCATGGAAATGATACTTGACTTATCACTTTATTACTTGATACGACCCGTATATTTGCAGATTCACACGCACCAGTGTGATATTTAATTGTGTGACATTTACCCCTCTTTGATGCTATAAAGTTTTTGCTTACCGGAAATTGGATGGTTTCTATTTAGCATATTTGGAGGGAGGCTAACTTTTCTGTCGACTGTCTTGCTAATTTTGCAAAGGGCTTTCCTATTGGAGTTCATGAATTATCTCAAGCTCCCACAACATTGGATGAGTGGCTGTTTCATGACAAATGCGGTATTGCCTATTCGAGATTTAGCACCTCTTAGTTCTGCTTGAGCTGTTGCTCCATTTTTTGTAACCAAAATAATAATAATAATAATAATAATAATAATAATAATAATAATTCGAACAAAAAATTTTATTTTTATTTTTTTAAATAATAAATAAATTTTTAATTTTTATAATTATAAAATTAATATTTAATTATCAAAACATCATTATTTTTTTTTTTCAAAAAATTAGATCTGTTTGATCTCAATTGAAAAGTTGAGAGTTTATTTGGATAAGAAGTTCAAAATAAGCTTATTTGAACTTAAAAAAAAAAAAAAAAGTTTAGGAGTGCATTTAAGCTTATTTTTATTTTTTAACTTGACTTCAGTTTTGTTCATGTTATATATATATATATATATATATATATATATATATATATATATATATATATATATATATATATATATATATATATATATATATATATATGAGACAATATAATAAATAAATATTTATGAATGTAGATGATAAAAAAAATGAAAAATTACAATTATTAAGTTTTTAAAACTATATTCAAATATATTACTATAGGCAAAAGCGATCGCAAATGTGTTGTTTGCGTTTTTTTACCCCCAACCTTACAATGAATGTAATGTCTATAAATAACGACAGTAATGCCTTCTGAGCTTGTACAATTTGCATGAAGAAAAGAACGCAATAAAGATCGTCCCCCACCCCCACCCCCCCCCATTTTGGGGGACAATAGAATGGCTAGTAGGGTGTTGATAGACGATTCATTTCCAGGAGGTGATGATAGTAGAATTACAATGGCTAGTAGGGTGTTCTCGCAACTGAAAATTGATGCTGCTAGATAATCTCGGCAGGTCAGTTTCAGGATGAATCATGCATGTTCCTCCACCTTTCTTCTTTCTTTCAGTTTTTTTTTTTTTTTTTTTCTTTAAGCCGCAGTTGAGTCCACCTTAATTCCACATGGCTTGAATGTAATCCTTAATGTCTTTTGACCTGATTGTAAGATTGTTTTGATGTTTCAATTTGCATAATACGTGTGCTTGTCTAACCTTAGTTGCTCACTGGCACTAGAATCTTGAAAACTCTGCATTTTACCTCTCCTACTTATAGGAGATGTCCAGGAAAAAAAAAATGATTCACTGTTGAAAGACCAGAGGTAATTGTTCCACTGCCTCTTTGGACTGCCTGAATATTGATAAATGTAAGGGGCAAAATGTTATGGAAAGTTCAATTTATTATATTTTCAGTTTTTTTACCTAAATTAACTTAGAAGTTTTAATTTAAACTCAATTTAGCATAAAAATTTAAATTTATAAAGTTAATTTTTTTATTTTTTTATTAAATAAAATTCAAGAAGTTCACTTCTTTATTTTTATATTAAATTTCTTTTCTTTTTTTTTCAAATAAAATTAAGTTTAAATTAAAATTTATAAATTTAATTTAAATTAATTTTATTTAAAAAATATTATTATTATTATTATTGCTCTTTTAGAATTTAATCTCTACTATTATTTTTTTTTAGTGTGTAATTTTTATATATACTCATAATTTAATTTTTTTTTTTTAAATCCCATATTAATTAACAAATAAAGTTTAATACTAATTGAAATTTTATATCAAAGCAAGTATAACAATATAACATAAAAAAAAAAAAAACTAAAGTATTTCAATTGGATTAAAAATTGCTTTAATATTCTTAGTAGATGCACGTGCATCTTCATTATTTTTAGATAATTTTTTGTTAAAATTATATTATTTTTAGTTTTATTATTTAATTAAAAATAAACTTAACGAATTTAATAATACTTCATTTTTTTAATTTTATTTTTTGTTAATTATATTTTATTTTGATAATAACTACGATTAAATAAATTATTAAAAATATAATTTAATTGTAAAATATATAAAATAAGTTAAAAATAAAATGCGAATAAAATATATGATTTATTTAATTAAATATTTATGTAAAAAATATTTATAATAATTTAAAGTTTATAAGAATTATCAGGTAAAAACATGAGAATATAGATCAATAAACATCTCTCCATAAATACTATTTATTGCATATTTTAAGTTCTTTCAAAAATCATTTTAGTCTAAAATCTTTTTATCAATATAATTTATTTAAATTACTATTTATTATATAAGCATTTAATTATTAAATTGTAATATTTTAAATTTCATAATAATTGTTTGAATTTGGTTAAAATTTAAATTATAATAATTAAAATGTTATGATAATAAAGTTGATAAGAAAACTATAATTAAAAAAAATATAATGTTTGAAATATGATAATAACAAAATTATTGTTAAATTTAGAATTTAAAAATATGCCTTAGAAAGTACGCGGTTGATAATGAATTTTAATTTTTATGTTATCATTATTTGAGGATAATAATAAAAAATATAATAGTGAAAATTATATAAAATTTTTAATAGACACATTAATGAATTAAATCTAAATTAAAATATGATCAAAACAAATAATTAAACTTAGATAGTCATTCAATTAAATATTAAATTAATTGAATTTAAATTGAAATTAAAGGTAACAATCCAAAATTTTTAAAATTATAAATAAAATAACAAGGAAATATTATGTTATTAATATTATAGGATTTATTTGAATTGATTTTAAAAATAAAGGAAGATAATAATAATAAATAAATTGATAATAAATAAAATTAATTAAAGTTAATTTATTAAATGAGAATAAAATAATTAAATTTTCCTAGATTATATTTATTTTTATCATTACTAGAATTTTATTAAACTTTAACATAATAAAATAATTTTGGACCTAATCGTAAATCTCTAAGAAGTTGAGGGATTAATAGTGTAATTAAAAGTTAAAAAAAAAAACCCAAAACGCGATTGGCCCCCTCCCCCTCCCACATCACTCTCCTTTCTCCCCGACTCTCTCCTCTCGTCCTTCCCGTTTTTCTTCTTGCCGGCAAGAGATCCGCTGCCGGTCCCTAGCGGCTTCAACGTGACCGGGCGACCACCAGTGGACAAGAAACGATGACGGAAGAAGGCGGGGGCGACAAGAATTGAAGAGAGAGAGAGAGAGAGCGACGACGAGGACTTCCAAGGCCATATTCGGCCGTTTTCGACGGCCTACCAGCATGGGAGGGGTGGCCCTCGACTCCTGAGACCACAGGCTTTCCATCCCGACTGGCAGTGCTCCATTCCATGGAGGTTTCCAGGGAGTTTCGAAGAGAGAGAAAGATGAGAGGGAAAGTTGAGGCAGTAAACTTTTCGGCCATTTTCCGGGAATCCAACAGTCGTATTGAAAATCTGAGGCCACCGATGGACTTAGGACGACGAGATCTTCGAAATAGAACTAGTCCCGCTCCGATCGGATACCGTTTGAAAAAGGCGATAATCGGACGGTCCAGATCGCTTGGTGAGATTTTCGAATTTTTTTTTATTCCCAAAATTTAAAAATAAATTTATAATAATTATTAAAAAATTTGGACTTAATTTAGTTGTGATCGAATCGAAGATAGCTCACAGGTATTGGGACTGCATTTTCAGCCAGATCCGGTTGCCTGACGGTCTGTCTCAGAATGTGGTCGATATTATAGTCAATTCTAGTATTTTCAGACGTTCTGGACACGTTTCAGGTGTCAGATTTGGCATAGGTAAATCCGAACTCTCCATTGCTCAATTTTTTCCTTATACTGGGTTAGAATAAAATTAATAGAATATTCATGGGTGATTAGAAAATTATAATTCCTTTTGCGTTAGCTCTATAATATTGCTATGGACTGTAGGGAAAATCTTAGAATTTTTAGAGTTCATTTGGATAGTTTTTGTAAAAGGGCTAGTTATAGGGGCTAAATTATAATTTTTCAAATTGTGATTGTTGACAATTTGGGTGGGCTCAGGAGGGGCCTTGTGATGTGATTGAGTTGTGATTGCGTTATTGGCAGATATAGAAGTGTATTTTGAAGCCTTTTGCAGGTTGGGTAGGTCCTAGGTATAGGAAAGATTCTGTCAAATTTTCGGCACAAATTAGGATGTGTTTACCTCTTTAAATTTATCTTTATTTGAATTAGCACTAATAAATTCACAATAAAATTATGTAGGTGATCAGGGTCAACTATTTTCCTTCACCCAACCTCTACAGTCGTCTCTTTGTGTGCTGTGAGTAAAATATTAATTTTAATTATAATTTCAATATTATTATATGTTCAGGCATGCCCATACATCACTTATAAATATATATCTATATAGTTAAACACTTCGCATGATTTATATCGCATTTTTAATTGATGAAGTGTTATGGATGTTGTTTGTGGTAATTTAGAGCAGTGTGCGTCCGTTGGCGTGAGTGTAGTATGGTATTGGATATGGACAAGACGGGGTAGACACGGCTTGAGAGACACTCGCTGGGACCCGGTCCTTTATGGATAAGTCGAGGTAAACACGGCTTGAGAAACACTCGCTAGGACCCCGCATTTGGTTTATTAAGCGAAAATCCAGCTTGAGAGACACTCGCTGGCAGAGGTTGGATTAAGAGGGCTGTATAGGGGATCAGCTCCCATATATGTACTGTCTGAACATTACTGGGTGTGTGAGTGTTTCAAATTACCTTTTTACTGCTATGATGTAATGTGTATGAAAATTTTGATAGTGTTGCATTCCACTCCTTAGGATGTATTAGCTTTAGATAGCTATAGAAATTGTGGTTAAAATTGGTATTTTACTCTCTGAGTCGAACGTTCACTCCTGTTCACCTTATTTTTTTCAGTCTACAGGAGGAGACCTTTTTAATAATAACCTGCTTCTTTTCTCACCGGTTATCAATAATTACTTAATTGTATTATTATTCTCTAAATTTATAATTTAGAACTCCACATGTGTTAGCAGTAGTATAGACCCTATTTGAAAATTGTGTTAATTTACATTCTTGAGGTTAATAAATAAAGATTTGTATGATACTTAAACAATTTATAAATGATGTAACTGGGTTGAGCTAAGCTCTCCTAATATGAGTTTCTGATAATTATTGGGTTAAGTTGATCCGAAATAAAATTATAATGTTTTAATTTAAAATTATTTTTATATGCATGTTGAGTCTAAATTATAAGCCTGATTATGGGTTTGGAAACAATAAAGCTTACTACGGGCCTTGAGGGTTTTATGCCGGCCTAAATTTTAGTGCCGGTCCGACCCATAGGTTGAGTCATGACATTAAAATATGATTAATCTAATTAAATATTAATGTGAATTCAATGACTTATAACTATTTTAATTTGCAAGGTTTAGACCCTCTAGAACCCTATGAGCATGATTGGTTTTAAGCAGAAAAATATCTATTTTTGGCTACTCTTATCGTAATGGCACTGACACCACATATTTTTCTTTTTATATATTTATATTTATTTAAATTTTTAAATTTACATAATAGTAATTTTATAATTACATTATAGATGTTTGTAATCGTTCGTAAGTTTGTCTTCTTATTTGCAATAGATTAATAATTTAATATATGATAATTTTTTATTTTATATAATTTTTTAATTTTGTTGTATTTTTTATTTATTTTTATTTTTTAAAAAGATATATTTTCAATACTTTTCAAGTTATAATAAAATTATGTTATATCAAAAAAATTCAATATTTTATTTTCCTCTTATTATAACCATTTTAATATGTTTTTTTTTTATATTTTAATTACGGTATTAAATTTATAATAGTATAAGTAATATTATAGATAAACAAAATTTGAAATTATTTTGATTAAATATTTGATTTTGGAATTTAGCTGGGTTTAAATTTAAAATTATGAAACTATATCTTGATTAATAAAAAAATATAAACAATTCCATAAAAAAAAAACAATAAACATAGAATTTGGTAATCCTTCTCTCTGCTTTTATGTGTATCTTTAAATTCTCTCTGCTTCTATGTGTATCCTTAAATTTTATAATAAGAATTCTATTAAAATTATCATGGTTTAATAGCAGTTCATTTATGTTATTAACTCATATGTATATGTGTTTTATTTATCAAAAAAAAAATTTCCTTATTAAGATTTGTGTACGATTATGTGTTGTAGTATTTATGACTATATCTATTATGAACCAAAATCCTTAAAAAGATTTATATTATTAAACGTTTGTGATAATAAACAAAATTAAAATGTTAGGCAAAAAAATTTAAAAAAATTGCATATATAATTAATTTATTAATTTTTAAAGTAAATATAATTACTTTTTTATTAATTAAAATTGAATACTATATGTTTGTAGATATTTAAAACAGTTAGGTATTTAAGTTTTTATTAATTTTATTATAACAAATTAAATAATTTTTAATAAATTAATAATACTTATAGAATTAATAAATTTTTAAATTAGGAATTGTACTAGATTTTTGATAAAAGTAGAATTATTATTATTAAAATAATAAAATTTTAATTTATTTTAATTATAATAATATTAGAAATGCATAAAATCCTGTTATTAAAAATTATTAGTGATTTATAGTTATCACTAAATGTTTTAGCAGCAAATTAGTATGAATTATCGATAAATTTATATTTATTGTTACTAACTATACTTATTAGCTGCAAATTTATATGTCAATACAGATAAATATTTAGTTTAGATTTATGGGATTAGCTGAAATATAAAGACTAAGCAATGACAATGTTTGTAATGTTTTATTTTCATTCTATTAGTTTATTAACATTTGATCTAATCTAATCTAGCTGAGAAAGGAGCCTGGTAGTGGTGTATGGGGACCATTGTTCCCTAAAACTTTTGAATTGCTTTGATGATTCTTTTTTACTTTCTATATGGAAAGTGACCCTGCTAAAAATACTTTATTTTCTGTAAAATCTATGTATATACTTTGAAATAAGGCTAAATACAATTGCATTAAATTAAAGCAAATCTATTATCACAGTAAGTTCCCCACCTTAAATTTGCTCTGGACAGGGTTTTGCATTAGAATGTAACTACAAGTTGTTCTACTTCTGTTTCAATTTTGTTTATCTAGCCTTTCTCAGGGAATCACTGTTGAGGTCGCCAACTCATGGCCACTTGAACTTTGCTAGCATTTGGCCAGGTTCTACACTTCATTCCCTTTAGCATGTGCTTTTACAGATTATTATAATCCCACTGCTATGTTAATTATGCATCAAATATGACTTAATACTGTGAATACATGAACAGTGTTGTACGTCTCCAGCATTTCTACCCAAAAGTACAAGGAGTATACATACAGTCCAACCATCAAAATCAGGTCTTAGTCTTTCTTTAACAACTTTACTTTTGTAAGGATATGCATGATTGTTGATCACCACCTTTTTCTTCTTCCCCTCCTAGATGCCCATTATTTTCACTCTGCCTGAAAAAAACAGCACCTTCCACCCATTTCCATGGAAAAGCTTCAGCCTTGCCAGATTCTTTTCATTCTATTTCCTTTCCTAACCATTCAATTCTGTTTTCTCATTCTTCCCTCCTCAGGTTACACTCCTCCTGATAAGTACTTCATTAATTGTGGATCACAGTCCAACGCCAGTCTTGGGCAGCGAACTTTTGTTGGCGACCTCTCTTACCCTGATGGTTCTGTGAAGAGCAGCAGCCAATCAGAAAATACTTCACTTTATCAAACTGCAAGAGTTTTCAACAAATCATCTTCATATCGTTTGCACATCTATGAGACAGGTACATACATAATAAGACTCCATTTCTTTGCCTTCTCATCACCAGATGCTAATCTGGCCAGTGGTCTATTCAGTGTCCAGGCTTCTGGGTTTCTATTACTATCAGATTTTAGTGTCTCTCTAAGTAATTCGCCTATGATTGAGGAATTCTTGCTCACCTTAGGCAGGGGGAAATTTGTTATTGACTTCAGACCATCCCATAAATCTTCTTTCGCCTTCGTAAATGCTATAGAAGTCTTTCTTACCCCAGAAAGCTTCATTCCTGATGATACAACTCAAATCACTGCTGCAGGAAGGAAAGGCAATTTCAGTGGGTTGTTGTGTCATGGCTTGCATACTACCTACAGGATCAATGTTGGAGGTTCCAACCTCACAGCAGATAACGATAGGCTGTGGAGAAATTGGATACCTGACGATGATTTCTTGACTTACCCTGAAACTGCAAAGAACAGTTCATTCTTTTCTGGGCAACTGCCTAAGGGTCCGCAGAATACTGAGTATGTTGCTCCTGATCTTGTATATAGGACTGCTAAAGAATTGAAGCAGACAAATTTTTCCAATATAACTTGGGGTTTCAATGTCAGCAAGAATTCTCATTACCTTGTTCGGGTACACTTTTGTGACATTATTAGTACACAACATGATGCTCTCAAGTTCTATTTTCATATTTATAGCAACTTCAGTGCGAATATCAGTTCTTATGACATAACTAGACTTCTGGCATCACCGTTTTACTTTGATTTTGTTGTTGAGTCAGATAATTCTGGATTCATAAATGTAAGTGTGCATCGACTCAATGATTCTGAACTCAATGATTTTGCAACTAAAAATGCCATTTTGAATGGACTGGAGATTATGAAAATGCTGAAAAAATCACAGAAACCCAAGAAGAAAACTCAGCCTATTATGGTTGGTTCAGTAAGTACTTTGCTATTTGTTGTGGTCTTAATAATAGGTTTACTGGTGATCCTGAAATCCAGAAGAACAAAATCTTATAGGACTTCAGGTAGGCCATTTTCTATGCCTCTTTATGGAGGAAGTTCTTATAATTGGTCGTCTGAAAGAACTGCCAATGTGTCCATTGCTCCTGACTTGAAACTGGCATTGAAGATACCATATGTTGAAATACAGCGCGCAACGAAGAACTTCAATTCAAAATTGATGATTGGAGAGGGTGGGTTTGGGAAAGTCTACAAAGGAATACTCCGTGAAGGTGTACAAGTGGCAGTGAAAAGAAGTGAACCAGGTCATGGGCAGGGTATTTTGGAATTCCAAACTGAGATTATGGTCTTATCCCAAATTCGCCACCGTCATCTTGTTTCCTTGATTGGATATTGTGATGAGAGGTCTGAAATGATATTGGTTTACGAATTTATGGAAAAGGGTACTCTGAGAGATCATCTTTACATATCAGATGCGGATTCTGAAAAGTCAACTTCACGATCTGAACTGTCATGGGAGCAAAGACTTAAAATTTGCATTGATTCTGCAAAGGGACTTCATTATCTGCACACTAGCTTAGCAACGAGAATCATTCACCGTGATGTTAAGTCAACAAACATCCTGCTTAATGAAGATTATATAGCTAAAGTTGCTGATTTTGGTCTTTCTAAGTCAGGTCCTCTGGATCCAGACGAGAACACAGGTGTAAAAGGCAGCTTTGGTTATCTGGATCCTGAATATTTTATGTGCCTACAATTGACAGAAAAATCAGATGTTTACTCTTTCGGAGTGGTACTTCTTGAGGTGCTTTGTGCCAGACCAGCTATTATGACCACCGATCGGAGGGAGGAGGTGAACTTAGCAGAATGGGGGATGCTTTGGCAAAAGAAAGGGCAGCTTGAAAAAATTATTGATCCTGCTCTGGTAGGTACCATCAACTCTAGTTCATTGCGAAAATTTGGTGAAACTGCTGAGAAATGTTTGAGGCCTAATAGCGTGAAGAGGCCTATGATGCATGATGTGTTGTGGGACTTGGAATTTGCATTGCGGCTTCAGCAAACTTCAAAGCACACAGATATAGATGATGACAGCATGAACAGTGCACCTATGGAACTGGCATTTCAAATTGTAGATCACCTTCCATCTCATAGAGTACCAGCTGAAGAAGACGATTCATTTGCAGGAGGTGATGATAGTAGAGTTAATGGCTAGTGGGGTGTTCTCCCAACTGAAAATTGATGCTGGCAGATAATCTCGACTGGTCAGATTCAGGATGAATCATGCATGTTTCTCCACATCTTTCTTCTACTTCTTCTTCTTCTTCTTCTTCCTCTCTCTCTCTCTCTCTCCCTCTTCTTTTGAATCTCTGATGAGTCAACCTTAATTTCTTATGGCTTGAATGTAATCCTTAAAGTCTGTAGACGAGATTATGTCATTAATTCCTAAATATAATAAAATTTCTAAATAATATAGCTAGAGGGACTCGTGTCCTTCCTCAGCCTCCTCAAGACGTTCAGCAACGCTTGTTAAATGACTTGGTGTTTCATAGCTAGGGGCTCTGATTTATTTATTTATTTATTTTAGAATTTATTTCGTCCTCTTGAATAAAAAAGAAAATTAATTAGAATAATCCCTTATATATAAGTAGACTAAATTCATGTATATAATTTGAGTAATTTTGATAATTTAATTTTTTTTTATAAAAATAATATACAGCATGATGTAAATGGTTAATCTATTATCATTTAGATTCATTAATTAAATAATTAAAATTTCTCTATTAAAGATTAAATGCTAACGTATGTTATAATTTTATATTAATATTCTTTAAAAAAATTTAATTTTGACTCTTAAGAAATTTCAATTATTTATTTTAAAATAAAGTATAATTTATACTCTTTTGAAATTAATAATAAGAAGAAGAAGAATAAGATTTTGGCTTGAAATTAATTAATTGTATAATCATATATTATTAAATTATTGGTTTTTAAAAACAATATCAATATATTGCTATAATGAATAGTTTTGCAATTTGTATGGTTGATATTTTGACAATTCAAGTCCGCGATAACTATCCAAGTCTTCTTTCTTACGCAAATACCAGTCGCTCCTCTCAACTCCCAACTCCATTGGCTTTAATCAATCACTCTTCAGAGTAAATCACAAGGCAAGTAATTCTCACCGTTGTTCATGGAGAAAAGACACTTCCGTGAAATCCCATATTCTTTTTCGTCTCTTCTTTTTCTCCTCCACTTCTTATCGCTTCAACTTCCCTCTTCAGCTTACACTCGCCCCGAAGAGTATTTCATCAGCTGTGGTTCAGACACCAATATATCCTCCGCCGGCCGGACTTTCACCGGTGACTCATCTTCTGGAATTTCTCTTTCCTTCACCTTCAAAGGGCAGAGCAGCACTGTTAAAGATAGCAACAGATCAACAAAAACACCATCTCTGTATCAAACAGCTAGACTTTTCAGGGAAAATTCATTTTATGAGTTCGAAATCAGTACCTCTGGTACTTATCTGCTACGCCTACACTTCTTTGCTTTCTCATCCCCAGATAATCTCTCCGCAGCTCATTTCGATGTTTCGGCTTCTGGGTTTTCTTTGTTAAAGAATTTTACTCTGCAAACCAGTAGCAGCATTCCCTTAATAGAGGAATTCTTTCTTAGCATCAGTATAGGCAAATTCAGCCTAAATTTCATGCCTCAAGGATCATCATCTTTTGCATTTGTTAATGCATTAGAAGTGTTCCTTGCCCCGGAGGATTTCATTCCTAATGATGCTCCACACATCAGTCGTGCAGGAAGGAGTAGCAACAATAGTTATGAGGGTATACGCTCTGAGGCATTACAAACAATTCACAGGATCAATGTTGGTGGGAGTAACCTCACGCCGGATAATGACACTCTATGGAGGTATTGGGTTCCAGATGATAGTTACCTTTATAATCCAGTCACTGCCAAGAACAGCACTTTTCATCCAGATAGGCCTAATTATCTGGAAGGAATCAACGAATATATAGCTCCGGATCTTGTCTACCAGACCGCCAAGGAGATGAATATAGATGGAAATAGAACTTCAAATACCTTCAATGTATCCTGGTCATTCAATGTCAGTAAGAATGCAAGGCACTTTGTTCGGGTTCACTTCTGCGATATAATTAGTCAATCTCTTGGTGTTTTACGCTTTAATCTCTTTATCTTCAGCAACTACAGCATTTTAATTGATCCCTATGACAAAACTGGCCAATTGGCAGCGCCTTTTTATATTGATTTTGTTGTGGATTCTGATGATTCTGGACTTGTGAATTTTAGCATAGGCCCTCGGGCTGATTCTGATGAAAAAACTGCCTTTTTGAATGGTCTGGAAATTTTGCAGATTGTGGGAGAATCGGGTTCAGTGTCAAGAAAACATGAGCCGAACAAGACTCCTATCTTTATTGTTGTTGGTTCAGTTATTGGAGGTATAGGTCTCAGCTGCATTTTGGCAGTTGTTATATGCCTGTGCTTGAGATGCAGGAAACCAAAAACAGTCGAAAATTGGGAGTGGTCCCCAAGGCCTGTACGTAGAGGGGGAAGTTCTCAAAATAGGATGCCCGAGGGAAGCGTAATAGGCTCCCGTGTACCTGACTTAAACCTAGGATTAAAGATATCTTTTGCTGAAATTCAGTTCGCGACCAACAACTTTGATGTAAAAATGATAGTTGGTAAGGGTGGATTTGGGCTTGTCTTTAGAGGAACTCTAAGGAATGGAATGAAAGTTGCTGTGAAGCGAAGTGAGCCAGGATCAGGCCAAGGCCTTTCAGAATTCCAAACAGAAATTATGGTGTTATCCAAGATTCGTCACCGCCATCTTGTTTCCCTGATTGGGTATTGTGATGAAATGTCAGAAATGATATTGGTTTATGAATTCATGGAAAAGGGTGCACTGAGGGATCACCTGTATAACTTAGCTCTGCCTTCCTTATCCTGGACGCAAAGGCTTGAAATTTGCATTGGTGCAGCAAAGGGCCTTCACTATCTCCATAGGGGTGCCGCTGGAGGATTTATTCACCGTGACGTTAAGTCCACTAACATCTTGCTTGATGAAGAGCTTGTTGCTAAAGTTGCTGATTTTGGGCTTTCAAGATTAGGTCCTCCTGATCAAACCCATGTCAGCACAGGTGTTAAGGGCACTTTTGGTTATCTTGATCCTGATTATTTCAGGACCCAACAATTAACAGAAAAATCTGATGTCTACTCATTTGGTGTAGTGCTTCTTGAGGTTCTTTGTGCAAGACCAGCTATCAATACCTTGCTTCCAAGGGAACAAGTAAATCTAGCTGAGTGGGGTATAATTTGCAAGAACAAAGGGACACTTGAACAGATTGTGGATCCTTCAATAAAGAGTCAGATCAATCTCAGCTCCCTAAGAAAATTTGCTGAGATAGCAGAGAAATGTCTGCAAGAATGTAGTGCTGATAGGCCTCCTATGGGAGATGTGCAGTGGTACTTGGAGTATGCATTGCAACTGCAACAAACAGGGATAGAGAGAGAGCCCCATGAGGACAGTGCAACAGATGCTTCAGCCATGTTAGCTTTGCCTAATATTCAACGTTTTGCATCTTTCAGCATGTCAGCGGAAAAAGATGATATGCCCATCTTGAGGGAGGACAGTGCAAACATATGGGCAAGTGAAGTTTTCTCCCAATTGAGAATTGATGATGCCAGATAATAGATATAGATCGTAGAGGTAAATATACGTAAAAAGCTTATTTATCTTCTCCACAATATGTAAAATTTTCCTTTTATCTGTCTTTTTCTTTTGGTCTTCTAAATTTTCTTTTAACACCTATCTTGGGTTGGATAAACACTGCTCTTAAATTGTAGAGTGGTGTTTGTAATAGCAGAATTGTAACATAAGCAATAAGTTTTAATTTCTGAGCTTCTTTCTTACTGGCAAAATATGCTCACTTTGCATGCCTTCAGACAATGCTCTAAATGCATATGAAGACAATGTCTCTGCTTAGGAGTCACTGTCTCACCTCACATCTCCTGAAAATGTCAACTTTCTTTCATGATCAAAAATGGATTGCTATAAAAAGGAATAAAGAACATATTCAAGATAGAAAAATGCCTATTATTGAGTCGTCTTTTGAGAGAATATGAATTCCACCCACTGGCATTTCATTTTCAGTCAAAAATAAGGGCCTTAGTATCCTGCGAACTCTTTCAAAAGCAATGCACTTCAGTCTCTAGATAGCCTTAGCAAGTACACTTCTTTCACCAATTGCTCTGGGAGTATATTTTGCGCAATAAAAAGGGGAAGAAAATAACTTTCTTTCATTCTTTTCCATCATTGATAGGCTACTCATGTACCTTGCCACCTGTAGCCTGACTTAACTCCAAGCATCTTTTCCCCTTTTTAAGTTATGCGAAGAAAAATATCACCATCAAGTCAAATGGCAGAGACCAAGTCCAATATCTACTGGACGAAGTGAAGTGCATAAAGGAACGGCTACTGATTTTTATTGCTTATGACTATACATTCTTTTTTAACAACTGAAAGCTTAGCTTAGTGGTTAAAGTGTGATTATGTGTTATATGTTCAAAAGTTTCTTTAATTGCCAAAATGAGGGGAAAAGAATGGCACACGGCATATCTGACTTGCTGGCAAGTATGAATAAAGCCTAGTGATGTAAGATTAATCTGGGCTTGTTTTGCAGAAGCCTAGTCTCAACTTTCGATTAGCTTCAGCCTTTTCTACTCTGCCCACATTTTTAGCTTTTCCCATTAGTTATTTTGCTGTGTTTTTTTATAGCACTGGGTGACACAGAATTTGCTATTGGTTGAGATTAAAATTTAGAACCATGGCGCTACTTCAGAATAGCCTTATCCATCAATTCCCAATAATTAACATGGAAACTGCTTGGTAGAAAATGGACTCCAAAATATTGGAAATTAGAAGGAATTGGGCAATCAAAGTGGTCTTGCTAGTTATGCATCTATGAATATATTTATAAGGAAATGTGAAGTTACAAGATAAATATGTACTGCTGCCAGCTTAGATGTAGCTAAACATACATTCTGAAATTTTTTCTTCACCAATGAAACAGGAGTTTCTTCTATTTGCTTTGATGATTTCCTGGAACATATATAGTTCTGCATATATGTATTTATATTTTCGTTGAACAACATCCACAGCTGGTATTAGATGATTTTTCTTCACCAATGAAACAGGAGTTTCTTCTATTTGCTTTGATGATTTCCTGGAACATATATAGTTCTGCATATATGTATTTATATTTTCGTTGAACAACATCCACAGCTGGTATGTGCACCATCTAACAAAATCAAAGAATTTCTCTGAAACATGCACTTGGCCTAAATTTCTGTGTAGCTGCTAGATGCACAAATTAGTTATATGTGTAAAACATTTCAGAATCAACAACAAACCGGTGAAACACAGGCTGAGAGAGATGCATGGATGCTCAGTGGCCAGAGCCTTTCCTGCTTGGTCCAGAAGCCATGGGGAACACTCCAGCCGATGCTGAAACTTGATGATCATCACTCGCATCCTTTGCAGACTTGGAAACAGAAGTTGCATCTGCAGATACAGAACCATGCCCAGCAGGAATAGCTTCCTGATGGTCAGTATTTTCCTGGCTTGCTGATGGTGATGATGAAAGTGGTCTGCCATTAGCAAGAGTTGGCTTTGAAAATAGAAGCATCAGCACAACCACCACGAGAGTTAAAGAGCAGCGACTCATTGTTGGTGTTGGTAGGATGTCTCTGCTTGGCTCCATATGGTGTTAACTACTCTTCAAATATTCTTTTGTAGCAAAAAGAATGGAGGTGTTTTTTTTCTTTTTTTTTTTTTTTTTTTGCTTTTCTTTTAGCAAGCGCAAAGAATGGAGCGGAAAGAATTGATTTGGAATCTCCAATTCATAAGGCACCGGCCTTGATGCATAGTTTGAATGGCCAAGGACGGAGAAGGGCTTTTGAAAAGTGGGACCTTTCAAAAGGAACATTTGACTCGATTTTTTTTCATTTCTTTTCTTTCTGTCTTTCTATTTGTTACGAGGTGGCTTCACAGCAATGTTTCAGTTTCGCATTTGGCTTTTCTAGTTTTGTTTGTCCATTTATTTGATTGTACAAGCGGCTTGCTTGCCCATTTTGGAAACCCTGTTACAGGAGCTTCAACCTGAGACTGATGTTGCTTTCTCATAAATCTGTAAAGTTCCCATTCGCCTGCACGTTTCCATTCGCTTGCACATTTTCATTGGTTGCTATAGAGAATGAGTATTTTTTTTAATTGTTTTTTCTATTTCCTTATTTGGTTGACATGGCCTACTGGCCTAATTATTCAATACATATTAAAAAATAGTATTCTCTTTCTTGCTAAAAATTGAATTCTTTTTATAATATAGAGAAATTAAGAGCCTCAATTTTCTGAAAAGTAAAGGTAATAACTAATCAAACAAATTAAATTTTAATACTTTCTAAAAATTTGAAATTATTTAGTTGAGTTACTCCAATTAACGAGACCTAAATTAGAAAAATGTAACCATCATACTCTAACTTAATAATTGAATTTTCCAACACTTGTTTAAAAAAATAATAAATATAGTTGAGTTGCACAGAAAAACAGAATAAAATTTGATAAATGAACAAGATGATGCATAGTTATTTGTTTGCAAATGGAGGGTGGAAGCATTTTTATTCTTGATACCAATCTAATGGTCACAAGAAATGCCATAAAAGAAAATTAAAAAAAAAAAAATCAGTGGCCATTGGAGATACTGCAAGGACACAATCAGCCACACCACATCCACAGCCAATCAAACCTTCTCTTTACTTTCATACCAATCTGTGCTCCAAATTGTTTGCATTATTCCTTTTACCTTTTGCACTTTTCTTTTCACACATTAGTTGCCATCCCAAAACCATCGGTGCCCCAAACTAGATACTTAAAGCCAAGAGATCATAAATATTTAAGCAATGGGTATGAACCTTTTCTATGGAGACAAACAGGAATCTTAATTTTCTTGAATAAAATGGAATTGCAAGAAAGAGTAGGAAAAGATACATCTTTTGTGAATGGGAGAGGGCCAGAAAGAATTCGTTGCAAAATAATAAACAACAATGTCTCAACAAATATAGAATATAAATAAAAGAGGGTGCGAGAGACACACGGCTTGTTGATTTGCTGGATTCTTGGTGTTTACTCTGGCATTTTTAGTGATTTCAATAAATCTCACCACTCTTGATCTCTCAACATGAAAACTCTTGACAACTTTTTACTAGGTTACCTATCATCGTTCAGTAGTCAATACCTAAAACTAAACACTGTGAGCATATTTTACTTTGGAGCTATTAGGATCATGCATCACTATTTTTACTAGAAGTAATTTCTAATGGTAGAAACGTATTCTATTTATGTCATCATTGCATGTTATTATTTTCACAAAATTTATTCTTATTAAAAATAAATTATCTACTCCAAATATTGATTCACAAAAGTATCTCATAATAAAACTCTAAGGAAGATTGACTGGCTTCACTTGAATTATATGGCTGATCTTTGTTTATTTATTAAAAGCAAGCATTTTCAATGCAAAATATACAATAATCATCCTAATGTGATATAGTTGTGATAGGATATATGGGTGCTACTAGAAATGGGTATCTTTAAGAGATGTTCATGTTTAGGTAGAAAAAAATCTTGGGCATGAGATGCACATGGATGTGATGGTTACAAGAACAAGTAGCTGGCTACAGCCTATAGATGGGCTTCCAGGTTGCAGTCGTTTGTAAGCATTAACCTGCCTAGTCTAAGGTCATGTTTCAGATACTTCTCGTGAGCATCTGCCTGCTCCAAGCTCTGATTTCGGATTTGAACCGTGAGCGCCGAGTGTGACTTCTATAATCTTTCTGGTCAATGCATCATGAGTCGCTTGTGATTGAACCTAAGTAAGCAGAACTAGAACAGGAACAATTAATACCAAACAGAAACCCATCCACCCACCCAATAATAATAATATTATTATTATTATTATCAGCCTTATCCATAGTTGTAAAATTCAAATTGACCAGGCCAGCTCAAAAAAAAATTGAAAATTAATTCATCAATGATTTCAATTACTTTTAAAATCCTGAAATTAAAAATTCATTCAAAATTGAATGATTTGATTGATTTAATTATGAGTTATGAGTCACATAAGTGGGACAGATTTCAATTTTTTTTATTAATAATTTTATTAAAATTATATCGGTTTGTACGCATATTAGTGTGACATACAGTAATCATTAATTAGTGATGCGTGATAATTTTTTGATAAAAAAATAATATAATATGAGATGTTTTATATTTTTGAGTTCCCAAAAATAATAACAATATATATTTTTTGACAAAGTAACTCAATATATATTTTGAATATTGCAAGTTATAATTAGAGATTTTCATTTGTATAGACATTGTAATCAAATCCAAAAAAAACAAGGCTAAAATAGGTTTGATTATTTACTTTGGGCCCAAAAGAGAAAGAGAAATCAGTGTTGCAGGCAAAAATAGACCCAGAGGACCAAGAGGTTTAGTGAACCACTGGCCCAACAAAACAGGTCTACTTGTCAATGTCATTAATTATTATTTCTATTGCAATTTCGAATTCTCAATGGAAAGAGCGAGAATCTTTTATTTAGTTGCCACAATTGAATCAATTGTCACAATTAAAATAAAAAAAATTAAATAAATTATGATAATAGAATCAATTATTACAATTAAATTGATAATCATTTGGTCAATCATAATTAAATATTAGATTTATAGTTTTAAATTTATTTATATGCTTAGTTGAACTCTTACACTTCTTGTGGATAATTATTGAAATTTAATTAAATTTTAAAATTTAAAGAATACTTTATTTGATACAATTATAATATAAGAAATTTAAAAAATAACTATTTTTTTAAAATAGAATACTAATAAAAAATAATCAAGATGATAATGTAAAGTAATTTTTTTAATTAAATTAATAATAATTTGAAATAATAATATGAAACAATTTGTGACGATTGGATTTTATGTACGTCTCCTTTTTTTTTTTTTAAATAGCTATATAAAATCAACTTTTATACGATAAATTTTTCTTGATGATGTATTCAGGGGGTGTTTGGTTTAGTTAATAAAAATTAGCTTATAAACACCTGATACTTATAAGCTAATTTGAACTTATAAGTATTTAAAATTTTAAACAGTTACGTATTTGGTTAAAGAGTTTATAAGTGATTAATAATTAAATAGTTAATATTTTTGGTAAAAAATAGTTTTTAAGAACATCTATTATTAAATGACTAAAAAAGATATTATATAAGATTTATGATAAAATTTTAAAAATTAAATGAGGATAATATAATTAAATATTTGATCAAATTAGCTTATAAACACTAAAATAAAAAGCTAGTTCTCTAACTTATTTTTTTAACTTATAAGTTTAAAATTATTATAAATAAATAGGTCGAAAAGTTTATAAACTGATTTGACAGGCTCAAAACTTAAGTCAAATATTATTTTTAATTTTTAAAGTTATAATTAATAATAAATAAATATTAAATTTTTAGACTTAAAAAATTTTAATTGGTTCAATCAAAATAAGAAAAATGATAGAAAAAAAAAAACTCAAAATATTTTAAGAAATAAAAGAATAGGATGCTAAACAATGAGAGAGGTTTTCTCTTTATTTCAACCTTAATAGACATGCATATTCATAATTAGGAGCAAGTAACATAGGTCAAGCTTTTTTCAGAAGGCAGAAGGTGACAGCATATCAAGAGAAAGCTTGACCTCCAGATTTCTTTCCCCAGATTTTCCCTGCTCTATATAAGGCAAGTTCACTTGAGCTGCAGTATGTAATGCTTCCAAATGTGCAGAATGTAATAGATAAGCGTGATATTAATGCATATTGTTTTACAAATCATCCTCCTCTTCTATACATTAATTGTGAAATAAGACAATAATTTTTAAACCGTTAGTTTTCTGGAAAATTAACTATGTCCATAGCTTCGCAACAAACTTCATATCTAGCAGATTAGTACAGTCCACTGAAATGAATTTGTGGTAATGGTTCCTTGCGGCTGTATTAATTCAACTTCTTGCAGAATTTTTATATTAGAGTCATGAGATTGTTGGTGACATTTGTTAAAAAATGGGAAAAGTAATAATTAGATATTAATTAACCAAGCCTTCCATTAATTTAGTTTTATTCACTAAGGAGTCGTTCGTTAACACTGTTATTTCCTTTTTCTTTTTAATTTTTAAATATATATATATATATATATATATATATATATATATATATATATATATATATATAACATTTTTTCAATTAATTAAAACAAAAAAAAACACGTATTCTTTAATAATGATATGACAATTTTATATTTTGTGTTTAATTGCTACAATAGCTTTGTGTTTTCTTTATTTTTAACTTATTTTGTAATGATTTTTTAAAATAAAAAACACATAATTAAAAGTATTTTATCCTGATTTTCTTGTTATGATTTAATTCTATGTTAAATTACACAAATATAACCATCATACTCTAACTTAATAATTGGATTTTCCAACACTTGTTTAAAAAAATAATAAATATAGTTGATTTGCACAGAAGAACAACAAAATAGAATTTGATAAATGAACAACAGTAATTTGTAGTTTGGTGAATGATGCATAGTTATTTGTTTGCAAATGGAGGATGGAAGTATTTTGTCACTATCCAACCTATGAGCCGGATCGGCACTAGGACCTGAGCCAGTCTAATGCATCCTGAAGAGTGGAATGTAACAACATCAAAATTTTTATATAAATTATATCATAACAGCAAAAAAGATAATTTGGAGCACTCACACACCTAATAATGTTCAAACTGTACATATATCGGAGCTGATCTCCTATATAGCTCTCTTAATCCAACCTCTGCCAGCGAGTGTCTCTCAAGCTGGACATTCGCTTAATAAGTCAAATGCGGGGGCCAGCGAGATCATATCGAGTCGTGCCTACCCTGACATATCCATAAAGGATCGGGTCCTAGCGAGTTAAACTCCAGCCGCGTCTACCCGTCCTGTCCATAACCGATATCACACACCACATGCACGCTAACACACGCACACCGCTCCAAATTACCATAAACAACATCCATAAGCATTTCATCAACCAAACATGCAACATAAAAGTGCCTAGTATTTAACTATATAAATATATTTATAGATGATGCATAGGCATGCCTCGAATATATAATAATATTGAAATTACAATTAAAATCAATATTCTACTCACAGACTTGAACCGAGGCCACTGCGGCAGCTGGGCGGAGGAGAAAGGCTGTCCCGGCTCACCTAACAGTTTCATTGCAATTATTTAATATATTTGGCTCAATACAAGTTTAGAAATGACCAAAAACACCCTAAATCGTGTCGAAAATCTGGCAGAATCTCTCCTATACCTAAAACCTACCCAACCTGCAAAAATGTTCAAAATACACTTCTATATCCATAAGTCATACATACACAACTCAATCACATCACATGGTCTCTCATGGGCCCATCCAAACAGTTAACAACCACAATTTAAAAAATTATAATTTAGTCCCTACAATTAACTCTTTTGCAAAAATTGCCCAAATGAGCTCTAAAAATTCTAAAACTTTTCCCCGCAGTCCTTAGCAATATTATTAAGCTAATGCAAAAGAAATTATAATTTTCTAACCTACCACGAATATTTTATAGATTTTTAATCGAAATCAGGCACTAGATAATTAAGAAAAATGAGGGTTCGGGTTTTCCTATGCCAATTTAGA